>NC_062217.1:43849962-44157725 GCF_902686445.1 Sciurus carolinensis | reverse complement strand
GCGTCTCTTCTCCATTAGGATGCCAGAGAGATCTCCCAAATTTCACACGTGCAAGTCAGTGAGTGTCCCCGTCATCCTCAGGCTGTTGTCCCCCGCCTACCCGAGCTCACTTAATGCTGACTCCAGCTTGCAGCTGCTCAAGCAGAATGTTCTGGATTCCTCTTTCCCTCACTCCCTGTGTCCCACCCATCAGCAAATATTGTCAGCTGCACTTCCAAAACATACCCAGAATCCAGCACCTCCCAACATCCCACTGCCACCTGAATTATTGCTCAGGGTCCTGTCTGGTCTCCCTGTTACCATCTGGGGTGCCGGGTTCATTGTCTCCATTCAGCAAAGAATTGAAGAGCAGGACACAGAGATAGCAGGCAAGCAGTAGGTTTATTGCAAAAGCGACAGAGACAGACTTCTCTGGAGAGAAGGGACCCCAGGGCTGGGAATCCAGTGCGGCAGTTTGGCCTGTTCTTTTGTGGCCTCTGGAATTTCCTCCTTCCCTTATCTCCTCCCCTGTCCACGTGCTCCTCGCTATTATTGATCGGTCCCTCTGTTCACCCATCTGTTTTTGTATTTCTATTGGATCTCCCACTTAGGAGCAGGAGTATGGACGTGTCTACAGGTCGGGTCCCCCATTTGTGTCCATGAGCACTTTCGTGAAGCAGGAAGTTGACCTCATGAGAAGACCCTCTCCCCTGCTCCTTTGCTCTGGCCCTGCCCGCACCTCCTCACTCGCCATCTTGTCCTGGCTGCCTGAACCTTCTACATCTCTCTCATCCTCCATCCTTGTTCTCCTACAGTCCTTACAGCAGCCAGAGTGACCTGTCAAAGTGTTAAGTTTTGCTTCCCAATGCATGCAGGGAAGAGCCTTGCCACCACTGTCCCCAAAGTCCCTTGCTCTGGCCCTTGGCTCCCACCTCTGCCCTCTCCTTTCCATCTCTGTTCCAGTCATGCAGGCCTCCTTGCTGGTCTTCCATTGGGCCTTCACCTGGACTGCTCTGCCCCAGGCCAACCTCCCTGACTTTTTTTAGTTCTTCACCCAAAAGTCACCTAAGAGAGATCTTTCCTGGGTGCCTGTTACAGTCCATTCCAACTACGATGGCAAAATGCCATAAACTGGGTGACTTGCAAACAACAAAAATGTGTTACTGATAGCACCAGCATCTGGGAAGACCAAGATGGAGGTCCCTGCAGAGGAGGAATCTGCAAGAACTGCTTTCTGATTCTCCGATGGCTCCTTCTAGCCTTTTCCTCTTTGGTAGAAGCAGGAAAGCTCCTCTCACTGGGACTTATTAATAAGGGCACTTGTCCTATTTGTGATGGTTTAGATATGGTTTGTCCCTCCAAGATTCGAGTTGCTGGAGGCTTGGTCCCCAATGTAATGGCCCTGACAGGTGATGGGACCTTTAAGAGGTGGGGCCTAGAGGGAGGTGGCTGGGTCAGGACCACCCTCAGAAGGGGTCTCTGTTGGACTTACTGAGTGGCTGGGATCTGACAGGAGCTAGTTTGTTTCTGTGAAAGCAGGTTTTTATAAAAGAGTGAGCAGGGCCCTCCTCACTCTTATTTCCTCTCATTCTTTCTGGTTTTCTCTCTCTCTCTCTCTCTCTCTGTGTGTGTGTGTGTGTGTGTCTCATGCTCCAGTCATGTGATGCTATCTACCATGAGGCCCTCATCAGAAACAAAATGTGGGCACCACACTCTTCGACTTCCAGAACTATAAGCTAAATAATCCTCTTTTCTTTATAAAGCACCCAGCCTCAGGGATTTTGTTATATAACTCGAATCAGGCTAAGACACCAGTTGTGAGGGCTCTGCCTTCTTGATCTAATCACCTTCCAGAGGCCCCACCACCACCTCCTAATACCATCACACTGGTGATCAGGTTTTCAACACATGAGTTTGGTGGGGACACAAACAGCCCAAACTACATTTCCTTCTTCCCTTCCTGCTTCACTTTGTGCCCCCTTGTTACCATCTGACACACCACACATAAGCTTGTTTATTTTATTGTCTGTCTCCTCTGGAATATAAACTAAAAGAGGGCTCCTGCTCTTTTTCATTTAGTTTAATAAAAT
Source organism: Sciurus carolinensis (assembly GCF_902686445.1). NCBI lineage: Eukaryota > Metazoa > Chordata > Mammalia > Rodentia > Sciuridae > Sciurus > Sciurus carolinensis. The sequence goes on along the minus strand of NC_062217.1, from coordinate 44,155,656 downwards.
ATCCCTAGAGCTTGGAAGAGTATCTGGCACACACCAGGCCCTCAATAAATATTCATTGCATGATTCGCAGTATTCTCCTCCTTATCATACTTTTTGGTGCATATGTAAAAGAAACACCTATGATCCACACAGAAAATAATTCAGCCAATGTGCTGCAGTTCCCAATTCAGTATCAGCATAAACACATTTTAAAAATATTTTATGACATTCCTATAAAAATATTACTATTCAATATAGATAATTCTTATTTATAGTATTCAACAAACATTGAATAATTTTTTGTTGGTGAACTAATGGGTGAGTATACAAGGAAATAGGCAAGGTTGTCACTCAAACCTGAGCTCTGCTTTGCACCTGAATCTGTCACCGGAAAGACACTTTGCACTGTCACTCGAGTTTCATAACAGTGAAAAAGAATCTGTCTAAAACTGGGAACAGCACAGTCCTTCCGGAAAAAGATTTCCGCAGGAAAAAGTACCAAAATCATGTCATAATTAGCTGCACAAATCCTGCTTGTAAAGAGAAGTGCGATAGCGAATTGATGAGCGGTGACCTGGGAGGAAAACTGTTAGCTGTCAGATTCTGCTTTACCAAAAAGGTGGATGCAAGGAAAATATATGTTGTAATAACCCAGCTTTTGCAATGTCTTATGGAAGGATGAAAAGAGGGTCCATGATAAACAGGAAGATGCTTGAATGAACATTGTCCTTAATTGATTGACAATCCTTATAAAGTTACTAAAAAGGACAATGAGATAAAATCAAACAGAAGCCTTGGAGAGCAGAAGTAAGATCGAGTGATGATTTTCTAAGATCTCTAACATATTTGGTTTTGAGCCAGTCACTTAGAACTCTGGGCAATTTTTGATTGTTGATTTTCAGTATCTGAATATCTTGGAATCTGCTGAGAAGCCAATAGACATTATTTACTTGGGCTTCAGTGAGCATGTTATTCAAAAGCATGTGACATTCTAATTGTAATGTCAATTTGAACGTCTTGGCTAAGAACATCTTTAAAATGGGCTGAATCCTGGTAAAAGCATCATATAGCAAGGATGGTGGTTGATGGGAAGGAAAAGATTCTATTCCAAAGGTTATTTTGGAGATTAAACAACTCTGACAGTCTTTGTTACTGATTAGACAAAAGAATGAAATGAACTGATGAAAAACTTGAGCAACCATCGTTGAAGTCACTAAGAACAACAGGAAAAAAGTAAGGGGAAAATATCCAAGACTTCATGAAAGAGGGAGAAAGGGGATCTAAAAACAACAGATTAAGTCTAAAAAGGTAAAAGAAGCTAAAACAAATATTCCCTGGGACAGAAAAACCCAGGGAGATAGAATGCTAAGCAAGACCCAAAGGCAGCCATGGCCCCGATGTGTGAGGAGAGAGGAAAGCGATGCAAGATTTGAGGATGTCCAGGTGGAAGTCCATACCCTGGACTCCACCCGGGACTTTTGAGCAACACAGACCAACTCAGAAAGAATGAAGCGTGGGAAAAGAACCAGGTGTTCATTTTCATTCTTCCTTATTGCATCAAGGATTTTGAGGATGTTGAATGATTGAATTGCTGTTCCCATGGTCTCTCTTAGCTCTGGGACTTTGCACATTGTGTGTGTGTGTGTGTGTGTGTGTGTGTGTGTGTGTTGCTGGGGATCAAACTCAGGGTCTTTTACAAACCTGGTAAGAGCCTTACCACTGAGCTACACCCCAGCCCTGGTATTATAGTTTCTATGTTTAAAGATGTAAAGTTTCTATGCTAGAAGATACTTGGGAGGCAGATGCCCTCTCTCATGGGGTCAGCTGTACTTCAACACTTACACCAGAAACTTTCCTTTAAAAATCTTCAATTCTTATATCCTAAAGTATCACTTCTATTACCTAAAGGAGAATTCTTTCAGCACAAAAACTAGAAACCACATCCCTTACTTTCTAGAACAATAAAGATTTTTCTTTTTCTTTTCTTTTTTTTTTAATTGAGAATCTGAGGGAAGAACCCAAAATATTCTTAAACCAGAACTGAAATATCTTAGGAAACAAGTTCTGGAAATGTGGGACCCTGTACTTAATCCAAAAATCTAAACATTTCAAAGAAAGAACATATTAGTAAACCAGTTAGTATAGCTTCTCAAGAAATGTGAACCATCAGTTACTACATTTGTGCAAATATTGACACATACGTAATGGACATATTTTCACCCCTATTGTTTGACCATTTACCCAGGCAGTTATTTTGAAGCAAGTTTTTGTGTATTTCTACTTTTCTTTGAAGGAGTTGAGGGAAATGACATGAAGCATTGAACAGTTTCTCACTTCCTGTCGATCTGGGCTCCCCCCGCCCCCGTGTTCTCCCAAGCACTAGGTGACTATCCTAATATCATGGCATGAGTGACAACAGAACTGCACAAGGTGGAAGGGATCAGGAACCAGGAGAGGGTCCTGACAGACACTGGCGGTCAGGAAGCCTGGGCTGAGGGAGGGGTCAGCAGTCATAGACCTGTAGACCTCACCTTAGAGGGTGCCCCTCTGGCCACCTCCTGGCTTCACCTCTCGCCATGAAGTGGAAAATCTGTAGGACCACAGATGAGCCACCAGAGCCACCTACTAGATCACATTTCAAGTGTCCAGGACCCAGCTATTTTCTGCTCAAACAACCCAGAGCCTGATTCCCACGGCCTGTGTGTCCTCTACCTAGAGTTCATCCTCCTGAGGATGCACCTTGCTACCAGCACGCAGACCTCTAGGCCCAAGTGGTGACCAAAGCTCAGCTGGAGGTACGGGGTGGGATGTACATGGCTGAGTGGTGTTCCACTGAGGAAGACCGATCCAGGAGCGGGAAGAAGCCAGGAGTGTGAGGGAGGCCCCTTTACACGGCCACGTCCTGGCAGGATCCAGCCCAGCCCTCCATGTCATTATGAAGGAAGAAAATCACCATGGCACCTCAGCCAGGCTTGGAGCTGGCCCCCCTCACAGGTGGGTTGCGGGGTCCCCCATCAAACAATCTCTCAGAACACCAACTTCAGACAAAGCCAGGATGGATAAGAAAAAAACAAGGCCACTCTGTCATCACGTCTGAGGCCAGAACTAAACCAGCACATTAGCCATGCCACCACAATGACCCACCCCACTTTCCTGGTAACTCGAGTGACCACTGTGCCTTTCCCAACCACAACATGAGTCCTGCTTCCTCAAAACACCCATTGTTGGAGCTGCCCTTGCTTCTGGACAGCACCCATTCATTCCTGAGTGTGGTCATGCTTCCTTGAACTCTTTCCAAACTACCCAGTGTCATCCAAATCCTCTGACAGCTCCTTTCTAATGCCCTCTGACAGAGAGGGCCCACAGTCCTGCAGGTGTGGCCTCTCTCACTGCAGTGAGTCAATCCATTCACCCTTGTCCCACCACAGGTGTGTTCCCGGTGGTCTTTGCCAGGCGGCCACTGACAGGTATATTTGTCAAGGTGGAGGATAGAACACAGAGTGCTTAACAGTGCCCAAGTTCACTTTATGATGTTTAAACACTTAACCATATGACATACTCCACTTGGACTCTCACGGGTCCCTACCAGTCCAACAGCGGGCATGTCTCTGAGGTGGGGCTTTGCATGACCATGTGCCTCACTGCGACTGTGTGCCTCTGGAGAGCAGAGCCATGTCCTGGGGAGATGCATTAGGGGGAAGCCCACTGACAAAGGGGCATTTCTGGAGGTGGTCAGAACAGGACAAAACTGGAACAGGAGCCACAGTTGAGAAATGGGGAATAGTGTTCCAGTGTCCAGGAGAACCTTTCACAAGGTCAAATACATTAAGGTTATGACTATGACCCTTTGATAGGTGCCTATTTGGAAATGACCAGAGAGGACAATGGATTCTACAGATGGCCATGGCACTGATGCTGACCTGGGCCAAGTGTTGCAGGGGCTGCCACAGGGGAAGCTCTTTGGCATCCGGAGGAGTTGACAGGTGGGATTTTAGGCAAAGCCTGCTAAGTGTCAGTGGAAGCCCTAGCCCAGTGGGTCTCAATCTGGAGAAATTCCCCTATCTCTACCTCCCCCAAGGGACATCTGGAGATGTCTGGAGACATTTATGTTGGTTACAATTTAACTGGGAAGAAGGTGCTAGTGGCCTCAAGTAAGTAGAAACCAAGGTTTCTGTTCAGGATCCTACAGTGCCCAGGGCAGCTCCCCCACCACAAAACGTGTGGGTCCCAAAAGTCATTAATGTTGGGATTGAGATGTCCTGGCCTAGGCAATTGCCTGGGACACAGCTTGGGTCCAAGCTGTACACAGTGAAACATGGAACACGTGTGCTATATTGAGGATTCTTCAGGGGACGGTCATCAGATGTAAAGGGAAGCTACCTCCACCCTGGAGAAGGGACACCTATTTTAAGTGATGTTGCATCATTTTCATTAAGGTGATTGTGGATGGACTTGAACAGATCCTTCAGCTGGCTGCCATGGAGACGACGAATAAGAGAAGGCAGCCTAGTAGCCTGGGTCACATGGACTTAAAAGAAAAACTTTTGAAAATACCTCACTAAAGAATTTCTGGAATAAGAAGAAGGATAAATGATTCAAGTTGCTTATGAATTCCATCTGAGAAGCACATGCTAATGAGAAATCATAACTGAAGGCCAAGGGCAAGCAAATGAACCTTTCCTTCCTATTTTGCTTGGGTATCTCAAAGGCCTGCTTAGAACCAGCATCTTGCTCTCAAGCCTCCAGTCCTCCTAAGTTAAGTTATTGCAAAGAGATAAGGGGTCTTGTGTATCTATCTTAGCTAGACATGATCTTGTTATAGGCTCCTCTCCCTGTTCTTCCCTCTGCTTTACAGAGCATCGGCTTATGTAAAAATATAATCAGCAAAGATTCACAAAGATCTCCTTGTCTATTGAAGTGGAACGAAGATCACAGGCTTCACCCCCAAACTCAACTGGGCTCCCATGTTCTTGCTCAGATAATTAACTCTCCAATTAAACTCTGATTTGGGAAACAGGACCACAAAGTCCTCTGAAACATTGGAGCCAGAAACAAATGGACATGGTTTCACAGAGAACACCCTGTTCCAGGACAGTCAAATATAGAAGCTTTCAGGACCAAAAAATTCACCGAACCTCCAGGGTGATTTATTTTACAGTTTAGACAAGTTTTAGGATAAAGATTTTTAAACTCATTTATTTTTAGGTAAGCCTCCCTCCTTTCAGAAAAACTCTCTAGCTGGTGACCATAAGAGGAAGCCAAACCCTCTCTACAGTACCAATAATGGTGAATAAAATGTAGAGAGTGTTTTTCAAACGCAGTCTCCAAGATAGATTCAGGTATGAAATTGATATTCTTTATTAAAAATAGTAACTAATCTTCATAGCCATAACCAGGACAGAGATCTTTGTTGAAAGTGAGAGTTCAGATCCCAGACTTGAGAAATCGATGCAGGGCCAGATTGAGCCCCACAGATATGGAAGAAATTCTGGTACCGGCTCACAGTATCACTAAGTTTGGACTTTTTCAAGAATAACATCTCACCAGTCACACAACTATACCGAAAGCAAAAGATGAAGTGAGATCAGCTCTGGGAATAAGTGTGATGAAGACAGCACAGATTCTCTCCTTCCAGAGTAACACTCCAGCAGGACAGGCATTAAGCATACTTTTGTAAGTGTGATCTGTATTTGAAAGAAGTTTGGAATCCATGGGTGGTTACAGCAAGAGTTGGTACACCGGATCTAGACATCCACAAACATGAGCTCTAATCCAATGACCTTGAGGAACTGGACGAACGTCCATATAAAGCTCAGCCCTTTCCACCCTATGCTTCAGGGTTCTCTTTAACAAGTGGAAATAGTAAAACACAACCTGTCTATCATCATTAGCATGTTTCCAAAATTCAAGATATTCATTTTTGGTTCTGGAAACAAAGGTCATCAGGTTCCTCACCTCACTTTACAGATGAGGTCAGTGAAACCCCAAGAGTGACTGACTGAGGGACAGCTAGATAGAAAGTACTACGGCCATGCTGGGACCCACCGTTTTCTTGCACAATCTCTCTAGCATGCCAAGCTAGTCACATCTGGAGTGAAAGATGGTTACATAAATGTTTCATAAATAATCCTCTGTGGATTATTAGTCCCACAAATGGTTTTGTGTTGCTTTGTTTGGCTTTTCTCTCCATTGCATTCTGAAACCCACTAGCCCCAAAGCCCACTGACACCAAACTCCAATTTGTACACATCCAGTTATTTTTAAAAAGCCCCAACAAGTAGAATTGTAGTCACTGAGAGGCCCATGTTTCACACACTCTTTGAAACCTCACCCAGCCTCTGTTGGCCTTTGATAAGATACAGCCTTGAGGTAGTGAGGCTCGAAGTTGCTACACCCCTGGGGTCCTCCCAGCTGTGCAGCTACACAACCTCACCAAGACACCGAAGCCCCATCTTGGATCCTCTTCTCCCCTGGGAGTTCCTTTATCCTCCTCCCCTCTGGATGCTGGCCCCCTGCAAGCACCAGACATTCTCATGCTGTGAAGGACTGACTGCCCTGTCCACACATCCTGTCCAAGCACTAGCCACTAGGCTTGTGTGTGTGTGTGTGTGTGTGTGTGTGTGTGTCTGCCTCTCATTGTCATCTTTGTTCCCACCAACCTTCAAAACTCTTACAAAAGATTCGAATGCACCTCAAAGAAATAAACTTGAACTATATTTCGGATCCCAGTATGGGCAGATGTGGGGAGCAAATGTCACGGAGCTGTTTGTTGCCATCATGAAAACTAAGCAAGAGGGCAAAAAGAGACCCTAAATACCAATTTCCGGACTCCCAGTGACTCTCATTAATAGTATGCAGCTTGGTGACATTGATATATCACAGTCTTGACCACATGTGTATAAATCCTGATAAATAACTATATCAAATTTTACACCTCTTACTCACAGACATCAAATAAGAGATCAAGGAGAAATTCATATAATGTATTGGCACTCGTGGCCACAAAACAGAAGCTCCGTCCCCTTGACATACAGCTGGAGCACCATAATGAAACCCCAAGACTCCGGGATGAAGTGGAATTCACATAGCAGGTGGCTGTGCCCCAAAGGCGAAGCTGCTTTAGAAAGCAAGGCAAGGAATTCCAGCTTAAAATCGAATGCTTCTTATTTTTAACACTCCAAAAATCAGAATTATATCCCTCAAAATCTAAATATATGCACTTTTACAAACAGTGAAATCCCATAAAACTGTTCAACTTCCTTAGCTACCTTTGACAGGGAAGAATAAAAATTGCCCGGTAACTAATTAGAACTATTCTTATTAACCTTTGCCATGAGTGTGGGAAAGAGGTCACTTTACATTTTTAAAATTACCGGTTTGATGAAATCACAAAATGAAGTATTTCAAGTATGCTTTCCAAGTTTGGGCTACTAAATGATTTCCCTAAAAGAAAAAAAAAAAAATCTAAGCTCTAAACTTAATTTTACTTGGTTCAGAATTACCAGATTTTGAGAAAAATTAGCACTTTTATCCTGTGTATTTTTGTCAAACCAATGACAACTGGCATGGATTGATTAAATCTATGCTGGACACTACACAGAGGGTTTTAAAATACATTTACATACACCTTCACAACAAATCCAGTAAGGTAGGTATGATTATGATTCCCATTTTACCATGTGGAAACTGAGGCCCAGGATGCTTAGGTAATTTAAGATCAGGCAGTTTTCAAGTCAATTCATCCTGACTCCATACTTGCCCTATATGGAAGACAGTAATTACATGTATTTACCAGCCCTTGAAATGTGGTTCCTCTGAAGTAAGACATATGGTAATAGCAGCTCAGGAGGCCGAGGCAGGAGGATCGCAAGTTCAAAGCTAGCCTAAGCAACTTAATGAGGCACTAAGCAACTTAGTGAGACCCTGCCTCAAAATAAAAAATTTATAAAAGGGTTGAGGATGTAGCTCAGTGGTTAAGCACCCCTGGGTTTAATCTCTGGTACCAGGAAAAAAAAAATGTATGGTGAATATAAAATACAAATTATATTTTGATGACTTGTATGAAGAATGTAAAATAACTCACTGATATTTTAAAAAATATTAATTACATGTTAAAATAACAACATATCAGACAAAATTTGAAAATATGATATTGAAATTAATTTCACTCTTTTTTTTCCTCTCCCTCTCTCCCTCTTTTTTTTTTTTTTTTTTTTTTAATTAATGTGAGGAAGTTCACGCTCCATGTGTAACCTGTACTTGTGGCACACATTATACCTCTATTGGACCATGAGCGCTAGAGCTTGAATTTTTTTGCCATTTTGCTTCCCCTGGAAAGGAAAGAGTCTATGCTACTTATGTCTTTGAGAAAGTGTGATCTTCTTTCATTGCTGATGTGTCATTTGTATGCCAGGAAATCGAGGTATAAAAACAGTTAAGACCCAAAGTCAAACATTAACCCTGAAACCATCTCCCAAGCATGCTCAGGGTGGCTGGTTGAACCTGCTTTCCACCTGCACTGAAGCCACAGAGCGCAAGTTGAACAATTGTCTGAGGTTTAATGTCTAATCAGAGGCCACACATGGCCTTTGCTTGTGCTTTTGTACTTGCTTTCTGCTCAGACAGGAGTTCACAGTAAGGTTGGGAGAATGCCAGATTGTCCGGCTTTTGTCCAGGGGTCATGGGTTGTTCTTATAGGATTCATGCTCTAATTATTTAATAATGATCATTGAGTTTCCCTTAGCAAAGAAATTGGATAAAACTCATCCTGATAAACAAGTTCACTGAATGCACGAGGTCTCCTTAGGAAACTGCAGGAGTTACTCGTAAACCCTAATCGGGACTCAGAGTGGAGGCTGAATTTTCATATTTTCCTCTGAAAGGTCCCTAAGCAGGAAATATTTCCTGAAATATGAGCTACTCCACAGGTGCCGCAGAACAGAACAGGACTTGGCAGTTAAAGCCACAGACGTTCTCATGCTTTCTGCTGAGATCCTGGTCCACCCCAGCCCCCACCAGCACTGAGCATTTGACGTTGGTGGCTTATTTGCTTAGTTCCCCAGAGCACAGGGTGGCTTTTCTCCGTCACCGTGTTCACTTGTGAGACGACTATTTAAAGAGCCTTTATAATGTTCCGGACATTTACATTTGTACCCAGCCCTTGGTTCGACCTTTCAACCTTCTCTCTGATTTTTTCTATGTCTGTGAATTTTTCCTCCCTCTCTCTTTCTCTCCCTCTCTCTCATCCTCCAATTCTTTCTCCTTTGCAGACCTGAGAAGGAAGAGCCTGTGCCCCTGAAGACCTCACTATGGTGGTGGTAGGACTGGCCCTCACCCTACAGCCCCTCCTTAATGAGGATTAAGTGTTCCTCCCTCCGTGTCCCAGCACTGGGCAGCTGGCCCAGCCAGTTAAGATCAGCTAATGACGCTCAGGAGAGCTCCGTTGGGGAGAACAGAGGCCCCCTGCTTATTATTCACAGGACAGTGTGTGCTCAGTAACCTCTCTCTAAATATAAACACAACTATTACCTTGCACAGTTTCTCATCAATGAAGCTTATCTTTTGTGATTCATTGTGTTTGATGTTCCTAGTGGACAGCATTCCATGTGGCCAGGTGGAGGGTGTGCTGGAGGCTCAGCTTTTAATCCCTGATATGCCATGGACTTGCTGCTGGCTTTGAACGCGTCATCGAACTTCTCTGAGCTATTTCATCAAGGAAGCGAAAGATCAGGTTGGATGTTAACTAGAAGCCCCTGCTGTTCTACAATTCTAGGATCCATATACTTCCAGATCACCTCTCGCAGTTACTCTTCACTTCTCAAAACATTTATTTCCCGTGACTCTGACTCGATGGAGTTTACCCGCAGGAGATCTGGGGTTGACCCATGATAAGCAAACTGACTAGGTCCTGTTACGAGGTGACTCACATAATTCCATCCTAGACTTCAGGACAATATGCTCAAGTTATATTATAGCTGCACAGGAGTTAAACATTAAAAAAAAAAAAAAAAGAAAACTTGAAGGGGATAAAATTAATTCATAATTGGGTAGTTTGTTGGAGGCAGTGTGGATAAGACCTATATTAATTTGTGTAAGAATCTCATGGATTTTTATTGTTTCTTTGCTTTTTTGGATTCTAGGCTGGAGGGAAGAACTCCTTTCACCCCATAGGGTACTTCTGAAATTCTGTGGAGTCTTCTAAACATGTCTCCCTCTTCCCATTTCTCAAGTTCCCTTGTACACAGGACAGTCAGGCAACTATCTCTAATGCTACTTTCACCCTCTGTCCCTGCTCACAAGCCTCCCAACTCCCTTGAGGTCAACTGGATTAAGCACAACCCACTCAGACCAGTCGAGGTCACTCACATCAGGCCTCCAGAGCCCTGGGCAGTCCTTGCAGGGGCTGCTCTTTAAAACCAATGCCCAGGGCTGCCACACATATGCAGCACCTGGGCGGGATGCCTCGCCCCAACACCACACAGTCTCTTCTCTCCTATAGGTACCCTTTACCCTCTCCACCTAAGCAATCCAACCTGCTCTACTAAATTGATATCAAAGCACCAGTTCCATGATAAGCTTTCTCTCTGCTTCAAAACCCCATAGGCCAGCACTGTCCAATGGAAAAATATGTAAGTCCCTTTCATAAATTAAATTTTCTAGTTCTCATATTAACAAAGAGAAGGAAACGGATGATTTTGGTCATATATTTTATGGAACCCAATATATCCAAAATATTATTATTTCAACATACAAAATCATTTTAAAATTATCAAATTATTTTTGCTTTTGGGGTAGCAAATCTTTAAATTCCATTGTGCATTTTACACCTACAGAATATCTCGAGATGCTGAATTCTCTGGGGAAAATTGGATCTGTATTTAGATCTCATAAAATTTGCCATTGGAAAAGCAGCTTCACATGCCCAACTGGGCCCGAACATACTCAAAAGTCTGGCAATACTGAAACCAAGTGTCAGATTTTAAATAGAAACTTACATTAATAAAAACAAAATGACCTTGGAATTCTGGTTCCTCAGACACTGGCCACATATCCAGTGGTTAGGGCTGCATATGGCCAGGGAACCATACTGCCCAGTGAAGTCACTGCCCTGGGTACCTCTCAGGAGGAACTCGGCACCCCTCTTGGCTTTGCATGAGAAGGTTGCCTGTGTGTGACTCAGCCAGAGCACATGAATCCAAGGGCAGGGCCTCTTCTTTCTCCCTCATTTCTCTATCTACAGGGCCCAGCACAGAGCCCAACACACACAAGACTCTAAATACTTCGTGGAAAAGCAAATGGGTACATGATCTCATTCTTCTATCAGGTTATTAATCATCTGCGCATATCCAGCTGGCCCTCTGCATCCCTGATTCCTTGTACCTGGATTCAACCAACTGCAGATGACAAATATATGTCGGGAAAATTTTTTTGTCATTATTTCCTAAACAATACAATGTAAGAGTTATTTACATATCATTTACATTGCATTAGGTATTCTTTTTATTTATTGGATCTTTTTAATTATACATGACAGTAGAACCCATTTTGATATAATTATATAGCATGGAATATATCTTATTCTAATTAGGACCCCGTTCTTGTGGATGTACACAGTGGTGGGATTCACTGTGATGCTTTTATATATGTACATAGGAAAATTAGGTCAGATTCATTCCACTCTTTCCTTAGGTATTGCATTAGATATTATAAGTAATATAGAGATGATTTAAAGCATGCAGATACTACACCCTTTTATAAAAGGGACTTGAGCATCCAGGATTTTGGTATTTAACCAAGATTTCTGGAACCAATCCCTTGGGGATCTGGGGAACAATTAACCTATTCTTAGCATTTTCTATTGTGCCAACACAGGGCCTTGCCCAACACAAGGAGGACACCAAGCATTTCTTCCTCACTTAAGATGACTTCACTCCTCATGTAAATTTATGCTCAAGTATACAAGGAGCACAGGCATATCATACACAAAAATAACTCTAAGGGGATTACTTTTTAAAATTCCTCTTGGTGTGACAGTCAACTGATTTAACCATGGAATGTGTAAGATCACACTAAAGTGACCAGGGAATGTCTTTCCTTCGTAAGCAGACATCTCAGCAGGAAATTCTGATAGATTCACTCTTTTCTTCCCACCTTTATTGCCTCATACATTCTTTGTTTGCTCTATTGAACACTTGACTTAGAAAGAAATACAAGTACGCTATATAAAACTTTAAACAGGATGGGAAAAGAGAGAGTAAGAGTGAAGAGACCGAGCAAGAAGAGTACACTGGTACAGTTGGGTACAAGGACCAACTGGTAGCAAACCCCGCCCAGGGTACATGTCCACACAACCAGGGTGGGGCCAGCTGTCCCAGGGACCACACCAATTTCCAGGGTGTCTAGAGCCTTATCTGGGGATCAGTATCTTGAGAGATAAGTCTCGTTTTTCTGACAGAGATATTACTAAAAAGAATAAGCCTGATTCTCATCAAATACAGGTTAAGCATCCCTAATTCGAAAATCCAAAGTGCTCCGAAATCCAAGAGTTTTTGAGAATTCACTTGATACCATAAGTGGAAAATTGCACCATGGAACTGTATTTCATGCACAAAATTATTTTAAAACATTGCATAAAATTATCTTTGGTTTATGTGTATATGGTGAATGTAAAATGTAAATAAATCTCCCATTTAGACTTGAGCCCTATCCTAAAGATATTTCATTACGTATATGCAAATATTCCAAAATCCAAAGCCCAAAATCCAAAATCCCAAGCATCCTGGATAACTCAGCCTGCACTTCCATAAAAATGGACTGAGGGACCCACAGTTTATAATCCCTACCACAGCTTTCACTGTCTGATTCCATACAAGGAAAGAATATCAGTGCTCCTTCTCATTCCCCTCCAAAATGAACTTTTAATTTTTTTCCTCCACTCCACAAGCCCTTGCTATGCCCCTAGAGGATGGGTTTGCTTTGCACTGAGTGTATTCCTGGCCATTTATTCTAAGGAGGTCTTTGCAACAGATCCGGGGATGCCACTAAAATCTTCCTACAACACATCCCATCCAACTCTGCTCCAACCTTATGATGCTTCTTACCCAATAGCAGCTGGTATCTGAATGGAAGAGAGAAGGAAGTTCTGCTTAGAGGCAACAGCATAGCCCCACAACCTCTTGACTTGGGTCTGTAAAGATTTCAATATATGCTGGGCATGGTGGTGCACACCTATAACCCCAGTGACTTGGGAGGCAGGAGGACCATGAGTTCTAAAGCCAGCCTAAGCATAGGGAGACCTGTCTCTAAATAAAATATTTTTTTTAAAAAAAGGACTGGGGATGCGATCTAGTTAAGCACCCTGTTTTCTATCCCCAGTAACTAGTACAAAAAAAAAAAATCTGTCTCTTTATTTCTTGCCTTTTTTGTTATTGCTAAATGTACTGGGGGACTATTTAAAAATGTGCATTGAAATTGGACATGGTGGCACATGCCTGTGATTCCAGCTACTTGGGGGGCTGAGGAAGGAGGATTGCAAATTCGAGGCCAAACTGGACAACTTAGTAAGACCCTGTTTCAAAATAATAAAGTAAAAAGGAGTGGGATGTAACTCAGTGGTAGAGTGCTATTGGGTTCAATTCCCTGTATAAGGGGAAAAAACCAACTATAAAATATTTGCTTTTAAAAAGTTGAAAATATAAGAATATGCAAGGTAGCTATTAAAAATGAAGCCTCACTTTTAAGCCTAAAATGTTCCCCTGGATTGGAATTTCCTGTCACTTTTCCTCCTTGAATATTTTTCCTTATAGTTGCATGATTTTCAATTGATTTTATATTTAGTAGTGGTTCCCAGCAGTCCTCAGGCAATAGACGTTTTACCAGCGAGTTACAACGTGGCTAACCTCACAGCCAGGGAACTGTGGCGGTAGAACCGCTGTGATTCAGAAGGTAACCTTGATCACCAGACGAAGGCAGGGAAGATCAACTTTCCAGAGGGCAAGGAAAGTGACTGGGCTGATCAGGGCTCCCGCAAGTGCTTGTGAGAGAAATTTGCTCCAACACACAGGCAAAATGTCATGTGTCGCCTTGTGTGTCTGGGATGGCGAAGAGGAGGCTCAGGACTGGATCCACGTACAAAATCAAGGTTGTCAGGACTCCACCCTCACAATCTCCATTTCCAGCCTGGCTGTTGCAGACCATGGACTCTGGCGTAGAAATCCTAGTGGGATCTCTCCAAGCATGTAAATAAATCAGCCCCTGGAAGGATCCTCACTGACCCTGATCTTGTCATATGCACTCCTTTGCGATAATAATTTTTTCATGGGAATAGGGTACTACCACTGGCTAGAATAGATCATATATGCAAACTTGCCATGGGGTGTTGTCATTCATCCGAAGAGAGTCAAGGAATGACTGAGGGCAGCGGCAAGGGCTTCCCAAGTTTTCATCTGAAGTGTTACTTATTGGACCTCTGTTCTGTGTGAGGCGCAAACAAACATTTAAATGACTGCTCTTGGGCAGTGTACCTTTTATTACAATAATCTTCATCAAGATTAAAAAGCATTGCAAGATATGGTGCCGCACACCTGTAATCCCAGTAATTTGGGAGGCTGAAGCAGCAGGATCCCAAGTTCAAGGTCATCCTCAGTAATGTAGTGAGGCCCTAAGCAGTTTAGTGAGATCCTGTATCAAAATAAAAAATAAAAAGGCCTAGGGATGGTGTGGGGCGAGGGGCACATGCCCATAATCCCCACAACTCTTGAGGCTGAAGCAGAAGGATCACAAGTTCAAAGTCAGCCTTAGTAACTTAGTGAGGCCCTAAGCAACTTAGTGAGACCCTGTCTCAAAATGAAAAATAAGAAGGGGTGGGGATATAGCTCAGTGGTACAGTATCCCTGGGTTCAATTCCTTGTACTTCAAAAATTTAAAAAGAAGCACTTCCACATCTGGTTTTGTGTCATCCCGGGCTCAACACCAGATAAGGAACACCTGTTCCACCCCTAGACACCGGATTTAAAAACTTTACTGATTTTCAAATCAAGACACACTCCTCCAGCGACAGCTCTGTTCTTATTAAATCCCAAAAGGCTGCAACACCTCTGTATTTGTTCCCTATTGCTGTTGTAACAAATTACCAGCCCAGATTGGTTCTCCTATGGTTCTAGAGGCCAGAAGTCTTCAAAGTGTTGTGGGGCTGCCTTCCTTCTGGGCCTCTAAGGGAGAATCCATTTCCTTGCCTCCCCATTAGACTATGCAAATAAACACACAACCACCATCTACTCGTTCATCTCCTATAGAAAAACACAAATCCAAGCAACAAGCATCAGTACTGCCAGAACCAGTGCATAACACATTAGTAGGGGATACTGTAAGGATGAGATCGAGGGTCAGGAGAAGAGCAACCTTGATGTCACAGGGAGCAGGGACTCTGATAAGTGAAATGAGCAATAGGAAGTCCACGTCACCACCTGTGAGGCATTTTAGAGAAAAAAAAAAAATCACCTGAATCTGATCACTTTTCTAAACCTACTTACCTGGTTACAAGAAACCCAAAGACTCTTTACATAACACCTCAAAGATACTACCAACCCAACCCAGGATATGGGAAATTCTATAGGACAGATGACTCATTTTGATTAACTAGTGTCATGAGAAAAAAAAAAAAAAAAAAAAAAAAAAAAAAAAAAAAAAAAAAAACAGTAGGAACAAGTGACTTAGAGGAAAAGAAACTTAAGAGACATATCCCCGAGTCCATGCACCAGCCTTGTTTGGATCCTCGTTTAGACAAAAGATTTTTTTGAGACAGTAAGAGAAAGGCAAATGCAGACTGTTACCAAGATATTAAAGAATGTTTTGTTAATTTTGTTGGTATTTTGGTTATTTTTGAAGTCCTTATCTTTTAGACAAATATACAAGTGAAATAACATGATGTCTGAGATTTACTTTTAAATAGCCTAAGATAAAAAGTGGGAATGCATGAAACAAGAATCACAGGAGGGTGATGACTGTCAAATATAACGATGGCTACACAGCAGCTCAGTACACAATTTTCTTTACTTTTGTGTGCATTTAAAATTTTCCATAACAAAAACATTTAATGCATTCCTTTCATATGGAATGTGCTGTGGCAGAGTTTGCTGCCAATTACACATGGTTTTCCTTTTCTTCTTCACTAAAAGTACTCAGTACTACATGCTGTAGAATAGAGTCCCAACCAAAGATGATCTGTCCCAGTTTCCCTTGCATTTGTGTGAGGCCATGAAACAAAGATCTGGCCAATGAGATGCAGATGTATGTGGGACAAAAGTAAAGGAATTTCAGAGAAAACTCCCTAAAGGGATCTGACTTAGAGGTATGCTTTTAGCTCTTCCCCATACCCATCACCACCTTCTTTAATTCTGCAATGTGTACATGATGGCTGGCACCTTAGCAGCTACATTAGACCATATGGTGATAATGAAGATAAAGATTTACTAGGATGGTGAAACACACGAAAATGAAAGAATTCTGGGTCCCTAATCTCTGGCTCCAATACCAGCCCTGGATAGCCTACTTATTGGTTTCATTTTATAAAAGATTCTTATCTTGCATGTTTAAGTCACTGTAGTGCAAATAACCCCAAACACAAAACTCACACGATCCAAGGACTGTTCTAGAAAAAGAGAGATTACTACCAAAGAATAGAGAAAAGGGTCAAAATTTGGATTGGGACACAGGATGAAACTTGTGAAAACTTCTCTGAGAACCTGATATTTACCTTAGATCTAAAAGATGGACAAGTGTTTGCCAACCAGACATGTTCAGCAAACACTAGAAAAGGGGGTTACTGTGAAAATAAATGCCTGAGTAACTTCCTGACATCTAACAGGGTATCAGAAGATGTCACACTCTTCCCAAGCTTCAAAACACATCTGTGTGATGAATAAGGGCCCTGGGTGATTAGTAGTTGCATAGACTTTGAGTGACAGAAGCCAGAAGCAGGTGGGTCCCACAAGGTGGCAGTCAGCAGTCTTAATGAGCTGCCTCTAACCAATGCTCTGTCTCCTTTTTTCAAGGTATGGAGTCCAGGAGTTCAGAAGAAACCTAACTCAATGGGAACTCCAAGTTTGCCACTGTGAATCCAGTCTGATCCCATCTGCCTCCAGCCCTATGACCTGGAGACTGTTCAGGTCACCTCTCACCTGCCCCAAGATTAAATCCAAGAATCTGGAGGAACCAGACTGAAAACAAGAGTGAGGCCAGTTCTCAGAGAGTGAACTGAGAACAGCAGAAGTGCAGGGTCAGGAATCTCGGGGTAGAGGTCACTTGTTTTCAATCCGGAAATGCTTACCTCATCTCCAACATTGGAGATCGAATCCCAGCCGGCCTGTTGCTTGAACATGAACTTGCGTCGACCATTGTACCTCCCTGAAGCTCAATATTTTTCTCGTTTGCATAGTAACATTGAAAATCATGAAGTAGAGAAAATGATATTCCATGCATGTATGAGCATGTCAAATGAAACCCAATGTTATGTATAATTTGTGCACCAATAAAAACATTAAAAAAGAGAGAAAGAAAAATCACCGTGACATCCCTTTAACACTTTGGGATTAAGCCATGAGTTTTCAGTGCTGCTGATAACTTCTGGAAGGCACACAGGTTCAGTTCATTACCAGAAAGAAGTCTTTAGAAGACTGATTCTGGACACCCAGAGTCCAGGAGGTGGTGCAAACTATTATTGCCCGCCCCCACCCTCCGCTCTTGTCACACTATGAATGGAAATTTTGATTCCTTCTCTCTGTGGCCTCCTAACTCCCCTCCTTTCCTCTCCCCTCTCCCCATGACCTCATTTTATGTTCCAGCTCCTCTCTCCCCAGGACCACAGCAAAATCCAGACGTACCGTTGGATTCTGCCTCCAGGGGTGGAGGGCGGTGGAGTAGGGCTTGCCCTGAATCTCTCTTGAGCTCCAGTTGAGAAACATGAATATATTTCAGATTCTGCAACAGAGGGGATCAATAAGAAACAAAACGTTTCTTGCTTACATTGACAGTTTTGGGGACATGAATTTGGTAGAGTAACCAACCATTGTCTCTCTTCTGTTTGCCACCGATTCCCTACCAAAGCAAAGGGACAAGGAGTAAGAAAGAAAGAACGGAAGGAGGAAAGAAAATTCCATCCAACTGTAAATGTAAAGTGTCATAAAACACTGTGAACTGTAGGACATTTTGTGACAACATGAAGGCAAACCATGCCAAGGTTCCATCCCGGGTTTACTTTTAAGGACTTTCGTCTATCTTGGCCTCCTCCCATAACCCAGGGTAATCTCCCTGTCTCCTTAAGTCCACCCTCAGTTCCAGACTAGAATTTAGAAGTGGAGACAAAGCTGATGAGAATAAGTCACTGCATCAACTAATTCTCAAATTACTTAATAGCCCACTCCCTGCCCATTTTAATACTTGAAATTCTTTTCCTCTTTTCTTAACCATTTCTTTTGATGACATTAGATACCTAACTCCAACAGAAAAGCAGTCTTCTATTTACTTAACAGACTTATTTAATCAACATGAATGGTTAACTAAAAATAGACCTCTCAAACTCCTCCTACAGGTCTGTATCCTAAGTCAACACACACACACACACACACACACACACACACACACACACAGAGAGAGAGAGAAGGAAAGCCCGGAATTCTGCATGCTGGCTGCTCAGGACCCCAAAGCCTCTGGACTCTGATTGGAACCATAATGGTATCTGCATATTTACTCACACCACCTCAAATTTGCAGTGAAAATGAAGTTTCTTTATGTCTTTGTAAAACATCGGTTGGCCCTCACAATTTAGTTGATTCCAGAAACTTAATTTAACATAATTATAATCAAAACTAATTCCCCTGAATAAATGCTTGATCTATTTAAGCAAGATTTTTTTTTTTCATTCAACATTTACCTCCCAGCTCCTCTCCAAGACCCTGTCTAAAAGACTTTGCAAGAGGGGTGTGGGGTTACCAGAACCTCACAGAGCTGGAGAAGAGGGAAGTGAGAAGAGTAGGTTGTATCCTCCACTTCCTCTTGGTCTGGTCTATATAGTGGCTAAGGGTAGCCTGTGGGGCCTTGGTCAGCACCTGTGACCAGGGGTCTCAGAAACCTCTGCTTCTTCTGCCTGATCCAGGCTTCCGCCGGTTCACCTTAATATTAATTTCCTGAGGTTGCTATAAAAAATAACTTGCAACAAATGTAGTGTCTTAAAACAACACAACCTTATTCTTTTACAGTTCGGGAGCTCAGAAGACCAAAATGAATCTCAGGGATGAAAATCAATGTGTCGGTAACTCTACATTCCTTCTGGAGGTTCTAGTATAAAAAGCATTTGTGTTTTTGACTTCTAGAGACTGTGACATTTCTTCCCTTCCACCATCTTCAAAGTCAGCAATGGTGACAGAGGACTGAATCTTATCATGAGGCCACCCCTCTGACTCCCTCTCTTCTGCCTCTGTCTTCCTGACTAGCAACACTTAAGGACTCTGTGATTACACCAGGCCCACCCCAATAACCCAGGATAGTCTCCCCATCTGAAGTCAGCTGAGTAGAAACCTTAGTTCCCCCTTGCTGTGCAATAAAACATATTTAAAGGTTCCAAGAGTTAGGATGCAGACATCTTTGAGAGGCCTTGATTTTACCTTTCACAGCTTCTAAATCTCCTCTACCTGGCTGGGTGGGAAAAGATCTAGATGCAGTGGACCACGTGGAGACGTTGAGGTCAAGCCCTGGGTCTCCACCAGCACCTGCCACCACCATCACCAACCTGCACTCTGGTCCCATGCTGAGTCAGGAGCTCCAGGCACCTTGCAGCCCCAATTTCATTTCATTTCATTTCAGAGAGTGAGACTCCCTAACTGGTGATTCTAAAGTTTCATCCACCCCAAACCCCAGACTTAGCCTGAAGCAAGAGAGGAAAGAAGAGTGCAGGGGAAGAAACTCTAATGACTCCGGATCCTCAGGCATGCAAAGTTAATTTAGGAATTTCTTCCTCTCACCTCCCTTTTTTCCTCATCCCCCGACCCAGTCTGTGGTCTAGTAAAAGAGTAAACCAAGAATATATTTCAACAACAGAACCAGTTGTTTTTGTTCTAACGACTCGAAGCCTTTCACCTGATGCTTTCCAAACCACCAGAGTAACAAGATTTATAGAATATGGAAACACACCCCAAAGAATTCTACAGAGTTCTCCAATCTTTCTAACACAGAAACACGTGTGAATGAGAGGAAGGAGACCCGGGTTTGAGCTACAGGTCTAATCTTAAATGTGGTTAAAGCCATTTCCAGCAGAGTCCTGAGCAGAAGAGAAACTTCTCTACCCTTGGTATACTACGCGACTTTCACAGTGGGCCGCAGCCTTCGGTGGGTGGGAGGCGGCGCCCTTAGGCACGGACTGAGAACGCTTCACGATAGTGTGTTAGAAGCTGGTAGGCCCTTGTCAACACTGTAGTTGACAATTACAAATCATCTAGAGCTCCCAGCATTACCCATGACCAAATCACTCCGTTTTGCAAGCCTTTGATTATGTGGATCAGGTACTTGGATTTACTTCTTCTTTCTCTTTCTTTTTTAATCGGTGCATAATAATTATACACAGAGCAGTGAGTTTCACTGTGGCATATATGTACCAGCACATAACATAATGGGATCAATTTCACTCCCCATAACCCCCCTTCCCTCCTCTCCTCCCTCCTGGACTCCCTTCCTCTACCCCAGTGAACTTGAATTTAAAAGCAAGGGAGCTGTTCTCCGAGGCATCATGAAGTCCCAAGATTTGGTCTATTATTAAAAATCCAATTCAAAGACCCATCTAGACCTGAGTGATCTTATGTAAAAGAGCTTTCTCTGCACAGAGTTGGGCGCATTTTAATTATGAGAGGATGAGGCTTTTGTATCCCAGCTTCTACTTAAATTCACAATAAAGAAGGGAATGTGGAGTGCTGAGAGCTAGAAGTTGTAGACAGAAGGGGAAGAAGATGAGGATGGATATACAGGCTTCCTTGAGAGGAGACTTTTTTTTTATACCAGGAATTTAACCCAGGGGCACTCACCATTGAGCCACATCTCCAGCCCTATTTTGTATTTTATTTCGAGACAGGATATCACTGAGTTGCTTAGCACCTTGCTTTTGCTGAGGCTGGCTTTGAATTCATGATCCTCCTGCCTCAGCCTCCCAAGCTGCTGGGATTACAGGTGTGAGCCACTGTGCGGGCAAGAGGAAATTTTTGTGGCAGATCACAAGGATATAGGAGAACCTGGGTAGTCTCCACTTAATTTTATTTTTAGGGAAGAAAACAAACAAGATTTCTAGGCTTCAACAGCACCGCAGTATCACTTTCTTCAGCCTTGGTTTCCTGGGCTCTTATCTGGTTAGGTCTTTGGACAAGGGATGAGGACCCCTTAGAAGATTGTTCCATCTGTTTTCTTTCTAGTACAATAGAATGTGCTACAATGGACATGTTAGTGTGACTTCCCTTATTCTTCCTCTCAGCTCACACGTTTCTGTGTTAGAAAGATTGGCGTACTCTATAGAATAGCTTCTAGTGTTTCCATAGTCTGTACAATGCAGAATGTTTGAAAGTTTGCCAGGCTTAATGCTGGGAGGATAGGCCCATGACATAATGGTAAGTGAAAAAAAGCATAGACTTATTATTCTAAATATATATGCACTATATATATATATATATATATATATATATATATGTCATCATATTCCTATATATATTTATGCATACATATGATGTTAGAAGCAAATACACAAAATATTAAACTATAAGTAGCTTGTGCATACGTTTTTAAACTTTTTCCCACATTCCACATACATTTTTGTAGCTCTAAATTTTTCTACATCAATATGTGTTGCTTTTATTATCCTGAAAACAAAGATTAATTTAAGCAAAATGCCATGTAAGCCTCTTACTAGGAAGACCAACATAGAAACCCTATCTCCTACTCCTTTGGCATATGATCTTATCTTCTAAATGAACTAAAACCAAATGATGCAGAAAAGAAGAGGAGGTATAAGAATTTGTGGATGGACTTTGGGACACTGGTAACCAAAGGATGAGTGTGGCTGTGGAGGTGACCAAATCCTGTGGGGCACGTGGGAACCAGCCGCCATATTCCTGCACAACCTTCTCTACCTTCTCTGGGCGATAGAGGGCGCTCCTTCAAGGCTGCTTGCTGGACAAAATGGTTATCTACCAAGGTCTGGATGTCACTGGAGATGTGACTCCAGGACAGGGAAGCTGAGGCCTGGGCAGGACTAGTCGGGGCTATAGGTGTCAGGTGTGAAGCGTGGGGCATGAAGTCACAGTCTGTTTGCCTAGCACAGGTAGTTCTGTTTGGCAGGTGGGTGTGGAGAACAGAACGTCCACTACCACTACCACTGAGGACACACCAAGCTGGGCTGGCCAGCTACTCCCACAGCACAACACCCTGCCTCATGTCGGACTTTCTGGAAGTTTCCCCACCCTGACTCCAAGTATTACGGTCTAAGGAAAAGAGCACACTCAAGTCAGATTACTAAATTTGAATCAGTAACCTTCCACCTGTGTGACCTTGGCAACCGCTTACCTTCCCAAACCTGCGTTCTTGTCTGTAAAAGTGGGAATCAGACAATAACCTTCTCATTGAGTTCCCTGCATTTTAAATGAGAATGTGTCTATTAAAGATGCTTTGCAATTATACAGTAGTAAGCAAAGGCTGATGGTTCTCACAAGGAGATGGGGGCCTATCCTTCTTCGCCCTTTTTCCCATCCAAGGCAGAACCTGATTAGACAAGAGTCACAGTGGTAAGCCACCTGGACAAGGAAGCCCCTGCCCACCTTTGCCATTTCACCTGTCCCCTCCCCAACATGTGCCACCTTCTAGAAACCACTCACTCATAGTCTGTGCTGACAATGATGGTCAATGATGATGTATGTGGAAGAGGTCAAAAAAGAAGTCTCAGTTGAAACAGACATGACAGATGACAGACACCTCGTTGGCTGTGGTGTGAAACAAACCAGCCTGGAGCCCAGAACCATGGGAAGACTTGAATGTCTCTCCCACCTGGAGGGTGGGAGAGGGCAGCCCTGAGAGGAACCCAGGAAAAGGACTTTTGAAGGATCTCATCTCTAGAGTCCCAGCCTCCCTAAAGAGGACCAACAGAGGGTGTGTCTGCCTTAGCCCCAATTCAAGAGGGCAGAGCTTCAGGCAGACCCCTTGGATTAGTGCAAACCCATTACAGTTTGGAGACATGGACAGGGCAGGCTGGTGTGTGTGTCCAGATGAGAAATCGAAAGGGCGAGGAGATCCTGGCTAGAAGCTGACGAGCCCAGGAGAGGGCTCATGTTAGGAAAGGTCTGCCCTCCAGAGCGGGTGGGGGCAAAACCCATGTGCATGTTCTCTGGGGCTGGGAAATGGGCAAGAGAAGGCTGGGTGTGGCTTGAGCGACTGTGATCCTGAGAGCCCATGGTACACTGCTGGACCACCAGGGTCTGGGAAGGGTAGACCAGAGCTGCTTCCTCCAGCTCCAGGAAGCACCGGAAAGAATCCCTAGGCATGCTGGGGTGGCGGAAGAGAGATTTTTTTAAAAACTACCAAAGCACCAAGAGAACCAGTCAACTCTGGCACCTGCCCTCCCAGAGAGCACAAAGCTGGTTTATGATAGGGACAGACTCTTAAGAACTTTCCCGTTCCCCTCATCTCTTCCTCACCAGCACCCCAGTGAGGGTTTTCTGATTTCCTTCTTTTTTTGAAGTGCTGGGGCTCAAACCCAGGGCCTCATGCATGTTAGGCAAGCATTCTACCACTGAGCTACATCCCCAGCCAGACATGTGTGAGGTGTCCGTACCCCCAGCCCAAGGTTCACTTCACTTCTGGCGTGTCAGTCAGAAGCCAGGGTGGGAGGTTTGACCTCCCATAATGCTGGCTTTTTCTGTCACATCTGTATGTTAGAGAGTGTCCCTTCCAGCCCTCTTTGATTAACTTCTATTTACTTTTTTTCTACTTGTAGTTGACCTTTGACAATACCCACTCTTTGAAATGTCTGTCCAAGGAATGTTGAGAAGCCCGCATATTGTTTCAGGTATCTTATAAAAGGACTCTTCTTTTCTCCATGTGCAGCCCAGCTGGGTGAAGGTATTTTACTAGAGAAGCCAACTTTAAACTATCCAGATGACACATAATCAATTCAAGACCGGTGCTCATTTTTCTCCCCACTTCCTTGGGGGGATTTTTCAAACAAAGTAGCAGAGAAGAAGGTCTTCAGAAGGGTTGATGTTCCTCATACCAGGACTTCCGTTTGAAGTTTTATCACTGCCAGCCTTGAAAATAAGGCCAAGAAGAGACAACCCCTTAATTTACATTGACCAGTTGTACTGTCAAGAACAAATGTGTGTGTTAGCAGGAATCTCCAACAGGGACCAGAGCTTGTGTCCTCAGGCACCTTCAGTCTGTGGACCTTCAGCACAACCTTAAAGGTAACTCCTAAAAAGCTTCAGTCCATGCAGATGTCACCAACTGAAAAATAAACTCACCTTTTGCATTGCCAGCATCAAGAAGCAAATGCCATAAAGTAGAAAAGCCAAGCAAGTCCAACTGGAGGAGAATGAGCCCTCAGATTCTCCCTGCCACTTGGGAACATTTTCTTCTCTCCTGCCCATTTTCAAGAATTCCAGGACAGTGACCTTTTAATTACACATGCAAGGGGTTCTCTGCAAGGACAAATAGCAGAGACATATTATAGCAAACAAGCACTTTGCTGACTTTTGTCAAAATAGTTTTAAATGTTTGACACAGATGATAAGAAATGAACTTTGCTTTTCTGCTTGCTATAATTTCAGCAGGAAGTATGTGTGTCTATTTTTCCACTTAACATGGCTTTCCTTATCACAGCATGGTACCTTCTAAGATATTGATAAATTATGGCAGCCCTCCCAAGCCCAGGAGAGTTACGGGTCAACTTAAGAGGAATCATTATTCCCTGAGGATCATATCCAGGGTCTTTTCTTTGTTATATAAGTTAGCCACAAGTTATATAGAGCTAGGAAGCATCTATTGCCCAGGGGAAGGAAACAGTGGGACCACCTATGTCAGACACAGGGCCCTGAACAATAAATAATTCTTGTGTATTAGTCAGTTTTTCCTCACTGTGACAAAATACCTGAGATAATCAACTTATAAGGGGGAAAAGTTCATTTTGCCTCCAGGTTGTAGCCCGTGGTCGCTTGGCCCTACTGACTTTGGGCCTGTGACAGGCCAGACACACCATTCCAGGAGTACATAGTGAAGGAAGCTGCTTACCTCATCACAACCAGGAATCCAAGAAAAGAGAAAGAAAGAGACTAGAGTTCCAATATTCCTTTCAAGAGCACATCTCCAGTGACCTAAATTCTTCCAACTATGCCCCCACCTCTTGAATGTTCCACCAACTCCCAATAGTGCCACCATCTGGTGATCAAGTCTTTACACGTGGGCCTTTGCAGAAGACTTCCAAACCATAGCATCTTGACTTGACCAACAGTTCTTTAGGGACAAATGTACCTATTTAGGCATGCAGTACGGCAGTGTGACACATTCTTCAAAACGGAGCTCAGCAGGAAAGCCAGGGGAGTCTGGGGGAGGACCTGGGCTCTGCTCAATACAGACGGGTACACAGGCTCAGGCTAGTAATGCCATAGCATGCATCCAGGGACCATGGATGTGCTATAAAGAGTCTAGGCAGCTGTTGGCGAAGTTTGATACTGAACAAAGAATGTGCCTGTCCTCTTTCACATACCCACTGAAACTTGAACAGGATCTGGAGCAGGGTGGGAACTAACCCAATGAGGATTAAATCATGCAAGACTCTTCTCCAACAGCAACATGGTGTGGCAGCAATGAGCAACTTCAGGAAAATTCTCTGGTCAGGCTCTTTCCTCCTCAGCTGGTGGAAGGAGGACTGAGTACCTAGGGCTCTGCAAGGCATTTGTGTAGAAGCTCATTCCAGGTCCATTCATTTCCATCTCTTTCACAGTTGCTATATATGTAAGCATGTGAATGGCTTTTAGCAGTATTGATTTATGGGTTACTTGTGCCTTTGAATTTCAGCCCCTCAGTACAGTCAGGATGACCCATTGTTTGAGACAGCCTTATGGAAATCTCTCTGGGGCAGCCATGGACACAGTATGCACTGCTGGAAAAGTAGAGTTCTTCCCCTGACTGGGTGACAAAGAACCCAATGTCCCTGGGAACCAACTCACTGTTAGAATAACATTAGAACCCCTACTCAACCTCATGATCACCAATTCTGCCTGAGATGGTAAGAAACTGATTCCCTAACTCTGAACTCGGCCTGGGAATTCTCCTCTTCCCTTCCCCTGGTTCTCAAAGAACCATGGGTGCCCTAGTTGCTTTCTTATGTCTCACTCCTGTGCCTTAGATGATCTGTGCCCCAGATGCTTTAACTTGGTTAGGCAATATGTGCCCCCACAAAAAATAGGAGAGAGAAATGGAAGGAAGTAGTGAAGGGAGGAGAAGTAATTCAAGGAGGCCAGTTACTGAGCTGCCTCTACTACTAAGTACAATCGTACCTCTTTGGGCTCTCATTCAAAATTTATTTATTCAGTATTTATTTAGTACTAGTTAACTGCCAGGTATTGTGCAAAAGGCTGCAGAGCTGATTCCTGTCCTTACAGAGAAACCAGGTGAATAGTTTGTAAAGTTGGCCCAAGGGAATGTGGAGAAGGGAAGCATTTATCATCCACTCCTGCCTCCCTAGGTCACAGGTCTCCCAGAGAGCATTAACCACTCACCACCACTGCACACATTCCCAGCTTGCACATGCATGGGTCAGGAGGCAACAGCAGGAGTTTCCGAGCGGGGGAGGGGGGGAGGTGAGGGGTGACCAACATGCACATGGGCAAGGCACGGTCCTACCTGTGTGGAGTAAGCTGGAGCCCATGTGCCACTGCAACTAGGACAAGAGACAGTTAAGGCCAAGAGGATCTGAAACACCACCCACAGGAAGACTTAGGAGGACAGGATGGTAGCAACTGTCTGCAACTCCACATGGGGACATCAAGACCTATATGTCTTGGTGGCAGCCTACACAATGGGAAAGATCCAGACCTTTCTAGAGAGACCTAAGCAAAAACAATCACATACTAATCTGGACACAAAGTGGAATCACACTGTCCTCCATGGTCTTCTAAGAACATTCTGTGCTCTGATGCATAAGGTACATCCCCCACCATTTTGGAACCTGGTCAAATCCCCCCACCCCCGCCTCCTCCTGGGGATGCAGTCAATGACAAAGCAGACCTGGTGTCAGTCGGCCAATGTTCAAGTCCCAGGTCTGCCACCTACTGGTGTTGCGACATACTGCATTACTCCTAACTCCTTGGGCCTCAGTGTCTTCACCTGTAAAATGGGCCAGTGTGATGAAACATGACAGCAGAAAATGTAATGTTCGGCCTATTGTCTGGCACCCGATAAACTCACAATAAATCAAAGTTGTTGTGAGGAGTGTGCTGCCAAGCTCTAAATGCCTCCAGGAGCATCGATTTCTTGGGGACGAGGGGTGTTAAAATGGTCTGATACTCGGAGAGGATTCTAAACATTTAATGTATTTACCATTGACTGTTTCTATTTAACATTCCCTCGCGAGCTAAAAGAAAGCAGCAGAAAAATGGCCTGAAACACTAATAAAATCTGGTAGTAAAATTAGCTTCGTTTTTTTCCATCCCTCCTGCAGGCCCGAGTGCCGAGACAGGAGCAAATTCTGGCAGAGGGGGAATGAATCCATTCTAAAGAGACTGGGGATTCTTTGTCCCACTAATCCTAATTTTTGAGACTGAGTGTCTCATCCCAAGAAGAATGCTTGCCCATTACTTCATCCGCTTATGAAAATGGCCCCAAGGGCTAGTCTTCCTCAGCAGGTGTATCCTACTCCCAACAAAAAAGCATCCCACGCTGTTTTGCCTTTTTAAAAATATGTTTCGTTTAGTTGTAGATAGACACAACACTTTTTGTTTTATGTATTTATTTTTATGCAGTGCTGAGGATTAAACCCAATGCCTCACAGGTGTGAGGCAAGCGCTCTACCACTGAGCTACAACCCCAGCCCTGCTTTGCTTTTTGAGTACTTAAGACTCATAGCCTTTTTTCTTTCTTTCTTTCTTTCAGTTACTTAACCCATTTTGTCCCATTATCCCAGATACAGAACGATGATAAAAATGTAAATATAGTAAATAATTAAAATTATATTATAATAGAAAATAATTATGTAGTAATAAATATAAGCTTTAGATTGTGATGTCCAACCTATTTTAATGAACCTGTGAAATATTTGCAAAACGGGAAACTTGGGACTCATATCATTCCTTCATTAGCCCCCAAATGTCTATGGAGTCCTGAGATTGTACCAGGCCTTGGGAATGCAAAGCTGAAGTTCTAGGGGAAAGTTGCTTTGAAAGGACACCGATTGCAAGGCAGGTACCCAGGGGTTCAGGTATTTGCTCAACAAACACTTTCTTTTTTTCATAATGTTTTTTGTTTATATTTTTCATGTGGTGCTGAGGATTGAACCCAGTGCCCCCACACGAGCTAGGCAAGCACTCTGCCACTGAGTCACATCTCCGGCCCTCTCAGTAAATATTTTCTGAGCACTTCTTAAGCCCAAGTACTGGGGTAACTTCAAAACCTTAGCATCTGCTTTACTGTCTACGGGGGATACTGACAAATAGACAATTCTCACCCAAGGCTGAGAGCGGGAACGTGAGGACAAGTCAACATGCCCTTTCTCGAAATGCCTTCCATAGATCCACTCCGAGGTTCACGGCAGCCAAGCCATCTGCTCTCCATCTCTGCACACCTCAGTCTCTGGGTATCAGTTCAGATTATTCCTCTCACATAAATGACATGATTGTTTATGCTTAATGCTTATATTGTGTATGTTTATATTTCATGTTTTTATTGGAAAAATAAATATTTTTATTCACATTAAGCAAATAAGCATTGGGTTTGTGGTGGTAGTATATTATTTTATTTTTTTACAGGACAGGAGATAGACCCTAGGGCCTTGCACACGCTAGGCAAGCACTCTACCACTGAGCTACATCCCCAGCCCTAAATGAAGGTTTTTGAAAAGTGCTGAGAAGTATTCCTCTTTCATGTCCGGGTAAAAGCCACCATCTGGATTACCAAAATATCTCAGGGTCCAGGACCATGATGTTGAGAGAGAGAGAGAGAGAGAGAGAGAGAGAGAGAGAGAGAGAGAGAGAATTTCTTCTCACTCTGTAAGAAGCTGTTTAGCAACTTCCCACGCCCAGCCCTAGAAATGCCCCTCAGATGTCAACCATGAGAGAGTCCAGCCCATTGGGTGGAGACTCTACTCCATTCCCAAAGGCTGTCGTGGTTAAGTGATCCTCACAGTGGAGAGCAGAGAGGGGGATGAGATTCACCCTCCCAAATTACCAGAGAATGGATAACTCCTTTCCTTTTACAAGTAAAAATTTTTTTATAAATGCATCACATATGTATAGAAAATTGCATAAATAATAAGGTATAGCTAGAAGAATTTTTTCAAAGGAATACCTCCCCTCATAACAACTACCCAGATCAGGAGCTATGTCCTCACTTCTAATGTGTCTTAAAGTCTGAATTTTTCCATTTTAAAGGGTCGAGATTTGCCAAACCCAGTCCAAACTTTACCCAGTCAATCTTTATTAGGGCCCCTTCTCCAGACCAAGGTCAAGGTGAGGCCAGCATGCTCTTTCTGTGGTCTTGGAGTCTTAGCTGCTTGTGCTCAGCAAGCACAAAGTCAGACCTAATACAGTTCCACAGATTCCAGCAGCATCTGCAGTAGAGACACAGTAGGAATACCCAGACAGAGTAGAAACCATTTCCCAAAGGAAACATGGGCTGCAGAGATACATCTTTGCTTGCCACAAAGATGGCCTTTGAATCATACAGAGCAGCAGGTACCTGCTTATAGCTCCAGTTTCTCAGCTAAACAGCTCACTCCAGCGGATTCCACTTAAAAAGGAACAGTTATCACCAAAAGCGTATTCATGACCAAAAATCCTTGAGAGTAAGAGCACTGAATCTGTCTTTTCCCATCTTTTACTACTCCCCAACAGGTTTTGTAGAACTATAGTTAAATTCCACCTACCCTCAGAGGCCTCTGAAAGAAGGCTTTTCCATATCACATGGCCTAGGAGAGGGACATTGCCACCAAATGGGGCAACAGAAAAGTCACTTCACTGGGACACTGGACAACCTTTTATATTCACATTTTCTCCTTTTCAAGGTCAACTAAAGTTCATTCTTGCTCAGCCTTTTGCAGTGTCCCCCTCCAGAGACCTCATTTGGCATTTGGCATCTACTTTTCCATAGGCCTTATTGATGCACTATCCCTGAAACCTTATGATCATCTAAGGCACAGACAAAATAATTTACTCCACAGATGTCCTCAGCATCAACTTGGTACCAGGGGTTAGGAAAGGAATGCATCACAGACCAGCAGATTTTTTTCTCCCTGTTTCATAGGTTGTCACTAGGAACTATGTCTCCCAATCCCCTTACATAAGAAGGGGTCATGTGACCACCTCTCAACTCTGAAAGAAAAGCAAAAGTGCAGAGTGTCATATCTGAGCCTAAATGTTACAAAGGTGGCTTCAGGACGGGGGATGAGCTCAGTTGTAGAGCACTTGCCTAGTTCATAAGAGGCCCTGGGTTCAAACCCCAGCACCACAGAAGTTAAAATAAAATAAAGTAGCATGACTTCCCTACCCTCTCTTCCCTCCTCCACTGACTAGACACAGAAGACTCCATGGCCTTTGGGCCTGGAAAAGACACAAAACAGAAGAAGTTAGAGTCCCTGAATCACCGTGTGGAGGAAAAAAAAATCACCCATCAACCAGGAATATTTGCATTGGCCTATTTTGTGATTAAGAAATGGAATTCTACTGTGCTAAGCTACTAAAACACAGGGGGTTATTTGTAACAGCAGCCAGCATTACTCCAGCTTATACAATGGTCTCTATCATTGAGATGTCAATTTGCAGAATATTTAGACATATTTTAGAAAACTTTTTTTTTTTTTAGCAACAGAATGGAAAATAGACTGGATGGACACCACTTCAAAAAGACCGCACGCGCACGCGTGCGCACACACACACGTTTTCAGGACCAGCATTTATTCCTCCTTTTTCTTATAACAGTCTAAATTTCCTTGATTTGTTCATTCAGTTTTTTTTGTTTTTTGCGGTACCGGGGATCAAACTCAGGGCCTTGTGCTTGCGAGGCAAGCACTCTACCAGCTGAGCTGTCTCCCCAGCCCTCTTTCAGTTTTAAGTGTAATCAAATCACCAGTAGTTCTAAAGATGGGCCTGGACAATCAGCACCAATCTGAGATAGCCTGGAACTTTCTCTAGAAGATTGAGAGGAAAAACAAAAACAAAAACAAAAACAGTTGAGTTGGGTTCCTGATAGGATAGACTGGCATTAGAGCGCTTGGAAGCCATCTGGAAGCCATCTTGTTTATCTGGAAAGAAATTGCTCAAAGTAGAATAAATGAGGCGATGAAGAGGAAAGAGAGTTCAGACAGACAGCTGTTATCGAGTTTCTTCCACAACCAGCGTGGGTGAGGGAAAGGGTTTCTGTCAGAGGGATGGGCTGGCTGTAAATTAATCACTGAGAAACTTATTTAATAGAAGAATCACAGGAGACAATTATCTTTGAAGCAGGGGCATGACCAACTGAGCCATACCAATCTGGCTCTAATAATGGAAGAACCAACCTGTCTTTTATTTATAGTTGTTTGTACAAGTAAAAGAAGGACCAGGAGGAGCTTCTTCTATGAGGAAGAGGACGGAAGCCATTTTGCTCCAGCGGGTCATGTGACACATCCAGGACATGCAAACTCTGGTGGTGAGCCACTCTTCACGTGCCTTAGGCCATCTGGAACAATCTCTCAATGATTGCCATTTCCTGTAAATCAGATTTCCGTGTCTGACAGGTCGACCAAACCTGAGTTTGCTAGTCATAGATGGCTCCCCACAGTCTTTCTAGAGATCATCCCAGGTGAAAGAAGGTAAGTGCTCTAGGCTAACATCTTTTTTATATATTCTGATAACTGACCTCCTAATAAATAGTTTACAGCATTTCAAGAAGTCCTAATCTATAGAGTACTTTTTGCAAGATGTCCCTGGTTTGGGATTGCTTATGATAAACAAATCTAAAATCTATGGATATATGAGGTATGGCTCTCTTGCAAATGTCACACAAATCAAGTAACAATTAAAGTTTTTTATAATATAAATCCTCCTTGTTGCGTACGAGGAGCACTAACATTACTTAGAGATTTGCTGTTATTACTCAAGGCACTTATGCTGGAGCCACATGAGATGTTCCACACTTTTCTCTGTACTGAGTTATGATTGGTCTGTAATAAATTCCTTTAAAATTTACAAGTTAAACAGTATGATTTTATTCACTCTCATATTCTATGTGGGTCAGGAATTTGGACAGGGCTCAACAAGTCAGGTTGCCTTTGCTCCATAGTGTCTGGGGCTTCCACTGAGAGAACTCAAAAACTGAAAGTGGCTTGGTGGTGGGAACTAGAAGTCATCCTCACTCACATGATGGGAGAATGATGTTTCCTGGGAGCTCACTCCGTGCTAAGGATGGGGTTCCTTTCCACATGATCTCTCCACAACTCACTCCATTTCCCCATGGACAGGTTCCAAGAGTGAGCATCCCAAGAGGAACAGACAGAAGCCAAGTCACCTTTAATGACCAAACTCAGAGCATCACTACTATCATGCTCACATGACAACCCAGATGCAATGAAAGGGAACATGAACTCCACCTCTCCAGGGTTGAAGTCACAAAGTCACATAAGAGCATAGATTGTATTCACTTTCTTTTATTTGTGGGAGATCTTGTGACCATCTTAGAACGTACAACCTGCCTCATGCTACTTTCCCTATGCCAATGAAATGCTAATCTTTTGAAGTTACTAGTAAAGATTATCAATAAAGGTAACATCTCTGATTTGACAGAAGAAATGAGAGACAAAAGATAATGAACAAGAAAGTACCATGAACACGTTTGTGCTCTATATTTGGCTGTGTATGAAGTCAAAATTGTTCTTCCATTTCAACTGCATGAGCCAATATTCTTTTAATAGAAGCCTGTTTGATTTGCTTTATAATAAAAAATTTAAGAATAACATAGTGTGTACATGTTATTTACCAACTAATTAGGTGATAGTTTTGGATGTTTATAAAAATAGACACAGACTACATGACAAGATTCTTTTAATGTCTTTTTTAAAAAAGCAACTGAGGAAATTAGAACAAAGAAAAAATGCTCACATAAAAATTAAACCAAGGGCAGGGTTATGACCACAGGTCATGATGGGAGAGATCCAACACTTAAGGGAGATGAGAGACACTAGCTAACAACTGTTGAAATAATTCAAGTGAGAAATAAAACAGAAACAAGTAGATCAATTCCATTAGTTTGTTGATTGACTAAATGTAAAATAAAGAAAGAGTGGGGTACAATAGAAATGCAGTAGAGTTCCCATGCTTCTGGCCTTGGTGACTACGGGTAGAAAGATGTATGATCCATTGAGCTAGGGATATCATAACAAAGAGGAAGTTTGGGGGTGTCGTGGATATGAGGAGTCCCCCAAAAGCTCACATGTGAGACAATGCAAGAAGTTCAGAGGTGAAATGATTTGGTCAGGAGAATCTTAACCCAATCAGCTAATTAATCCCCCATGGGATTAACCAAGTGGTAACTGTAGATGGGTAGGGTATGGCTGGAGGAGGTGGGCATTGGGGGCGTGGTTTGGGAGTATGGTATACGTTCTGTATCTGAGGAGTGCAGCCTCTCTCTGCATCTTGATCACATGTGAGCTGCTTCCCTCTGCCACTCTCTTCCACCATGTTGTTTGACCTCATCTTGAGCCCTAAGGAATGGAATGGGCTGCCTATGGACTGAGACCCTGAAATCATGAGCCCCCCAAAATAAACTTCCTCCTCTAAAATTGTTCTTACTGGGTCATTTAGTCACAGCAATTATAAAACTAACTAAAATAGGGGGGGTCACTTGGGGCTAACGAGTTCTTCCTAGACTTTCTGAGTGTGAGATACCCAGGGGACATGCATGTAGAGATAAAAAGCATCAATTGGTTTTCTAAGACAGGAAATGAGGAGCAGCTCTAGACTAAGAACACATATTCAGTCAGCAGTATTTTTTAATAATCTAATATAGGAAAAACATTGTGCTAAGTGCTGGTGATAAGCAGGTCAACACAACAGGATTTCTACCTCATGGAGTCACAGGCTGAGAAGGGATTTTTGAAGCCATGGATGTGCACAAGGTCTCCTGGGAATGTTGTCCTGGGCAAGTTAGAGACTCCCCTACTTACAGGGCAGCTGAGGCAAGGAGACTGAGAAGGAATGACCAGAGAGGTAAGGCTAAGCCGGGAGGGATGCTCACCCGGGAAACAGTATGTGGACTGTACGTGACAGTATTATGTAAATATATGTTAATTATCATTTCTGGCCCCCATGACTCCAGTCTTCTCTAAAATCACTTTAAGAATCATTGCCTGCCTTACTTAAGTTTCTTGAGGATGGAACATTTTTCACCTTTATACCACCTGAGTGGTATGGCTAGTATTTTGTACCATGTTAAGTCAGCGTTTGTGGAAGTATCATGTCTAATTGTGTGTGTGTGTGTGTGTGTGTCTGTCTGTCTGTCTGTCTGTCTCCATGTCTGGTCTCCCTAACCAGATCAACTACTCAAGGACAGAGGCTGAACGGCAGCTTGGGTTCTTTGCCATCAGACCCTCTTGTATTTTAAAGTCACTTGATTGATGTTTATTGAACTGAACTTTCTCCCCTTTTCTAGCAGCTAAGCACTTACATATCCTCTGTGAGCATGAATGTACTGCCTGGAGGGAAATGATCTATTTTCCTCCTTCTAATCCCTGTTGTTCCTTTGCACAATGTGGTCTCACAGGACTGTTTGCAGTCAGAGCTGGAATCAAGGTTTCCAAGGTTAATAAGCAGGGAGCGCTTAACCTCACCAAGCCCCAAACAAACCAGCTCTGGTGAGACCAGAGCGGCTGCTATAGCACACAAACTCAGAAGCAGAAAAGACCCAAGGGGTCACCTAGTGATGGTGTAATTCTTCTCTGGCCCCATCATCTTATGAGTGAGGAGCAAAAATTCAGAGAATTTCTGAAAAGTGTCCAAGTACACAGCTAGTTAATGGTAGAGCTGGAAATTGAATCCAAAACGCAGACTCCCAGACCTTGGATCCTTGCACACTCGTTTCCTAAGTTTGATAATCTATAAGCCTAGAATACTATGAGCCTAGAATACTCTACCCTAAGCTATTCTGCCTTCCACATAATACTTCAGGGGGACTGCAAATATCCTGGCTTGCAGGTGTGCACAAATGGATGAATAAATCATTGTGGCTCACCACTGCATGACATTCTAATATTTCCATAATAATTCCATAAAATGCTAATGCTTCTAATCAACATTCGTTTATGGCATAATATTTGTGAAAGTACTCCAGACTCAAATCTTAACACTCATTTTGGAAGACCTGAACCCTGCCACTTTCTTTAAGAGTTCTCCCAGACTCAAATCTTAACACTCATTTTGGAAGACCTGAACCCTGCCACTTTCTTTAAGAGTTCTCCCTTTAAGATGAGGGGCGATGTCATTAATGAATGCAAAAACAAACAAAAAAACCACTTCAATGTGATCATTTGCTTCTGTTTCCATCCCACCTGAAATCCGAATGCTTCTGTGACATTGTGATCCTCACCAGTGGCAACTAAACCTGATGTCACAAACAAAGGATTATCACTCTAGCCAAGGAATAAACCGTAGGAGGAGAGAGAAGATCCTGTTTCCATGTCAGTGTTTCTGGAAATTTTGTTTATAGGGAAGAAACAAAATAGAAAATCCCTTGTATTCTCACATTTAATAAGAATAAGAAACAGAATGCCAAACATCTCTCAAGTTTCATTCTAAAAGCCAAACTTTCCTGAATACATTGTTACATCTGTGATCCCAATTAAGGTTTGTAACAACCCCTCAAAGGAGGAATTATTCACAATTCACCAAAATGGAAAAGTCTATTTAGAAAGGTTAAATAAATTGCCCACCTTTTTTTTTAATAGATAATGAGTCAGAACCAAAATTTAGTATCAGTGAGTTGCGGGATAAAATATTTAAATAAGAAGATAAGGAAAAATTCCTTAGACTCTTAAAAAATCCTTAGAGTCTTAAAGAAATCACAAATGGCAGATAAAAGTCACCATCTCTCCTACAGATGAAGCTACTGAGAACTTGGGAAATAAAGAGACTTTCTCATATATATACAATGGAATATTACTCAGCCATAAAGAATGATAAAATTTTGGCATTTGCAGGCAAATGGATGAAACTGGAGAATATCATGCTAAGTGAGATAAGCCAATCTCAAAAAACCAAAGGAAGAATGATATCGCTAATAAGTGGATGATGACACATAATGGGGGGTGGGAAGGGTTAGTGTTGGGGTTGGAGTTGAGTTTAGGGAGGGGGGCAGGAATGGAGGAAGGAAGGACTGTATAGAGGGAGGGGAGGAGTGGGAGGGGTGAGGGGGAAGGGAAAAAATGGCAGAATGAATCAAACAACATTACCCTATGTAAATTTATGATTACACAAATGGTATGCCTTTACGCCATGTACAGACAGAGAAACAACATGTATCCCATTTGTTTACAATAAAAAAAAAAAGAAAACAAAAAAAAACAAAAAAAAAAGAGAGACTTTCTCAAATTCCCAGAGCCAGTAAGTAGCAGAAGAATTAACTATACCTATACATGCTTCAGCATGTCCTATAAGATAACATCAGCTGTTATTAAGCATATAATATGTAGAAGGGACTGTTTTTTTTTTTTTTTTTAACAGACTGCATTTTGATTCATCATACACAAATGGGGTACAACTTTTCATTTCTATGGTTGTGCACAATGTAGATTCATACTATTTGTGTAATTATACATGTTCATAGGGTGATATATGCATTGCCTAGGTACTATCATTCTTTTCCCCACCCCTCCTGCCCCATTTCTCTCTACACAATCTAAAGTTCCTCCATTATTCTCTTACCTTCCCACCACTCCTGCCCCATTATATATCATCATCCACTTATCAGAAAAAACATTCAGCCTTTGGTTTTTGGGGCTTGGCTCATTTCACTTAGCATGATATTCTCCAACTCCATCCATTTACCAGCAAATCCATAATTTCATTCTAGGAGGGACTGTTTTATTCACATAATTTATCTTATTGAATCCTTGTAATGAAAATCCTGATAATCTTATCAGGTAGTTATCATGATCCATATGTTATGGATGAAGAAATTAGAGGCAAGAGAAATGGAAAATTAGAATACATCAGCGTCTAAATGCAAACCTAGGTATCTCTACTGCTGTTTGTATTGTACATATTGACTATATCACATTATGTACTAAAAATAGACAGACTGAATTTTCTTCATTGTCAAAAAAAGGTTTTCCACTCACCATTTTCAAATTTCTACCATTTGATCCATTCCTTCAAAATTATATTATAGAAGAAAATGTCTATTCCCCACTACTACGCATTTTCCTTTCATGTGTCTTAGTACCTTTTTTTCCTTCCCTGCTTTCTGGACATGGATATGTGTGGTCAAGTTTCAGTTATGTGGATATAAGAACTACACCCTGTGAAAGAGATGGTGGAGGAGTGAAATGGAAGATTCTTACCTAATCCCTAAATGTCTGTATGGAGCAGACCCACCTGCCATCTTGGAACACTTACTTCATGGTAGTATCTGAGAAAAAAAGAAAGAAAATTATATCCTCTTCATACCACAAAATTATTGAGCAATAATAAATACCTACTGTGTTAACCCACTGGGTTATAATATTATGCAGTGATAGGGGCATCCCTCACCAGGACTTTTCATGGTTCTTACAACAGGAAGTGACCTGCTAATTCAAGCAGAAAATTATTTCTTCAGAGGATATTTGTGTTAGTCAGCTTTGTGTCACTGTGACCTATATACCTGACAAGAACAATTTAGAGGAGGAAAAGTTTATATTGTCTTACAGTTTCAGATTTAGTTCAAGGTCAGCCAGTTCCATTGCTCTGGGCTCAAGGTGACGCAGAACATCATGGCAGAAGGGTATGGTAGAAGGAAGTTGCTCAGAACATGGCAGCCAGGAAGCAGAGAAAGGATAACGGGGAAGATGATCCCTTCCAGCGCACTCCCCCAGTGACCCACATCCTCCAACCATGCTCCACTTGCCTATAGTTACCATCCAATCCTTTCAAAATAGGATGAACTGCTTAGGTTACAGCTCTCTCAGTTCAATCACTTCATCTCCAAACATTCCTGCATTAACACAGGAGGTTTAGGGGACACCTTATATCTAAACCATAACATTCCACTTCTGAATTCCAAAACTCATGTCTATTCCACTCTGCAAAATACATTTAGTCCATCTCTGAAAGGCCCCATAGTCTTAACAGTTCCAGTACCACCCAAAAGTTCAAGTACAATGTCTCCTCTGAGAATCAAGGCAAACCCTTGGCTGCAAGCCCCTTTAAAAATCAAAAGCAAGTTACATATATCCAATATACAGTGGTACAGATTAAACATTTCCATTCCAAAAGGGATGAATGGGTGCATAGAAAGAAGGGATGAGGTCAAAGCAAAACTGAAATCCAGCCAGGCAAACAGGTCCTGTAACTCCACGTACAGTATCTAGGACATGTGGTGAGATGTGCTCTCTAAAAGGTTTGGGCCATCCCCACCCCTTTGGTCTTGCAATTTGCAACACACCTGGGCTCTCTTTTAGCCTGGCTTTCTCTGCAGCCAGCAGGTTTTTTCCTTTTGTTGTTGTTTGATTTTTGGTTTGGACAGACAGTCCATGTTACTGACATTTCTTAATTCCTGGAGTTTCCATTCCAACTTTAGCTTCACCTTCACAGTTTCACTGCTCACCCTCTTGGGACAACCCACAGGAATTCCAACCCTGCTACACTTTGGACTCCCAGACCTTCCTTTGAAATCTTGGTGGAGGCTTCCATGACCCTTAACTCCAGCATTTTGTGCTGGTGTCAACCAGCACCACATGGTTGACACCAAGGTCTGTTGCCAGCTCACGTAGTAGCTGAGTTCACTGGAATCATAGCTGCAAGCAGCCTCTGAGTGCCCAGGCAGGTGAATACAGTGAAACAACTTCCTAGGCCCCCTGTGCAACCAAGGGGCCCTCAGGATCTCTTCTCAAAGGAATTTCCCCTTCTATAGTCTTGACCCTGAAATGGGTATGGTCTTACAAATTCCTGATATTCTCTTAAGCCATCTTTCCTATTGTCTCTATGCAAAGTACTTAGCGTCTCTTTTGTAGCTATAATCTCTACCACACCTTTCTTGGCCCCAATTTTACATGCACATTTCTGGCTACACTGCAAGTTTTAAAAATCCTTCAGCTCTGCTTTCTGCTCCCAATTCTCATCATAAACCTGATTATCTGCCAGCAAAATCCATACCACTGACTGAATGTGTGCTACCTTGAAATTTCCTCCACCAGATTAATTAGGCCATCACTTTTAAATTCAATGTCACACACAAAGTCACAGGACATGGGAAACACAGTCAAGTTCTTTGACAGAATGTAACATGAATAACCTCTGGTCCAGTTTCCAATAGAGTCCTCAGTTCCCCGCTGAAACCTCATGAGCACAGTCTTTATTGTCTGCATTCTGGCCTTCTGAATTCTTACTAGAATTGCCATTAAGCTCCAGCTTCTCTGGACTGCATCTCCAAACTTTCCAAACTCCTCCCACAAACCAGTTCCAAATTCTTCTGAATCACATGGCCAGTTTAATCACAGCAAAAGACCCCACTTTTTGATATTCATTTCTATGCTAGTTAGCTTTGTCTTTCTTGGACCAAAATTCCCAAAAAGAACAGTTTAGAGGAAAGAACGTCCATTTTGGCTCATGGTTTCAGAGATTTA
Organism: Sciurus carolinensis; assembly: GCF_902686445.1. NCBI lineage: Eukaryota > Metazoa > Chordata > Mammalia > Rodentia > Sciuridae > Sciurus > Sciurus carolinensis. Next base: position 44,115,599 of record NC_062217.1, on the reverse strand, counting down.
GTTCATGGTTGGCCAACTACATTGCTCTGAGTCCAAGATGAGGCAGAACATCCTGGCAGAAGGGCATAGCAGGAGTTAGGTGGGTCACTGGGGGTGTGTTCTGGAAGAGTTCATCTTCCCTGTGGCTCCATCCCCTTCGTCTCTCTTTGCTTCTTGGCCAGCCATGAATGGAGCAGCTCTTCTCCCCCATGCCCTTCTGCCATGATGTTCTGCCTTATCTTAGACCCAGAGCAATGGAGTTGGCCTACCATAGCCTAAATCTCTGAAACCATGAGCCAAACTAAACTTAACCTCTTCTAAGTTGTTCTTGTTGGGCATTTTGGTTACTGCTATGAAAAACTGACTAGCACAATATTTCAAGCTCTTAGAATTAAGGGGAAGCCTGGAAACAGTTGAACTCATGGCTCGAAATGACACCACAGGAACCACTTGGAGAGATCATCCCTCTGGGCACCACAGGACAGAAGACACTGACTGGACACCAAAGAAAGTGCTGGGAACTAAACACGCTGGTGACACCATGGCCACCATGACTCCTGGGATCCATTGTTGCTGCTGCCAGAAAAATTCCCCACCATTCTGTCTTTCTTGCCTCTCCTATTCCACATCCAAAGCCCAGGCCAATTGATAATCTGATTGGCCATAACTAGATTATGTACCCAAGACTTGCTTTTTCAGGAGGGAGGTATATCTCTGGCTTTTTAAAAGCAATTCCAGCCCCACTGTGACTAGGAAAGAGCTTCATATGTTGGGCAACCAAAATAAAAAAAAAAAATGAAAAACTTCAAGTTGTCCTCCCCAAAGAAAAAATGCTTCTAGATCAATATGGTTCTACAAAAACTCTAAGGTTTCCAAAGTACTCTAAGATGACCATTACTCTCACCCAGCTCATTATACTCAATCTCCTGGTTTGTCTTAGCTGGGAGTCTTTAAGTTATGAGTGACAGAAATTTAATTAAAAGTATTATAATATAAAACAAGGAGTGGGTATCAGTTCAAACAAGTGAAAACTAAAAACATATCTGAATTCAAGGGCCCCAGTGCAAGATGGCAATGTCCTCAAGGAAAATCATGATGCTACTATCAGAGGGAGGAGGGAAAGGAAGTTGGGTAGTCTAAAACAAAAGCTGTCAATTACAAGGGTCAAATCAACAGCCCAGATTGGGCTCCATAGGCTGCAACACAGGCTTTACAAAAAGTAATTGTATAATGCAAATCAAGTACAGAAACCCCAAGAAATCAGATTTTCCTCGTACCTCCTGGAAGCTTCGTCCTACATCCAAAATATGAACCTGAATGTTTGTCTAAAAGGATAAAGATACAGTTTGATTTAGTCAAATAGGGTATCTTATCTTTGAGCACCATTGACATGTAGGGCTAGATAATTCTTCATTTGGGAATGACTGTCTTGTGTGCTGTAGAATGCTCAGTAGCCACTCCATGCCAACACCACTTCTACCCACAAGCCCAACTGTGAAACCAAAAAGTTTCCAGACATTGCCAAACATTTCCTGGGGGAATAGTCACCCTCCAGTTGAAAATCACCAGAGAAGAAGGCATGAGAACAAGAAAAAAAGCATTCCAAAAAAAGCTAGGAAGGGAAAACCCAAACCAGCTGATCCAGCTGGGTCCTCTGCAGCCCTGGACCCAGCACAGTTGGAGACTTGGGCAGAAGAATCTGGTTTCTGGACAGCAGGTGGCAGAACCAAAGATCTTCTGGTTCTGATCAAAACCTAGCAGGGGCCCGGTCTCAGGGGCACCAGGGTCTCTCTTGGAATTCAAGTGTAACATAACCATGAGCCCTACTTCTTACCGAGTGCCCACTGCACACAGGCCCCCCATGTGGTGTTCAGGTTCACGATCATCACATCAGTGCTCCAATAAGGTGTTATCTTCATTTTACAAAGGTAGAGACTAGAGCTTTCAGACATGAAGTTACTGCCCCCAGAATCACAGTTAGTAAAATGGCCAGAGCTGAAACTGACATCAGTGACCACAGCCTCCAGGGTCCTCACCTCTTGCAGCACCCAGGGAGGCCTCCTTGCATTTCTCCTTCTGATGGAATCACCCACCCAGGCTCCCATGACCTGCAGTTTTTGTTCTGGGTTCTTTTCTTTGAGATCTTATTTACTGTTTTCTTTCATTCTTCCCCCATGTACTCTGGAGTCTGATGTGAGAGATTAATCCCTTTATCTCTATAGACCCAAAACAACAAAGGAACGTAAAAACAGTAATTGCAAGTGTTGTTCACCCTCAGATGAACCAACATCCTTTGCTATTTCTCTTGGAGAATCTGGTCATCTCAAGAGATTTGTTTCATGCACTGATTTACAATTGTGGGATTTAAATTTATCATTTTAGAGGAATCAGAGTACAAAAAAGGATCATATGCCTGAGACTCAGAAGACCTGGGTTTTCATTTTGACCCTGCTACAGGTTTGGTGTGTGACCTCAGGGAAATGATTTAACATCTCCCGAGTCTCATTTTTTTCAACTATCAAGTCAGGAGCCCAGACTTATTAACCTACCAGGATTCTACTAGCAATTTGATGAAGGTACCAAGTCTAGAATTAATTCCATGACCATTTAAAAAGACTCTGAAATATTTAGACTGGGTCTCAAATAAATGGCAAGTGCTGCTTGCAGGGAGGTGACTGGAATAACAGCTCCACCTGACTTGAGCTGTGTTCCCTGCGGACAGAGAAGGGGGCGGGACTGTGTCACCTGAGTCTTGATAGAAATGTTAATTAAAAATGCATGCCCAGTCTGAAGAAGGACACCTAGTGAATTAGTGATGGTTCTTGATGTCATCTACGTTGCAGGGTTGACAGGAATCTAACAGGAGGCAGACAGTAGGGTATAAGCAGGGCCCTGCCAGGGAACAGCATAAACAGAGAGCCCAGCTAAGAGTCCCTCTCCAGCTGACTTTGGGCACAGTCATGGCACAACAGCCTCCAGTATTAGGTGTACAGGTAGGGGCAGAAGCTGCAGCTGCCACACACCAGGCCTTCTGTCCCAGAGTCTGCTGGATCCTGCAGAAAACAGCAATACCACCAAGGCCAAAACAGGGAGGCCTGAGCAGGAGGGGGTACCCTGCAGAGATGACAGCATGGCCTGTCACTCCCACCAGAACCAGTGACCTCTGTGACTCAGTGACCAGTGACCACTCTATGGAGTGGGTGCACAGCTGCTGTCCAGTTGTGTTCTTCTGTCTTGAGTCCTCAAAGCCAGTCTCTAATGGATCCTCACACCTTAAGAACTGGAAACCCAGCTGAGCTGCAAGGCACTGGCCTGAGCTTCGTGGTGAAGGTGGCTGGAGAGCTTGAAAAGAAAACCCCTAGGGAGTAGCCAGGGCACATAGTCTCTTGCTTCTCCTGCCCCTACCATGTTCCAGGTAGGTCCCCCAGGTCCCCGCCACACCTGTCCGCATACTCCATGTGGAAATATGGCCCGGGGATGCCGAAAACCACCAAGATTCCCCCCTCTGCTCAAGTCCTGGACTTATAGGAAAGTCAAGCTGGGTAAGGACAGATTACTCTGGTCACCCTGGTCAGATTGACAAGTCAGCCCTAAGCAACGGAGAGAGGAGGGAGTCGAGGGACAATTTGGCAAGAGGAGAGACATGTCAGATGACTCCCAGCTGGCAAGATGTTTGGGGGTATCCTGCCAGTTGGTGGACAGAGGGCTTCATAGATTGTGGGGTCATGAGTAAGAAGAGAGAGTAGGAACTTTGAGGGTGGAGGAGCTTGTACAGCAGGAGTCTGTCGACTGGGAAGAAGAACAACATCATTCTACAATGTCTTTTGCTGAGAGGCTGTGTTTCCTGGGCTGGGTCACTTTTAGGTTATTGGGAAATGCAATAGCACTAAGGACTGTCATATATAAAGTGTACAAAAATTTTAAATTCAATCAGAAGTCACTCCTCAGCATCTTCCAAGCTGTTATGTGCTAGAAAATCTTCTCTGACTCCTCCAGGCAGAAAAAGCATCCTTCATACCCTCCACTCGTCTTTTCTCTATTACATCCAGAGGGTCTTCATCTGCTTTGCTTTATTATGTACCCTAAGTGCCAAGAACAGTCTCTGGCACATGAGTAAATGAAAGAATGAATGGTTTGATCATGGCTTCCTACTAACTAGTAGCCCTATCTAAAATTTATTTCCATATCCCGATACCAATGCCTGACACACAGTAGGTGCTAAGTACATGGGGTATTTTTGGTTTGTTTGTTTGTTTTGTGTTTAGTTTTTTTTTTTTTTTTAATGAGGCAAAAGTTTCCAACACCAACTGCAAGCAGTGTTTGCTCTCTGGCTGCCCCAGAAATCATTTGCTCCCACCCAACACCCCCACTCCACCCCCTCATCCCTCGCCTAAAATCTAGATGAATTTCTGAGTTGTTCTCTTAACAAGCAATACATTCACTTCTTTCTCCTCCAAAAACATGTGTGCAAATCATTTGTTTTGGCTAAAGATCAAGCCAGGCAAATGTCTAGCCCCTTCCAACAGCAGAAAAATAAACACAGGATGGAGTAGGGACATGGCCTAAAGAAGGAGAAAATGTCTACCTCCTTGAGTTCATTTGAGGAGCTTATTTTATAAAAAAATGTGTATTTGTAGAATCATAAATGAGAACTTCCAGACCTCCCAGGCTCCCTCCTAATCCCCTCTGGAGGACATGGCTCACAGGACAGCACCTCCACCACCAAATCTGCATAATAGACATAATTACTATTATTAGGGTGATTGACAGCAACACTGCCATTAAAAATGTTGCGTAATCTTACTCTCTTGTTTTTGCCTATGGTAAATTAAGATCATTTCCATGTCCTCTTGAAAGGATTCAGCTGTCCAGTTTCTCTTTCTCTTCCCGTCACCCTCCCTCCCTCCCCTCTGTTCCACTCCCCCTTTCTCCCCACCCCTTCTCCTTCCAATTTCCACACCAATTATCCCTCCACTCCCAATATTTTTATTTGGGATTTAAGCAAAAGTCTCCCCCTTGCCCTTTTAATTTGGGGTCATGACATCTAAGACATGGTCACTACCCTTTATTTAGGAGATCCTATTATTCATCACCATTCCCCCCAGAGGGCTTCCAACTCTCTTGCCTTGTCTTGGGGTGACTGCCTTCACCCCAAGGTGAAGGAAACCTGCTGGTCTCATTGCATACAACTCTTTGATGCTTGGGAACTGAGCTTTAAGCGGCCATGTTTCAAGTCCATCCAGTGGTGGAGAAGCCTGGGCCAAATGCTAACTGTTTTGTTCTGAGAAGCAGGGGATCTGAGTGGGAAATAGTAAGCCCAGGTGTTAGTAAAAACCTACAGGTAAATATAAAATCACCACTGTATTCATTTCTTAGGGCTACGATCACTACAAACCACAACCTGAGTAGCTTAAAATAACAGAAATTTTTTCTACTACTACTAGAAATTTATTCTACTATAGATATGAAGGAGGTTTAAAGTCTGAAATCAAGGTGCTGCTCACTCAGAAGCACCGAGGGGAGGATCCTTCCCTGCCTCTTAGCTTCCAGAGGTTTCTGGCAATCCCTGCTGTCCTTTGGTTTTTCAAAGTGTCATTCCAGTCCTTGCCTACCTCCTCTCACAGCATCCCTCCTGGTGTGTTTCTGCGCGTTCTCACCCCTTTTAAGGACACCAATCATTGTGTAGGGCCCATTCTAATCTATATGATCTCATCTTGACTAATCACATCTGCAAAGACCCTACCTCTAAACCTGAGGTTCTAAGTGGACATGATTTGGGGAAGATCACCATTCAACCTGGTCCAAATTTTAAGAAACACAGGAAGATAAAGAGATTTTGAAAAAACATTCCTCTGGATTTCTTCATGTTTGCTTGTATAACTTTCAAATATCACCTGGGAGAGAAGGGTAACAATGAAAGAATGTAGTATATTTGAGGGGCAGTTTTCTTGTTTAATCCAAAAGTATCTAGAAAGCTAACTTAAATTTAGGGGCTTCAAAATTTTTTTTCAAAGCAATCCTCAAAGTTACTCTCAGCTCAGGGTACACATCTCAGCAGAAGAGGATCCTTTCCTTCTGGGTGTCCCATCTCTCACACCCAGGGACTGCCTTAGGGTGCTTCCCCACCTGAGAAAAGGAGGGTTTACCATGAGGACAGCAAAAAGTTCAGAGTCTGGGTAGGCGTGGTGACACACGCCTGTAATGCCAGTGACTTAGGAGGCTGAGGCAGGAGGATCACAAGTTCAAGGCCTAGAAAATCTCTTTAAAGCCACACATTGATCATGTTTCTCTCCTGCTCAAATGGCTACATGCTATCTTTGAGAATTTGAGCCTTTTGACCTTTCAGACCCTTACTCAAAAAAATAAATAAATAAATAAATAAATAAATAAATATGGGCTGGGGATGTAGCTCAGTGGTAGAGCCTCCAGGTTCAATGACCAGTACTGCAAAACAAACAAACAAACAAACACACAACCAAAAAACAGTCCAGCGACTGAAGTGTGTAGGAAAATCACTGAGGACTTTCAAAGTCTCATTTTAGAGTGACGTGAAGCCCTTTTGTATAAATTTCAAATAGACTTGTCTTAAACCGGAGTCCAGTAATAGTAACTAAAACTAAGGTTTCCTTCCTAACACATAAAAGAAATTTGCCATTTCCTGTGTCCACACAATCATAGTGAAAGGAGGCAAGTCAATTCTTAAGATGTTTCAGGTCCCAAAACCCATCTTTAAAAATAAACTGAATAAATTTATTTTTTAAAAAAATAACACACTGGTTCTCTGTCAGAAGCAATTCACCCACATTGGGCCACATCTGGAGACATTTTTAGTTGTCATGCCTCAGTGTGTGCTGCTGGCATGTGGAGAGCAGAGATGCGGCTCATCCTAAGTACACAGGATGGTCCTTCTCAGCAGAGACTTGTCTGTCCAGCCCCAAACACTAAGAGTGCCAGGGCCAAGGAGCTCCTGTCTAGCACCTAGAAAATCTCTTTAAAGCCACACATTGATCATGTTTCTCTCCTGCTCAAATGGCTACACATTATCTTTGAGAATTTGAGCTCTTTGGCCTTTCAGACCTTCTAGAACTTTCCCCAAGCTTCCCTTTCCAGCCTTCTCTCTTACTATTCCCCAACACAACCTGCCTATCCCCACCCTGGGCCTGCACACACATCACTCAAGGCCTTCACAGCTCTCCCGACTTTAAAAATGTCCCTACCAGTCTCATCTCTCAACCTCAGGCCTTCTCTGTCCTCCAAGGACTGGCCGAGCGCTACCTCCTTGCTACGACAGGGCCCAGTCCTCTCACCTTCTCTGTTCCGTCACACGTCCACCCCTCTCTACCTCAGTACACTCCAGGACTCCGGTCTCCTCACTGTCCCACAAAGGCACCAGCTCTTTTCCACCTCTTTCCCCCTGGTTCCTCGTGGGTCCAGCTGTACCTTAATCTTAGGTTTCAGCTTAAATATCATCACTTCAGAAGGGATCTTAGGATGTCCCATTCACTCGCTAAGGTCTCCGTCACCACTGGTTGATTGCTAGTACTAACTGTCTCGTAGAGCATCCTATCTACTTGTATCCTGCATTTTTTCTCCCGCTAGAATATTCCCACTGATGACAGGAACTTTTTAGCTTGTTCTTCAATATGTTCCAGCCCCTGAGTCAGATTCAAGGTAAGATTTCTATACTTATTTGTTAGATGAATGAATGAGCACTCTAACTCATACACAGGTGTTTGTTCCTGAACTCCTGGGGTACCTCTCAATCTCAAGAGCAGAGGTGCTCTGTCCTGGAGGACAGCATCCTGCATTGGGTGAATAAGTGTCTGCCACACTTTAATATCTACAGAGTTTCTTTGTATTTTATTTTATTTATTTATTTTTTGGGTACCAGGGATTCAACTCAAGAGAACTCGACTACTAAGCCACATCCCCAGACCTATCTGTATTTTATTTAGAGACAGAGTCTCACTGAGTAACTTAGCACCTCACTGTCGCTGAGGCTGGCTTTCAATTTGGAATCCTCCTGCTTCGGCCTCCTGAGCTGCTGGGATTGGGGTGCATCACCACACCTGGATTTTCCTTGTATTTTACATTGAGACTCCACAATAAGCTTGCTTCACAGATATTTCTAGATTGTTGATGGTGGAAGCAGGAAGCAGTATTCTGATTGGTTAGTAAAGTAACCTGCAGGTGCTATATTCTGGCGAAGATTTCAAAATTGCTCCATTTCTACTATTTGATAGCACTGCTAGACCTCACTCGTTATCACTGGGCTTTTATGCTCTTTCTGGGGATAAGTTTCCATTGGTCTGTTTATCACACTCTACCCAGTTCCTTGCTCTGCAAAAATGTGGCCAACAACTCTCCACGGCCATTGGGTTTTCCTCCCTGGGGCAGATGTAAAAGAGAACACATCCCCTAACTTCCTCCAGTCACCTATGGTAGAGAGGCCATCTTCTTCCATGGTGGTAGAATTTTCAGTGGGAGAGACCACTTAACTTAAAGATCACTTCTCCCAAACTCCTTTGCACTCAGGTATGGCCGTGAGACAAAGTTCTGGATCATGGGAAGCCAACAGAAGCTATGTGTGCAGTTTCTTCATGGTACACTTGCAAGATGAGTGCCTTCCCTTTCCCTCTCCTGGCTCAAATGTAGACATGGCAGCGCCGGTCTTGCAGATGAGGGCATTGTCCAATGATGGCAGAACAGTGAGATTAAAGGTGACTAGATCAACATCATAGCTGCCCTGATGAGGGGTCAAGAGAGTTCCATGCTTTTCTACCTTTTCCACTAAGAAAATCAGCAGCACCATTTTGCCAAACTGAGGTAAAGGAGTATGTGCATATTGTTCAATAAAACCAGGAGAAATTCCGGATGTAGAGCCCATATGTCCAGTATGTTCCTCAGCTAACTCTGCTGTCCAGGCTTCTCTTCTTTGACCTTCACTGGCCTTCCAACTTTTTTTTTTTTTTAGTACCACGGATTGAACCCAGGGGTACTCAACCACTGAGCCACATTCCCAACCCTTTTTATGTTTGTTTTTGTTTTTGTTTTTGTTTTTGTTTTGAGACAGAGTCTTGCTTAGGGTCTCACTAAGTTGCTGAGGCTGACTTTGAACTTGTGATCCTCCTGCCTCAGCCACCTGAGTCGCTGGGATTACAGGTATGTGCCACCACGCCTGGCTGGCCTTCCAACTTTGACCTTGTCCACAGGCAATGCTGAACGCGCACAAAATTATCTGAGTATCTTGATATCTTGAGAGGCCCTGAGCAGGCTTGTCTTCCACCAGTAGTGCTTTTTACATTCCCAGATGAAATTTATCCTTCCTTTTTCTCAGTTTTCCCTGAGGTTTCATTTACTGCAGCAAGACAAAAGTAGTTCCCTTGGTCCAGCCTTAGAGATGCCCCAAAACATGTGCTCTGAACTTGCTACTGAGGATTGTTTTCAGGTTATTAGACACCCCTCAAATATTAAAATTTTGGTGGGGGACTAGGATTGAACTCAGGGTCACTCAACCACTGAGCCACATCCCCAGCCCTATTTTGTGTTTTATCTAGAGAGAGAGTCTCACTGAGTTGCTTATCGCCTCACTTTTGCTGAGGCTGGCTTTGAACTCACTCTCCTCCCGCTTAGGCCTCCCAAGCCACTGGAATTAGAGGTGTGTGCCACTGCGCTCAAATATTAACACTCTTTATTCATAGGAGGGTGCTTTACCTCCTCCCATTCACCACTTGTTAAAAATAGATGATCAGGACTGGGAATGTCACTCAGTGGTAGAGCACTTGCGTAGCATGCCCTGGTCTGGGGTTTGATCCCCAAGAATGCAAAAAATAAAATAAAGTTGCATATGACTTCCATGAGGCAAGTGAGGGCTAACTAGTCCAGCCTGATGATGAAGAAGGAAAAGGAGGAGAAGAGAAGGGAGAAAACAGATGATTACCATGTCCCTAAGCAGTCTAAATGGAAGCAGCAATATAGGCAGGGAGTCAACTTATCCATGCAACAGATGTGAGGCACCTGCTCAGGTACTATCCTGGGCACCAAGGATACATTAGTGAATGGACAGATTAGGATTCAGAGATCCCATTTTACTTGGAGGAAGACAGACAAGGAAGAAACTGAGGAAGGAAAGAAGGTGGAGAAGAAAAGGGAGAACAGGAAGAAGAAAAATTGAGCCATTTCAAATTTTGATAAGGGCACTATGAAGAAAATATAGTGAGTCAGAGACTCTGAGCTAAGCAGAGGCTTCAGTGACACCAGGTCAGTCACAGGGATGATGGTCTGGGGAAGGAGGCAGCAGAGGCCAGTGCCCTGGAGTGGGAACACTAGGTGTGCTCAGGGGCCAGCAGAAAACACTTCGCTACAGTCACATGAATGGGGGGCGGGACATAAAATGGTTCCACTCATTCTCCTCCCAGCCCCTCAAAAGTCCACTCCTAGAGATGGGAAGATCAAGAAAACAGGAAACGGGAAGCCCACTTTTAACCAGTGTTCCTCCCAACAAGAAGAGAGGAAATGGAGGAATCTCTGGAAATCTGGGTTCAGGTTCTGAATGCCAGTGTGTCACTGGCCTTCAGAGAGCACTTCGCCCGCCATGTATCTGCAAGGTCATTGTGATCACGACAGTAAGTGCAAACGATGAACAGCACAGCTGAGCTTCACTGTTCAATGTCTCTAAAACACGTACCTTCTAGCACATGTGAATTCTGAAGTTTCCTTTTACTAAATCTGCATGCTTGATGGACGGAACCAACCTGAAGGCAGGACTGAGCATCTTCAAACAGAAGATTCTTGCCTTGTTGCCCTGCATTTATGACATAAAGCCCAGACAGCCCCGACTCAACTTTGAGTGATCCCAAACCAAGGGTTCCAGTCAGGCCTCTGGAATGGAGGAGGTGGGCTCCTGGGACTCGCTTTATATCCTTGGACTTCAGATTTTTTTTTTTTATTTTTTTGCGGTGCTGGGGATTAGAACCCAGGGCCTTGTGCTATGCAAGGCAAGCACTCTACCAGCTGAGCTATATCCCCAGTCCCAGATTTACCTTTGAAATGAACATTGATATCTCAGAGCCTGCTGTCAGCCAGTTGGAATATAGATTCTTGAATTTACCTTTCTTCTTCTTTTTTTTTTTTTTTTTTTGTGTGTGTGTGTGTTAGTCAGATGATAACTTGTGCCTGTTTCTGTGGCATTCCTCCTACTGTCCTTAATTTCCCAGAAGTTGCTGCTGAAGGTCCTCGGTCAGTTATTGATTCATTGCCTGTGCCATCAATGGGGATACCATGATGGATAGGCAATGGTCCCTCCCTTGAAGGAGCTTACGTCTAGTGGGGAACACAGATACTGAGCAATGTATAAGTGCTATGGAGGACAAAGTCAGGTCCCTTTGGAAATAGCTATCTACAATGTCCGGCCGTGGCCCAGGAGCTCTTGAGAAATTAGTTCTATTCTTTGAAGATTGTTTTGCTTCATGGTGAGCACTGAGGCAATAACAGAAGCTGTCTCTCTAAGCCTGGCTTCACCTCATCTTTCTTACTCAGAATTAAAATGTGCTTTCGAGCGATGTTAACACAGAACATGGCGGGTGGTGGAGAGAGCCCAGCATTTGGCCTGAGATGATCTGGGCTCAAATCCCATCTTTGCCTCTGAGAACTCCCTACACTCTCTTAGGATAATAACCCCCATCCCCTCTCACAGGGTTATTGTGAGGATCAATGTGATCATTTACATGAAAATGCTTTGCAAACTATGGTGCATTATTCTCATGTCAGCTGCGGTTCCACGAGTTTTAGCATATTCTGGACTTCAGCTCTTCCTGACACTAATATACAGATTCCAGCTATTCTTTTGTGACACCCTTCATTACATGCCCCTCCTTCCATCTTTTGTTTGTGTTCATATGAAATCCCAGAGATGATGGCTTTCCCTCACAGCCACACTGTCCCCTTAAATGCCACTCTCTTTTTCCTTGTGATTTTCTGTAATGGTACAGAAAGAGTGTCATTTAAAGCTTCAACACCTTCCTGGGATCTTTCAGAGTCATCCTCAAACCCACATCTCACACACTTCTCTTCCATTTGAACAACCTAGAGAACCAGAAGGTTCCTTTTAATCCAGATAAAGATTGTCTCTCTCGGAGTAGGGTCGAGCCAAGATCATTCTGGCCCTCAGCCTTCTCACGAAGTCTGTCCCGTCTGGTGGTGGCTCTGGAGGAACTACGAGGAAGCCCTGGGTCAGAATTCCTTGCAGTGTCTGATACGATGTTCGGAGCCTTAGCAGCTCTTGGTCCTCACACTCCAAAGTTTCCAGAGCACCCCCAGACCTACCTCAAAATAGGCCTAGTCAACCCAAGAAAGCCTTGCTCAGCTTGGCTTTGCTGGCTGCCATGTGCCCCTTCCCTGCCCCGACCACGGACCTTGACCTCAGCCTCCCAGGCAGGTTGCAGCAGAATGACAGACACAGCAAGCTTGGAGCTGATTTACACCTGCCCCCAGAGGCAGGTCACTTCTCCAGGACTCACAGGAGACAACACAAACACAGATCTTCTTGGGCCAGGAAGGTCACCATTGACCCTGGTGGCTAGGGACCAGCAAATTTACCTCCCACTCTGTTCTGAACTACATAGAGGGCTTTGAATTGGAGCGCTTGGAGTTAGAGCCAGCGTGTCATGATCCTCCACTTGGCAGCTTCCACTGGTTGCCAGGTGAGTTCAAGGAGCAGAGTTGAAGAGAAGCCTTGAGACCAGCAAGCAGGCAAAGGCTGCGGGTTCATTGGGTGTTTAAGTACAAACAGGTGAAAGGTCAAGTGTACAAAAGGGAAATGAGCGTCCCTTTTTCCCACATCATTTTGAGAGGCTGCTGGGTAACTGCAGTCCAGATGCAACTCCTTCGTTAGACAGGCCTTGCTTCTGGTGACAGGAATAGGCAAGCCAGCGGGTGGGATGACAAAACGCCAGGTTGTTGAGGTAAGGCGAGGAGCTAGCATGGCCCCTCCAACTCTGGGCAAATAAACTGGGGACCCAGCACACCTTAGCCAGGGTCCTCATCCCAGAGTCCACAGCTTTCTTTCCTGGCCAAGGCGGGGTGATAAACACAGAGAAACATCCCCAGAACGTTAAAAAGGATGCCATCCTGTGTGACAGTCCAAAGCCCAGCAGAAGAGAGGCAGCACCCCAACTCTCAGTCTCTGACCTTTGCCTTACCAAGCTACAGTTCCTTTCTTTGGAGTGACTTATGAGGAATCCTGGGGGGTGTGCATGTGTTTTCAAAGACCCAGGAGCCACTTGGTTACTGCACAGGACCAAGTCTTTTCTTTCTTTCCTTTTCTTTAGCCTCATAAATTCAATCTACCCATCCTCCACAGTCATTACCAAATGTCACCAAATCCCCCATGCCAGACAGAAAGTACTATTGTTTGCTTGGAACACAGGTTCGTTCATATGCTGGAATAGGACACATCTTACAAACAGCAAATCAAGAAGCATTCTGAAAAATAAACACTGGCAAGAGGAAAAAAATGTAACTTTATATTGTCCAAAACACTCCTGGGGGAAATACCACCATTTTCCATTGCTGCAATGGACTTCATCTTTCCAATTCTTGAGTATTTGTTTAAAATGTGTGTCCCTTTAGGTTCTGACAATGAAAGCCTGAGATCTTTTTGTGTTTTTGGTCATGATTTCAGAAGTGTTTAAGGATTTTCTTGGGCTTATTTAAGAAAGTGTACCTTTCTCTCTCTCTCTCTCTCTCTCTCTCTCTCTCTCTCTCTCTCTCCTTTTTTTTTTTTTTTTTTTTTGGTTTTGGTTTTATGGAAATGTTGACCCATCAGGATTTACTTAAATCCTCCTTGGTTATGGGCCTCCAAAGACAAAGCCATATCCATGGCAACCACAGGCCGCCAGCAGAAGAGAGCGACACATCCAGACACAGAGTATAATAGCTCTGTTTACTGATGACTAAGATCTTGAAAGCTCTACTGTACATTCCAACTGGCAGCTCAGGCCTAGCTCCAGGCTGTCCTCATCCTCCAGGTCCAGCATCTATAATCAGCCACAGAAAGAGACAGAAGCCCTTTTTCCCAGCCCTGGGGGCAAGGGATGTGCCACTTTTCCTAAGTTCTGGATGGTTCTGCAGGAAGTAGTAGGCCAAACTGAGAGGCAGGCTGGAAGAGGGCACCTCTGGGGACTTCTTGGTCAGGGGGGTTTCCTAACCTAGCTGCAGCTGGGGGTAGCTGTCTTCTGAGACCAAACCCTGTCCAGAGATAGGCCCTCAGGTCTTAGAGGCCCAGACAGCAGGAACAGGCCCACTAGGGTTCACTGGCAAGTGTTTGGCCTTTTACTCCGACCCTCTTCTTGTTCTAGTACATCTCACTCATTAGTCTTTTCCATGTGGCAATAAAAACCTGGGAAACACACCAACCCTAGGAAAGTACTGTGCACACCAAATGCCTCCCGACTTTCTGACACACAGGCACAAAACAAGTAAACACACAGTTCTCACCTCAAATAGCTCATTGTGATATGTTGGACTTGTATTTGACCAAATTTATGTGGGAACAATCGGTTTGGAAAAAGTACTGTTAATTCCATTTTAGTGCATATATCAGAACAATTTCCTCTTAACTAATATGATGCTCTGACTTTTGGTTTTAGAAATATCCAGGGACAAACTCTTCAGTTACATACATCTGAGACAAACAGTCCTAACTTTTTTTCCTGAAATAAATCCGCACAGCTCAGAAGTCTGTATGGTGGGAAAGGTCCTAGTGTGCAGTCTCAGCCACCCCTAGACACAGGATATTTCAGAGATGTCAACCTCCTATTAGCCTTCGTGTGTTGCTTTCGCCTTTAAATGTGGATGGTTGGGTTGATTCTTGAGTGGCAGGGCTGGCTATGAATGAAGGAACAAGGCTCTAGGCAAGTACCAAACCCCTTCCCCCAATGCAGGGAGAGGTGGGGGGGCTATCTTCTCAGTCTGAAAAAAACCTGGGTGTGCTGGGTCTTGTCACTTTAGCAGTCGGTGATATTATTTTACTTAATTGACATTGTTAACCATTCACAAAATGCTCTTCTCTAGAGTTTGAAGGTCGGTAAGTATACAATCTAGATCCTATTAGATCTTTCTCAACTGCATAAACACCACCCCTGGTCAGAGTGCTGCCTGCCCTTATTATTCTTTTGCAAACACAAATCAAGGTGGTTTAAAAAAATCTTGGAAGGTGAAGTTTTGATTTGCTCCCCTTTAGCTGAGTATGGAAGGCCCCAGGGAGACTTATGAAAAAGAAATTTCCATATTAAGAATCACAATCATTTGAGTTCTTATTTAAGGGTTAGCAGAAACAACTGGTACTTTCACATGCTAGAAGGAGACGAATGTCAGATAAGACAGACAAAACAATAAAAAGGGAAAATGAACGTCATTCCATATTAGACTCAGCTAAAACTAAAAGCATAATGAAAAGCTTGAATATTTAGAGAGAGCTTTGTACCTTCTAAACATGATCTTTGGACAGGGGATGTGGCACAATGGTAGAGTGCTTGCCTAGCACGTATGAGGTCTTGGGTTCAATCCCTATTATCAATCACTCAATAAATAATATGATCTTCTAGGGACAAGATATAAATATGAATGTGTATAATAATTTTGCTCCCAAGTAAATCAGACCCCAGGACTTTGTAACTGTCTAGTCTCCAATTCAATTCCTCTTTTCCTGAGGTTAGGTCCCTCATAAGGGACACAGACCCATAGAAAAGTCCACACCTCTTCTTTCAGGAACATTATTAAAATTTAAGTGTTTTGTGAGTCTATAATTCATTCAATATAGAAAATAAAGGAAAAGTTAAGTGAGAACAGTAAACATAAGGAGCCTAATGGATTATGTACATTCAGTCTGCCAACTACAGTTTGCCAGCATACCTAAGAGCACATGATGCACAGTGAAGTGAGATGGCTGATGAAGGAGAGGACAACTGGCTCTGGATAGGTAGATAGAGAGCACTTGGAAGGCCCGGAAGAGTCACTAGGATTCCATGACTCCATCAGCAGTTAGTGGAAGCAACAGTTTATTTCCTTGGTTGCTTAGTTTTAAGGGTTCAGGTGTAGACTCATTCCTCTGGTACCATGGTTGGATTGCAGTGTAGACACCTGGCCCTTGGATCCTTTTCTTCGCCACGGATTGGCTTACTTGTTTCTCCCAAGGCTAAGTTGGGTGAAACAAGTTCGACAAGCCTTGGGGATGTTCTGAGGGATCAAGTGTGCAGCCAATACAAGCTTCTTTTTTGAAGTTCCTGTCTTGAATTCATTCTCCAGCTTCTGTGTGGGCCATTAGCCACTGGCGAGTGAACTGAGCTCAATGCCAAGCAGAAGGCGTGGCTCTGAGGTCATGGTTCCTCCTCTGATTCTGCCCACCCTTGACGCTTCAGCTAAACCCAACCTTCTCCAGCAAGATGCCCGGCCAAGTCGAGATCCTTGGCTACCTCCACTAGTCTTGAGCACAAAAGCCAGTCCCTCTTTATAAGCGGTTGCCCAGCACACGGCTCTGAATAGAGCCCTTGGCAAATCCTTCTTGCTTGGCCTTGTAACATGAGCTCACACTCCTTTTCTGGCAAGGACAGTGTGGAAAATTCCCTGTACATAGAGAGCTGGCTGCATTTCCTAGCAATTCTACGAAGTTACCTCTGTGCTGGTAAAAAATGGAACACCCAAACCATCCCCAAGCACCAGGATCTAAAACAAAGAGCTCCTCTGGCACTGACAACAAGAAATAGGTCCCACTTTACAGCATGGGACTTTGCTGAGAATTTAGAATAAATCCGGCTGTGAGTCTAAGTCACAGTGCCTGCTGTAACTTGGAGCCTACCGGGACCTTACCAGGCCCCAGAGATTTCCAACGTCTTGGCAAAACTGTTGAGCCCATGTTACCTTTCTTCATGTCACCATTATCATTATCTGTAATTATAAGCAAACTACTTATTTTATAGAGAAATAAATCTGGGGAGGGTGCTGGGGGAAATCAGTTCAACCGGGGAGCAGCATCCACTTTGACACTCAACTTGGGATGACTGTCAACATGTGACCTTAGGAGAAATTCTGTATTTTCTTCGAATCCCACTTTCTTCACTTAAAAAAAAAGTAATGAATTATTTCAAAAAAATAGAAAACAAAATGCCTACCAGTTAAGGTCAACATGAGAATGATTCAATGAGTAATGTATATGCCTGCTTCACAGTAGGCATGCAGATATTCTTACCTTCCCTTGCTCTTCTCTTCCCATCCCCTTTTCTTTCCTCAAGCAGTGATTTTCAGACTCTTTTAATTGTTAGAACTTTTAAAAAATTCAAATAAATACATATGTTAAAGACAGAGATAAAAAGTAGATTACAAACGAAAGTGGTTATTGAATATGGAAAGAGAAAAATCCCAAAGTAGAGTGGGCTGAGAAAAGAGAACAAAAAAGAATGCCATCCATTGATAGTTTTTATGTCTTTCAAGATAAATCCTTTTCAAATGCTGGCCACTGGTGGAGGAAAAGTGTTTTATCAAACCTAGAATGATAGTCTTCTAGGAAATACTTATCTCTTCCAAGATAAATCCTCTCCAGATGCTGGCCACAGACCCCCATCCCCAAAATCCATACTCTTAAGTGCCCAAACTGTCACACTCACTAAATCATCTCTCATTATAATTTATATAAGCCCAAACTCCTCCTCTGGCCAATTGCTCATTTTCTACCAAGAAAGTGGGTCCATCAGAACCATGACTCTATTCCTGAATAAAGGCTTTTGATTGATCCATGAAGTTTGCGTGCTGCCTGGTCTTTTTTGTGCTAACAGCTACAAATGAAGCACCTAGTGTTGTCCCTTCTTCCTTGATAGTGGCTTCCAGAACTTAAACCATAGGGACAGCCTTCTCATTCACTGGGAAACCCTGGAGTGCAGGCATATGGCTGCTCCCACCTTCCCCTGCCACTTCCTACCTTCCTAGACCTGAGCAACTGAAATCTTCCCAGAGGGGACTCTGGTGTGTTTAGGATTGAAGTAGAAACCCTTTAGACCAGAGTTCTCTCCATTCTGGCGTTTTCTCTGATGAATTCACTTTCCAAAGGAACAACTGGGATAGCAGCCCGAGAGCTCTTCCCAAGCCCAAGACTCGATTGTTCTTGTTGAACAGTTGGATCAATTGAACAATTTGCCTCTCAGATACTCAATTGAAAAATTTGTTCCCAGATACTTGTACTAAAACATGATTACAAACACAATTACATACTCATTTCTCAAAAGCTGGAAAATTAAGTATAAGGAGGAGAAATTATACCACTTGTTTTCAACTTTCTGTAAATAGCCATTGTTGATATTTTGGTCCATTTTTCACTGCTTTTATGTAAATGTGCACTATTTACATAAACATATCAATAGGTAATACAAAGTTGGACTCAAACTATACATAAAGTTTGGGATTCTGCTTTATTCCATGTCATTAAATAATCTTGGATATAAATAATGCTAGCTATAAAATATTCTATTATATAGAAGCAAAATTTATTCATTCTCCTATTGCAGTTTATTTTGATCATTTTGAGCATTTTTAACTAAAATGATGCTATATGGAAAAGCATCTTTATCTTTGTCCTACTTTGATGCTTGATGTATCAAAGATATAGGTTCTAGCTGGGTGTGGTGACACACACCTGTAATCCCAGCAACTCAGGAGGCTAAGGTATGAGGATCACAAGTGGTAAGAGTACCCCTGGGTTCAATACCCAGTACCAAAAATAAAAATAAAAATATATAGATTCTAGAAGCAAGAAACACGTATATAGCTCTTGATATGCATTATATGATAGTTGTCCATGAAACTTGTATCAGTTCATCTTCCCAAAAGAGTAGACAAGAATCTATGTACACAAGAATTTATCATTCACCAAGAGTGTGCAAGAATCCATGTGCCAATATCAAACGCCCACTTGACAAAATTATCACTGAGTCTTTAGTGAGTCAGAATTTTTGACAGATTCCTCACATGATACAGCAATATCAAAAGGGATTGTAAAATTTGCAGGCTTTATTGATCAAGACTTATAAAAATGAAATAGCCTAACAAGCAGCCCAGAGCCCCTGTTGGCTCATAGGGCGCTTTTGCACAAATTAGAAAAAGTCACATCTTCTTCATGACATTTTCCTGCCATCTGCCTGAAAATGATCACAATAAAGATCAAATCTGCCTTAAGCATGACAGGATTGGGGACCTTTTCAGCCCTGTGGTACTCTAAGATGTCTGCCACTGCAGGTCTAGAGGTCATTATTCAAAAAGTTGCCTCTGCTCCCGCAGACCAGACGCACTAGGGAACCTCTCAACGCCTACCAGGTGTCCTCTCCACGCAGTCCCTCTCCACTACCCACGACTCGCTGCTTGCAACAGCCGGGCACTGCTCAGTTAGAAAACCCCTAAACCTCCTGTTTGCCTGGAAATTGCGACCGCCTCTGTAGGTGTCTGCTTTCACAGGTGTTCCAGCCTGTATTTCCTGTCCTCTTAGTTGCTCCATTTAGATATCCCAGCAGTGCCTCAATTTTGTCAGTGGAGACAAATCTCATTCTCTCTGCCCCACTTCTCTGCTCTCTGGGGATGCTTATCATCTTGGGGTTGTCAACAAATCCCTTCACGCCACACCACCATGCTGTTGCCAAATTCTGATTATTCCTCCTTCACTTCCCTTAGCACGTCACTCTCTCCACCTCCCTTGAATCCATTAACCCCAGGCAGGACATTAACAAGCACAGGTTATGGAAAATTACTCCAGCTCCTGATAACTGTCAGATTCTGGACTCAATGAACACATTCGATGCTTACAGAATCTCCTGCTTTGCTCCACAGCCCAAACTCCCTTTATTAAAGTTTAGAATGGAAAACAGCACAGGATACAGAGGTATCCAGAGGCAAGAAATGAATGCTGGGCTACTGCCTTTGCCAAATAGATTTGCTGAGCTTATGCACAGTGAGAGTCAGGGTAGAAGGAGATGGAACGGGACTGGTTGCAGGAGACTAGCCAATGTAGCTAAATCCACTGAGGGGGATCGTAATGACAAGGTAAGTTCCCCAGGTCTGCTGTCAAGTGCTGCAAGATCCAGAGAAAATTCTGACAGGCTTCCATGCACTGTACACACCAACATTCCAGTTCTGCAACTTCGCTTTTGAGCACCCACTGGAAATCCTATTGCAGGTGCCATCCCTTAAACTAGTCCACAATTCTGATGGGGCAAAAATTCCCAGCTGCAGACACACCCCAAGAATCAATTGTTTCCATTTGAATTTTTTTTTTTTTTTTTTTTTTTTTTTTTTTGTGAGGGGACTTCTTAGGATGTCTGGAAAAAAGATGGGAGCAAGGCAAAAGAAGCCAGAATGTCTGAATTGTCCCTTGAGCTGATCTCCTGAGCACTTACCGACCTATTTATCAACAGCTTATGGTCATAACTGACCCTTTCACCTCTGTCTCCATTGAGAAGAAATGATAACTGGAAGTAAAGACTTTGACCTTGCTCAAAGAATTTGGGCTTTGTCCTTGTTTTCTGGGAAGTCATCCCTGTGCTTCCTGGAAGAAGTATGCACCTTTCTTTAGGACAGGGACTGATGATACCAGATCTTAAGATAGGACTGGCCAAAATGATGTTGTTATGTCGTGTGCATGTACGATTATGTAGCAACAGATCCCATCATTATGTACAACTATTGTGCACCAGTTAAATAAAATGTTGAGAAAAAAGAAAGATGGGACTGGCCACACCCTATGGGTATTAGGGTGAGAGGTAGCCAGGCCAGAAAGAACAACATAAGATTTGAGGGAGCGGGGGTTGAACCAATGGGATCAGTCTACTTGGAAACTGAGTTCAATCACTTGAATTATCAATTATGCCTACATAATGAAGCACCAATAAAAACCTCTGGACAACAACGTTCAGGTAAGCGTTCCTGATGGGCAACAAAAACCTTGTCACTCATCTGTACCAGAAAGGGAACATGTTGTGACTCCATAAGGAGAGACACCAGACTTTTTGCATTTGAAACCTTCCCAGCCTCTGCCTTAAATGTTTCTTCCTTTGACTGATTTCAATCTGCATCTTTTCCCTGTAATAAGCCATAACTGTGAGTTCTACAGCTTTCAGGGAATTCTGTGAGTACTGCGAGCACATCATCAACCCTGAGGGTGGTTGTGGGAAGCCTCTTACAATTGTGGCTGGTGTCAGAAGTGAAGACAGTTTTGGGACTGTGCCCTTAAACTTTGCAGTTTGACTAACTCTGGGCAAATGGGCTGAGAGCAGAGTGTAATGTGATCTAGGTTAGTCCACAAGGAAACCTTTCTTTTACTACCAAGTTGCCAAATTTTGAAAATGAGGTTATGGAATCCTTCTCAAGAGACTTGCTAAAACAGTCTCATCTTCCTACAAAAGTGTGGTTTATGTTGCCCACAGCAGAGGACCAGCCAAGAACTCCAAAGACCATGGAGTTCAGGGCTGGAACTGGGGACAGAACCCTCGCTGCACTTAAATCTCCAGAGGTTTCCCATCACATTTAGGAAGAAATTTAAATTTCCTACCCTATTTATGTGTTTTGGGGAGTACAGTCCCCCACTATAATGTGAATTTAGATCAGTGCCAATACATAACAGGTACACTATAAATGTTTGCTAAATAAACCAATAGCCCAAGCCTAAAGAATCTAAAAATGTCTATTTGCCAAGATGATTTTAGCTCTGGCTTAATTTTCAAATAATTTTGTTGAGATGCAATTCATATACTGTAAATTTTAGTCATTTATAACTCAGAGGTTTTTAGTGCAACATTGTAAACATATTAAATCACCACTACATATGTGAAATCACCACTATTTAATTGTTCTGACTTTCTTTTAACTCCAGCTCCTCCTTCCTCTCTACATGTGATTCTGTTTTTTGTTTGTTTGTTTGTTTTTTTGGTACTGGGGATTGAACTCAGGGGCACTCGACCACTGAGCCACATCCCCAGCCCTATTTTGTATTTTATTTAGAGACAGGGTTTCGTTGAGTTGCTTAGCACCTCACTTTTGGCTGAGATCGGCTGTGAATCTACATGTGATTCTAAAGGAGTTGCCAATCGTATTACCCAGTAGGCATCAGTTGGGAGGGTACAGGGTCCAGCAAGGATTCATTCCTTTCTAGCACCTCCCAAGAGAAACTAAGGAAAGGAAGATCTTCTATCAGGTGGGGAAGCCACAAGGAATGAGTCCCCAGTTGCCAGTGCCCAGATCCCTTGCAGTATGGAAGCAACTAGACCATAAAAACTGAGGCTAAATCTGACCACAGAGAGTGAGGGGGAACACTGGCTCTGGTTGTCCCCAGGACCAGCCACACTACTTCCCACAGTTTGGTTATATAAACCAATAATTCTCTCTTGGGCTTGAACTGAAGTCCTTGTT
This sequence comes from Sciurus carolinensis, assembly GCF_902686445.1. Taxonomy (NCBI): domain Eukaryota; kingdom Metazoa; phylum Chordata; class Mammalia; order Rodentia; family Sciuridae; genus Sciurus; species Sciurus carolinensis. Next base: position 44,093,180 of record NC_062217.1, on the reverse strand, counting down.
CTGCTTACACGTTCCCTCACCACGGGTTTATAAAGTATCTCCTGTGTGCAGGGCACTGACCTTGGAACGTACCACCTAGCTGGACTGTGGCAAGCGCGGTAAATGCCATGAGAGGGAACGTGCAGACCTGAGCATCTCACCTACTGTCCAGGGCAGGAGGAACTTTAGGAAGAAATGACTTCAAAGACCTAAGCTTAGGGCTGGAGTTGTGGCTCAGTGGTAGAGCGCTTGCCTGACATGTATGAGGCCCTGGGTTCAATACTCAGCACCACATATAAAAAAAGATAAAATAAAAGATCCATTGACAACTAAAAATGTATTAAAAAAAAAAAAAAAAAAGACCTAAGCTTAGAAAGGAATAAGTATCAGAAGAGATCCCCAAGATGCTAAGATAAATCAGAAGAGATCACCATCAGTGGGAGAAGTGAGGGAAGCTACGTGAAGGATGTGACATTTAAATTGTGTTTTAAAGGCTGGATAAGATGCAGATCTTCAGAGAAAGGGCAAAAGAGCATTTGGGGGTTGAGGAAAAAATTGAGCAAAAGCCAGATAGAAAAAGCAGTGTGAAATTAACCAGAACTTAGGGTATGTGAAGGAAAGAGGCTGCAATTAGGTTGCAAAGGGACCTTGGGAGCACTCAGCAAGTCAAAGGCCTAAAGATTTAGAGCAGGAAGCAGCATGCTCAGCTCTGTGCTGTAACAGGCAGTGGAATATGAGATAGAAAAGATGGGTGAGATGGGGTCAGGGAAGTCAGTGTGGTGCCCATTACAAAAGCCCAGGGAACAAGAGTGTAAATCAGCACAACAACTGAGGAGACAGATATGTCAGTGCCATTGAAGAGGTAGCAATAAGATGCAATGCTAATGCCAGCAATCCCAGCAGCTGGGAGGCTGAGACAGGAGGATCTCGAGTCCAAAGCCAGTCCCAGCAATTTAGCAGGAGCCTAAGCAACTCAGCAAGAACCTGTCTCTAAATAAAATACAAAAAAGGATGTGGTTCAGTGGTTAAGTGCCCCTGAGTTCAATCCCCAGTATCACAAAAAAAAAAAAAAAGTAATGATATGATTAGATGAGGGAGTAGTAGAAAGAGGTGGAAGAGGAAGATGGTGGTGGCAGCCGCAATCAGCATTCCTTGACCTTAAACTGGACCAACACTTTAAACACATAGTCTCAATCTTCACAATCCTATAAGACATGTCCTATTATTTGCCCTACTTTAAACCTGAGGAAACTGAGGAACAGAGAGTCAAAATAACTTGCACCAAAAGAACTTCAATGACACTTAAGAAAATAAGGACGGGAGCAGAGGAGACTCAGAAAGGAGGAAGGGGTCGCTTCTGCACCTGAGTTTGAGCTGCCCACTTTCATGGAGCTGAGCCCCCACTGCAGTTTGAATGTGTCCCTGACAAACGGGAATGGTCTTACCTAACGTTTTCTTAATGAGTACACCAAAAGGGACAAGATCCCAGACTTTCGTAACTCAGGATAGATTATCTTGACCGCTCCCCCATCCACCATGCCTGTCACTCTGTGACAAAAGGAAATTAGATTTATCTGATAAGCTTTGTTTTTCACAAAATAATGTGGGATGATTACCCAGTACCCTGTGGTCTTCTAGGTGTTTGCAAATTGATTTTTTGATTATTTGTTCCAGTGATTTTCCAGGTATTCAGTGTTTTTCCAAGTTAGATTTACAATGTGGGTGAGCTAAAATTCATACTTGCCTTCCCTTTTTTGTGTGAATATGAATCTTTAAGGTTATTTAGGATATTTTCATGCAGCATCAGACATACTCTAAGGGAATATACATACAGACCTATGTGATATAAGTCCACTTTTGAGGGACATAAAGCAATCTTCCTGCAAAATCCCTCAGAGTTTATAATACATGCAAAACCAGAAATGTATTGAGAAATATGGTTGATTCAAAAACCCCAAATAAATTCAGTTCACTGCTCTCTAGAAATGTTTATATGATGAATTTTTTAAAATCTTCAAACAGAATGATTAACATGTTCATGTAGCTATTTTGTGAACACTGACCAAAAGCAAGATACAAAAGAATTTTATAATTTACCTTCTGTACACTCGGTGCCTCTCCCTGAAGCTAGGACTTGGAGTGGGTGGTGGTTTACTAGCTCAGAAATTCCATTTTTTTGTGGATACAATCTGCTATGGTTTTGGATATTATTTGAGTGTGTTCCCCAAGGGTTCCTAGACTGAAATTTAACCCACATTGGGAGGTACTAAGAGGGTAGAAATTTAATCCAACCGTGATGTTTAGAGGTGGGGCCTTCTTGGGGTAATGAGGGTTATGTAAGGTCATCAGGGTGGAGACCCCAGGATGAAGACTGGTGGCTTTAGAAGAAGAGGGAAACCAGAGACACATGGGTCCTCCGTCTCACGACATCATGCCCTGCGTCACCTTTGGACTCTGCCAACAAGGAGTCCATTAGGGCCTCTCCAAATGGATATGGCTACCCCATCAGGGAATTGCAGCCTCCAAAACTGTGAGTTAAATAAACCTATTTTCTTTATTTCATTCTGGTAACAACAACAACAACAACAAAACAAAACAAAAACAAAAACAAAACAAAACAAAAAAAACCAGACTAATACAAAATCTAAAGTTCAATACTAGAGAATTGGAGGAATAAAATCTGAGAATAAACCTTCCTTGGGTAAAATGAGGGCTCTATTAAAGACCACAAAGGATCCTTTCAGCTCAAATAGTCAGAATCTAAAGACTGGTTTTGAGGATGTTTAATGAAAATTATGGCAAAAGGCCATGAAGATTTTAACTATAACTTAAGTAACCATTTCCCTGCAACGTTAAACCTTGCAAACATATAAAAGATCACAGAGTACTGGGGAATCACCCAGTCTGCAAAATTAAGAACTTGTCCTTAGACATCAACTATGCTCTGAGTCCCTGAAATACTACAGACATCTAGAGAAAGCATTTGTCAAATCTGTGAGACTAAAAAATGCATCTTACGAAAATGAATGATTAATAAGATGAGGCGATCTGACAGTCTTCATATGAATGGAACTCACCTGCTGTCTCAGGGCAAAATTTAAAAGAAAAAGACAGGTAGACCTTGCCCTCGGATGGCCTGCCTGCCCTTGCCTCTTAAGAGCCAGAAGGCCTAAGGACTGCCTTATTCTTTGTTGTTTTCCTAACAAAAAACCCCTAAATAGCCCCTTTATTAAACATTTTGTTAGGCATGCATCATCAGTTGCCTACAGGGCCCCTGCCTGAAGGAGATTAACAATACTATCTAACAATAAAGTAAGGACTAAATCGAGAAAGTGTGTAAAATATTTAACCTTATTCATAATAAGTGCTCAATAAATATTACCTGTTATTATTATTATTATTAGGATTTTTATTTTCCAATTAATTCTGCTTCTTTCAAGAAATACAAATTATCTGCTGACCAGTTTCTCCTCTAAGCTAATAGAAATTTTAAATAAGCATATATTTTACCGACTATTTTTCTCATGAAGGATGACATTTGTTTTGTGTCCCTTAAACTCCCAAAGGAGTTTAAAAAGAGAACACACTGCCTGGCATTTTCACAGTAATTTCTCAGTGTTAACAGCATTCTGGGAACAAATCGGGGAAGCTTCAAAGAAGTCGGCATGAGTGGGAGAGAAACGTGGCCTCTGAACGCCTTGGAGTTTTTCCTATTAGCAAATGTTTGGAGAGGTAAGATGAACCACCACAGCAGAGGATGCACTTATTTGGGTAATACTGGGAAACTATCTGGTCACACGACAATACCAAGATTTCTAATTGTAGTTGAGTATATTTTGAATGTAGAAAGATTAAAAAAAGGAAAAAAAAAGTGTCATATGTCAGTGAGTGAAAACAAAGTGTTTTTTGCCATCACCTCGCTCCTCAGTATTTCTAATAACCTAATTTTCATTTTTCCCTCTTTCCTATCCTAAACAACTGGCTCAGTGAGTTGAATCCCAGACTGAATTGCACACTGAATTGTATTGCCCTTAATATCCTTTCTGGAAATCTTGCAGCCCTCAAAGGAATGGCTTAGGCAACTTAAGAGCCCTATTATGTTCCACAATTGCATCTTTTCTTTTCAAAAAAGAGCACTTTTGGGTCATTTGCAACATATTCACAGTGCAAGGAGAAATTATGGCAGAGAAAGTACTGGAAATATTATACATTTTAGCACTGCGACCTGAAGATCTGATTCCCTGCACCTGGGGCCCAATCCCTTATTTCAAAAGCGAACCTCTCACTTTCGGGAGCTCTTCCCTTTCGGCATCGGATTCCCGGTCCCAGTTCTGTTGACTTTGACCTGATTCGCTTCAGCCCCACTCTGCCCTGGACTGCTCTGAGTAGGGATTATAACTTTTACTAAAAACACATTTTTCCTGATTGCTTGTAGTACGCGTAAATTAGCTTTATTAAAAAGCTGACGTTCCCACACCGGGAGTCGAACCCGGGCCGCCTGGGTGAAAACCAGGAATCCTAACCGCTAGACCATGTGGGAGACGACGTGAGCGCTTGTGAGCTCAGACAAATTGAGTCTCTTCACCCGGTTTCCGCCAGCCCCGCCCTGGTCCGCCCCGCCTTCTTCAGGCCCGAATTGTCCTCTGCGCCTGCGCGAGTCCTGCAGCTCCTTAACCCGCTCTGGCCCACATTCAGTTCCTTCTTAGAGATCCTCAGAATCTTTCAGTTGTCTGCCCTCGCGCCTTTTGTGTTTTCATCCTGGTACCATGTCGACGGCGACGTGGACATTGGAGTGGATGAACCGTGGTTCATAATCCCTCTCTAGAACTCCCACACAGCACACACGGAGCTGCGTTCCAAGGTTAGAGCCTCGTGAAGAAGCGACCACCAGAGGGGTCATAAACCCACCGCCCGGGGCCCACCGGGACCGGCCGGCCCCCGAGCTCATCAGGCCACCAACCTCCAGTGCCTGGACCCTGCGTCTGCGCCGCTCCTCTTTTTCTGGTCAAGGCTGGCCACAGGCACCATCCTGTCCCCAGAAAGTTTATCTTTTCCCCTGAAGAAACAGAAACAGGAATGAGGACTGCCTGGAAGCCTGGAACATTCCAGATTCTGTTGACCCAGTGGCTGAAGGCGAGATTTGTGTCACTGAAAGCAGGCTTGGCGGTCTGGAGAAAGGCCCCAACTGCAAGCCTTCAGGATGGGTGGAAACTCCTTGTGGTTTCCAAACCTCTTCTCGATTTGAAGCAGCATTTCATGGGGAGCAGTTTGTGCTTCAGCGTAACTTTATGTTTGGATTAGAGCAGTACAAAGAGTCATTTATAAGGAAGGGCCAGGGTGGGAGAGCCATGGCTCTGGCGTCCTTGTGGCTTAAGCTACACACAGTTGTTTTATTAACAGTGGACTCTTTGGAGCCTCTGAAGGCTAAGATCCCTCTTGCTCCCCACCTGCTTCAGGACCTGAGAAGGTCCTTGCTGCCTCTCTGACGGAGGCTCCGTAATGGTTTCAGTTGTGACACTTCTCATCAAGAGGGGAGGCTTGGGACAGACAGGAAGTAGAAACTTAGGCTTTGCACTCATTTCCACGGCAACAAGCTCCCTGGCCAGGAGTGAACACAGTCCAACATAATTAAAAGTTAAGGTAGCTCTGAAGAAAAACTAGAAGCATTGACTGCAAGCCAATTATGCATATTAGACATCTTCAAATGTGTTTGCTCCCTGATTCTTACAATATAACTATGAGGTGGATCTTACCCACATTTTAGGTGGCTTTTCTTGTTCTGTCTTTGAATAGTTTCATTGCTGCTTTTTTTCTGTGGACATCTACTTTAGAACACCTAAGAATCCTCTCCAAAACCAACCTCAACTACAGAATACCCTGCATCCATGCTTTTCTTTTCGGATGCCCAGAGATTTATTGTACTGAAACTTTGCAGTTTTGTATTTCCATGTGATGATAAGTCTTTTTGAAAGGTACCTTACCAGTTTTAAAGATAAAATTTCTCAGTGTTACCATCCACAGACTATGACCCAAATGCAAGTTTAACTTTTGTCTCTCACTATCCCTAAGCTGAAATTTAGTCCATTTTTCTTTTGAACGCTGAATGAAAACAGTAACAGAAAGCCTTATGGTCACTTGAAGTAATATAACACAAAGATAATATGCCATTTGATAACTCAGTCTTCTAGATAGTTTTTCTCCCACTCCATCCCATCCCCAGCAAGATTTCAGGTTAGAAGCAGTGGTTTGCTGGGTCTGGCTTATATTGGTTCACAAGAGCCAACTGTGGGCTTCCTAACTCTGTGTTCAGTGACATTGCACTGGTGATCTGAGCTGAGAGTATTTACACCACGGAAATCCACAAGTGATATGAGGCCAGGGCTTCTTTCCTTGGCAAGCTGGCAAGATTGTTAAAAAATGGTGGTGTGTCAGTTAAATATTTATCATATGAGGTATGATCCACTTTCTTTGGCCTTTCTCCCTTGGAGGCTCCAGGGCTCTCCAAGATTGAAGTGTAGGGAGGGGAGGAGAAAGAAAAGACTGAAGTTCCTACTCAGCTGCTGGTCAGTCACCTTCCTGCTCTCTGAACCTGCACTAGTTTTAGGGCTCTTTTTCTCAACCTATTCAATGGGTTCCTCATAGGCTTCCCTGCCTGGGTCCCTTGGTCAGTATCTCACTGGGAAGCCAGCAGTGTTTGGTCTCAGACTAGTGGTACCAATATTACTAGTGACTTTTAATTCAGATTCCCAGCCCTGCCCACCCGGGAGACTTTCAGGGAGTGAGGCCTGGGAATCTGAATCTTAACAAGCACCTTCCTATAAATGATTCTGATACCACTAGATTTCAAGAAACACTGAACCACAAAGACTTCAATCTATAAAAGCCCATTATCCCAAATCCCAGTATCTCTGATTGGTTTCCATCATTCCCCTTTCCTGCTCAAAAGCCTGTAAAATATGGCTTCTGGCTGTCTGCTGTGTAAAAATCTAAATTCCCTGGCCAGGCCTTCCCAGCTTTCCATACGCTAGCCCTAGCACACCTGCTGACATTATCCTCTGGTGCCCTTCTTCAGGAAGGCCATATCAACTTGTCTGCCTGCTCTGCCTCACCTGTTCTTTTTCTCTGCCTGGTTCTTTCCTCATCTGACCCCAATGCCAAGGCCAGCTCAGCCCCTCAGCTCCTTCCAATCACAAAGGCATTCCATTTCCTCTGAATTCTAAATCACCAGCCTTTAAAAACTGGTGATGGAAGTTTATGCCTTGCCACCCTTATTAGTTATTTAACAGGAAGGTCTATGAATAAAAATCAGATTCCATAATCCCCCTGGGAACCTAGTCTTGCACTCAATCATTCTTGCCAAGTAGTCCTTCCTTTTATCTAACTTAAATACTTCCTGTTGTACTTCTATGTGAAAGCTGCCACCTTTTAACCAGCAGCATGAACAAAATGTTCCTGGGAGGTGGGGTGAGGGGGACCACGAATTTTTGAAGTTTAGCCAGACCAGAAGTGAGCTGCATTTCTTTAGACACACACACACACACACACACACACACACACACACACACACTTCTTGTTGACACAAGGAACAGTTATTCCTGTTCCCATGCATCTAAGACTGATTCTCTCTGGGCAGCTCTCCCATTTTATTCACCATTCGGTACTGGGGGAAAAGGCCTCTAACATATTGTACTTGCCAGACATCTACATTAGCCAAAGTGATGTGGGTGTGATTGAAGCCTGTGTTTGCCAGCCGTTTAGGACTAAGGAAGGTTTCCATTGCAGCGGGGCCAAGAGTCATCATTTATAAGGACATCAAAATAAGGACCAATTAAATTCCACTCTCCCCAGGAGAGCTCTGGTCAGCACAGAGTCTCAGTCTATGGCACAAAGTTAGGCTCAACACTCTTCTGGGTAATAGCACCTGCCCTGCTGACCAGGCAGGGTGAGTTAATCTTCATGGCCCAACCCTAGGATCAGTTTCTAAAATTGGGTCTGATCTCAAGGGGCCACTGGGCTGATAGAGCTTCCTCAAGAACTTATTTAAATCATATAACTCTGCTCCTCACCTCCATCCCATACCTAGAGTGATGGGCTGACAGATCTGGCTCCATGAGAATGTTATAGGCCAGACTCTAAGGGAAATGACTAAAAAGACTCCATTTTGCTCTGAGACTCTATATTATGTAGTTAATAAGCTTCTCCCATGAGAACACCCCACCTCTGTACCCATCATCAGTTACTTTGTGTGTATGTTTAACAACACAGAATGACAATTCCTATGTAAAGAAAAATTGCTCTCTTCTGATTCCTATTGCTCCTAAACAACGTACCATGTGAATAGTGATTGTGTGGATGTTAGTAGCCATTCTTTAGTTTGTACCTAGGTAAGGGTCGTTTTGACCCACTTCCCTCTTTGTCGATGATCTCATGATGTTAATGTGTAATTTCGAATCATAGCCACAGACATTTATGATTAATGTAATTTTTGGTATAAAAACCCCTACAACCCTTGGTCGGGGCTGTTCTCCCAATAGCCATTTTTGGGGGGCATTGTGTGAGACAGTCAACAGGCCGGCTTAATAAAGACTCTCAACTTTGGACTTCTCCGTGGTGACCGGTCTGTTCTTAAGTTGCGCCCCATAACACTAGCAGCTCCTATCTGTCCTGTGACTAAGGGCAAACATCCTGAAGCCCTCACACTGGGTCAGGTGCTTATTCTGTGCACCCCCACTGTCCACCAGGCTGGGCCTATTTCCCTGCTTCCCTCCCCATGGGAGACTGCATGCTCCTTGATCATAGAGTCCAGCTCTGTGGTACCCCAGCTTCTAGCACAGTGCTTAGCACACTTAATTACTTAATGAATCAATGTCAAAATGCCTTTATTTCTTTGAGGACTTTCCTATAAAGTTCACTTTTTTCCTTGAATCAGCACATAACAAGAGGAAACTATTCCTCAGCTAGGTAAATATTTCCACAGCATCTTTCTTGACATATGGTCACTACTAACTGTATGTTTGAGTAATTGATCATTTGATTCATTCACTTTTTTTTTTTTTTTAACTGGAGATTGAACCCTGGAGCACTTAACCACTGAGCCATATCCCCATTGCCTTCTATTTTTTATTTTGAGACAGGGTCTCTAAGTTGCTTAAGGCCTTGCTAAGTTGCTGAGGCTGGCTTTGAACCTGCGATCCTCCTGCCTCAGCCTCCCAAGTTGCTAGGATCACAGGTGTGGGCTACTGCTCCCAGCTCACTCCCTTGATCAATCTCAGAGGAATAGTCTTGGTTTCTACTTAGCACCTACGTGGCACAGCAACTAATTGAGAGTCTCAGGGCCATGATTTTAAGATTTGAGTACTACAACATGAAACAAGAAACCACATCTGTGTCTCCTAATGTCCCTCACACACACTTTCTCCCATACCTTCTCTTCATTGGTAGGGTAACACAAGACATTGCCAGACCATTGGGGTGCACATACCCATCTGTTTGTTCCTACCAGGGCTCAGGCCTGGCATAGATGTGCTTTTCTTGTTTTTTTCTGCAACCACTTTGGGGAATGGTGAGTCTTTTTACTGGCATCTTGAAATTTGCCCACCACGGTAGCTTCTTTTTCCAATTTGCTCAAATATTGAAATCTTGGTGCTCTGAGACTCTCAATTAATTTGTTTTGTTCCCCAGATGCTAGGAAGAAATCAATTTGGGCCTTTTATGAAAGGTTAAAATTATTTGTTTCCTTTTAGGACTTCCCACCAGTACTTCCAAGTTGAATGAGTTTTCTAAACTCATTTTCTTCTTTCCCTGTGAGAAAATCAATCTCAATTATGATCAATAATAGATCCATAGATAGGGATTGTGTCAACTTCAGTGTTCATCATGGCATCCAGCGTATATTCACCCAGTATATATTTGACAGTGCTTGGCATAAAAGTAATAGCTATCACATATAGGATTCACTATGTGCCAGAAAATTCCGAACGTTTTAATTTATTTAATATAATAATTTATTTTAATATAATAATTTTATATTTATTTATTTTAATATAATAATTAATTTGTTTATCTTAATATAATGATTTATTTTTCTCATAGTGTCCTAGTAAGATAGGTACAAATATTATTCTAATTTTACAAATAAAAATATTGAAACACAATGTTGGCCAAATTATATTGTTATATTGTGTACATGTACACATATGTAACAATCAATCCCACCAAGATGTAAAATTCTAATGCACCAATGAAAAATACAGAAGACGATATACAGGCGATTAACAAATATATGAAAAAGTGTTCAACATCTCTAGTAATTAGAGAAATGCAAATTAAAACAACTCTAAGATTTCATCTTACTCCAATTAGAATGGCTATTATTAAGAACACAAGCAGTAACAGGTGTTGGTGTGGATGTGGGGGAAAAGGCACACTTGTACTTTGCTGATGGAGTTGCAAATTGAAGCAGCTACGCTGGAAAGCAGTGTGGAGAATCCTTAGAAAACTTGGAATGGACCTACCTTTTGACTCAGTTATCCCACTCCTCGGTTTATACTCAAAGGACTTAAAATTAGCATGCTACTATAACACAGTCACATCAATGTTTATAGCAGCTCAATTCACAATAGCTATATTGTGGAACCAACCTAGGTGCCCTTCAACAGATAAATGAATAAAGAAACTGTGGTATAATCGACAAATGGGCTAAGGAAATGAATAGACACTTCACAGAAGAAGATCTACAAGCAATCAACAAACATATGGAAAAATGCTCAATATCTCTAGTAATAAGAGAAATGCAAATCAAAACCACCCTAAGATTCCATCTCACCCCAATTAGAATGGCGATTATCAAGAATACAAGCAACAACAGGTGTTGGCGAGGATGTGGGGAGAAAGGTACACTCATACATTGCTGGTGGGGCTGCATATTAGTGCAGCCACTCTGGAAAGCAGTGTGGAGACTCCTTAGAAAACTTGGAATGGAACCACCATTTGACCCAGCTATCCCACTCCTTGGCCTATACCCAAAGGACTTAAAATCAGCATATTACAGAGATACAGTCACATCAATGTTCATAGCTGCTCAGTTCACAATAGCCAGATTGTGGAACCAACCTAGATGTCCTTCAATTGATGAATGGATAAAGAAAATGTGGTATATATATACAATGGAATATTACTCAGCCATAAAGAATGATAAAATTATGGCATTTGCAGGCAAATGGATGAAACTGGAGAATATCATGCTAAGTGAGATAAGCCAATCTCAAAAAACCAATGGACGAATGATATCGCTAATAAGTGGATGATGACACATAATGGGGGGTGGGAGGGGTTAGTGTTAGGGTTAGAGTTAGGGTTAGGGAGGGGGGCAAGAATGGAGGAAGGAAGGACTGTATAGAGGGAAAAGAGGGGTGGGAGGGGTGGGGGGGAAGGGGAAAAAATAACAGAATGAATCAAACAACATTACCCTATGTAAATTTATGATTACACAAATGGTATGCCTTTACGCCATGTACAAACAGAGAAACATCATGTATCCCATTTGTTTACAAAAAAAAAAAAAAAGAAACTGTGGTATATATACACAATGGAAATCATTCAGTCATAAATAAGAATAAAATTATGGCATTTGCAGGTAAATGGATGGAACTGGAGAATATCATGCTAAGTGAAATAAGTCAATCCCAAAAAAACCAAAGGCAGAATGTTTTCCCTGATAAGTGGATGATGATACATAATGGGGGTGGGGGAGTGAGGTAAGAGAAGAATGGAGGAACTTTAGATTATGTAGAGGGAAATGAGGGGGGGTATGAAAGATGGTGAACTGAGACAGACATCATTACCCTATGTACATGTATGATTATATGAATGGTGTGAATCTATATCGAGTACAACCATAAAAATGAAAAGTTATACCCCATTTGTGTACAATGAATCAAAATGCAATCTGTAAAACTTCCTGAGACTCACAAAAAAAAAAAAAAGCGAAAATAAAGTTGAAACACAGGATGTTATGTAACTTACTTAAAGTCTGACACTTAAAAAAGTCATCAATGCAAGATTCAAATCTAGGCATTTTGTTCTGGGACCTGAACTCTTAATATATCTTCATATTTATTAATCAGCCTGTCTCTACTACTATGAATACATTGCATAAAATAGGGAACTGTCATTAATAATGCCTTCAGCAACAATAACAGCAAATATTCTGAAGCCTGATGACATTTTCCCAAGAGAATGAGGAAGATGTTATGGGCTTTTCTAAATCCAGTGAAAATAAACATTTTGCATTCTAAGACTTCCTTATTATTGACTCAGAGAAGTCATCTGCCCCTGTCCCTCTTACTTATCTACCCATTTCAAAAGTATTACCTCCTTTGTGACTACTTAAAAATAATATTACCCTCTCTCAACCCAGCCTAGCCAAACAAATCTCATTCCCCCCAACCCTACCCCAGTCTCTACTGTCAGAGAAAACTTAGTTGGTGTTCACTGATTGATGGATTGATTGATTCATTCAGCCAACAAACCAGGTCAAAGGTGTATAAGGCATTAGACATTCTATCCTTCCAAAGCTACACTCTACTTGACATCTGCACCAGTCCCTCAGGAAACCCTCTTAGCTTTACCATGAAAATTTATCCAGAATTTGATCAGTTCTCCCCATGCTATGACCAAGCCACCATTATCTCTTATGTAGATTACTAAAAGTCTAACTCCTGCTCCTCCCCATCCCTGAAGCCTATTCTCAACCCTGCAGGCAAAGGGAATCTTTTAAAACAAAGTAGATCATGTCTTCTCTCCCGTGGTTTCCCATCTTGCTCAGAATAAAAATCAAAGTCCCAAATGTGACAACCCCCACTTCCCATTCACTATCCTCCCTGGTGTGCATGAACTTTGCTCCGGCTACACTACTCTCCTTGCCATTTTTCAAATCCTCTAGATATGTACCCACCTCAGGGCTTTTGCCCTAGTGTGGGGAGGAAAGAGCTTTCCAGAATGAGGGACCATCCTTACCCCTTGCTTCCTCACCTTCCGCAGGTCCTTTAGAAGTCATCTCAGTGAGAGCTTCCCCATCCACTCTAGCTATAATTTCAATAAACTGCATTTTCCTGCTCTATGTTTCCTCTTTAAAACTGACATTTGACATATTATGTGTCTTACATATTGATCCTGCCTACCTGCTGTCTTTTCTACCGTGTGCACGGTTTGCTATTTTGCTTACTGCTCTATCCCATCTTGAATGACACTTGATATTCAATAAATATTGGTTGAACAAATGAGTGAGCAAAGATGGTTACACAGGTGACTGCTTTCAAGAGCACTCTAAGTGGAATCAACAATGACCACTGAGAGAATTAAGAGGCGAAGGATCACTTCTGGTAAGGGTCATCATAGAAATATCAAAGAAGAGGTAGGATCTGAGATGGGCTTTTGACAATAAGAAACCTTTGGGTAGGCGTAATGGAGGAGAGAATGCAGCACCCCCAGGAAGAGGTCACTGTGAGACATGCTGTTGGGAGGTGGCGTGGAGATTCCCAGAGAAGGTGATGTGGAAGCTTTAGGGCTGGGGACTGAGGAAACTTCGCATGAAACCCAAGGAGCTTGGGCTTTGTGGATCAGTGTTCCACTCTGAGTCTTGATTCCTGCTTGATCTGTACATCCCATAACCAGAGTATTCGAAAACCACAGAGTATCAAATACCTAATGTGATGGCAGGGAGGGCACAAGGAAAGTAAATACCAGAATTTCTCATCAGTTACACAGTTATATTGACTGACCACTTGCTATTCACAGAACCTGTGTTATCAGCAAACTTATTGTTTACCAAGAACGGAAAGGCAACTTTGATCCCATATCTGGAGGCCAGGACTTCAAGCAATGCACATAATGAAGTTGTAAAAAGAAAACTCAAGGATGCATTGGAATTCCTCTTACAGTCAGGATATTATGACTTCCCTTATACTACTGTTAGGTTTATACAACTGGGACTTGTCAAATTAGAAAGCAAGCTAAGTGGATAGGACCCTGAACCTTTAAGCTAATGTGATTTGAGAGAGGGACCATTCATTAGAACATGTAGTTAACTTCTAAGAAGCTGATATTCAATTCCCTCCCACTGGAAACTGTTGAACAACAATGTCTGTCTTTGGAGCTGTTCTCTGGAAAATAGCATTGTAGAGATGGGGATGTACTAATGAGCACAGAGCAAGTCAACTATTGATTACTGGTCCCAAAAGAGTTGAATATCTTCTGAGCAATCTTTAAAATCAAAAGTTCCCATACCACATCAGAACAGTGTTCTCTCCCATTGCCTTTCTTTTGGAGCCTGTGTTCTTGCCACTGTACTTAGGAAACAAGCAACAGCATTTCCTAGTGACCCTCAAAAAGCAGACACCCATCTGCATTGCTGTTAATCCATCCATCTTTTCCCACTATTTCCTGGGTAAAATGCCAAGCAAGGGATACACAGTACTTGTTAAAGCAGAAGCAGAAATGCAAGAGTGAAGCTGTGCAGCAGATGGATCTGAACTAGCAGCTACAATATCCCTGTGGAAACCTACAAAGAATGGCCAAATGAGAAAGCAAAGGCTATTCTTTTTTTTTTTTTTTACAGCCTCTAAGTCATCATTTATTGATTTATAGAGCACCCATCACATGATTGATGTGCTTTACAATACAGTAAACATCACAACAGAACTTACATAGTTAAATACAATCAACAAATTACAGAACTAAAAAAACAAACAAAAAAACTGGAATGAAGCAATATTATGTCAAATTTCAAAGATGTTGAGAAGTGGCAGTACAAAAAAGGTAATTCTACTAGAGACCAGACAGGCAAAGATACACAGGCTTCACAACCTGAGGTGGGCTGATTTGTAGAGGGTGAGTGACCATATAAAATAAAAATTTCACAACCGGGAATGAAGGCCATTAAAGATACTATGACATCCAAGTGATCACAGAACCAGACGAATGACCTCACAAACATATTACCTTATAATGACAAGAAAATCAATTGCATATGGATCTTAAACTCAAAGAGTCCAGAAAGCCACTGAAATCATCCCTTTCCATTATGAACACAGGCTAAAATCTACAAGCCTCTCAAAAACTTGGGATAAATTTAGTAAAGAGCCAACAGTTCTATACCCAAAGGACTA
The DNA here is from genome assembly GCF_902686445.1 of Sciurus carolinensis. Taxonomy (NCBI): domain Eukaryota; kingdom Metazoa; phylum Chordata; class Mammalia; order Rodentia; family Sciuridae; genus Sciurus; species Sciurus carolinensis. Next base: position 44,078,034 of record NC_062217.1, on the reverse strand, counting down.
TGCAGACATTGATGATTGGCACGAGGTTGTGGGTGGGGGATCCTTTTCCTAAAGCAGAGAAGCAAAGGCTATTCTTTTGCTTACTCCCCATTTCCTGTCCAGGTACTGGGGATTGGACCCAGTGGTGAAAGAAGCGCACAGAGCCACAGTCCAAAGCTAATCACTGGAAAAGTCCCCTTTTATTTTAAAAATGCACACACTTATATAGGGCTGGGAAGAAGCTGATTGGTTGGGGCATGAAATGGGGTGAGAGTTGATTGGGAGAGCCTTGTTGCTGGGGGTCTGGGCAGGGTGTCGAGCTCTGATTGGGTGCGAGTTCACGTAGGCGGGAAGAAGTTATGAGGAGTAAAATCAGGAAGAGAAGCTCAGCCAGCACCATGTTGGCACCTAAGCCGGTCAAGTTGACCTTATAAGTGGTGCTTTACCACTAAGCTACATCCACAACCCCCTTTTTTGTTGTTGTCTTCCCCCACTTTTTATTGGTGCATTATAGTTGTATATACTGATGGGATTTGTTGTTACATATTAGTGCATGCACACGACATATAATCTAACAATGTGATTTGGTCAATATCACTCCACAGCACTTTCCCCCTCCCTCCTCACCTCTCACCCCTTGGTCCCTATCCCTTGTTGATCTCCCTTTGATTTTCATGGATTCTCCTCCATCTTTCTTTTCCTTTTTCCTCCTTAGCTTCCACATATGAGAGAAAACATAAAAATATGAAACACTTCACAAATTTGCATGTCATCTTTGCACATCTCTGTGTCATTTCAATTTTAGTGTAGGTGCTGCCAAAGTGAGCACACATAGCCCCTTTTATTTTTTTATTTTGAGACAGGGTCTGGCTAAATTGTCCCAATTGGCTTTAACCTTGCAATCCTCTTTCCTCAGCTTGCCAAGTCACTGGGATTAGAGGTTTGTGCCACCACGCCTGACAGCAAAGGCTGTTCTTTCAGAGCTAGTTATGGAGGGAGTCAGTTACTATCTCCTGCATTTGAGAAGGACTCAAAGGCATCAGAGGAGTGGGAAAATCAGAGAGTAGAAAGCAGGGAAGGTTTTGGGCTTTGTCCCACAGGGTGCTGTTGGAATGGGAAGCTGAGGTGAGCTACCTAGAAGGGGACATCCTATGGCGTTGGTTTGGGATGTGTGCTTGGCTTTCTCTGGTTGGTCCTAAGGTGGAGGTGAGGACAAACTTTGGGAAACTCAGTTATTAATCAAGTACTGGACATTTGGGGCTATTACAGACATCACTGTTTAGATTTCTGGATTGTTACTAGAGCCGTGAGTATGACTTAGAGCAGGCTGGCTTGCTGGGCTGTTGGTTAGAGGTAAAGGGTTTGGTTTCCTGGGCAGGTGGCTACAGTGTGGGTCACAGTTCTATTTTGGTGCATGGTCTGGCCATCATCCACATGAACACTCAGATTTTCCTTCCCTTATTCAAAGCTCTTTGCCCCTTCAAAGTTCTTCTTCAGGACAGCACACTCTAGCTTCTCCCCATTCCTTGCTTCCATCTGTCAGGCAGGCCCCTCACTGAAGGCCCAGCAACGCTGAAGCCTTCCTTCACTTTTTCCCTCACTGTAACAGCCTTCCTACCTTATTTATCTATTTGAGCAAGCCCTCTCCTCTCCATTTAAAGCCACTTAAAAATCGCCTCCAGGCAGTTATAGATGGCACGCCACCTCAAATGCTCCAGTCCCCCTTCTCTTTCTACAGTGTTTACGTGCTATTTATTTATTTACAAGTGCACTATGTATCATATGACATCAATATAAATGACAGTGACAATGCCCATTCCAAGACTGGGGAGGGTAGTGCCACATATGGAGAGGTGTTTGTAAATGGTTCAGAATGACTGACAATGAAGAGATGCCCGAGCAAAACAAAGCAATTCCAGCAGGTGACCTAGTGTCTCTGCTCATTTTTTTTTTTTATATAAAAAGTGGCAAAGTCTCTCTCTCTCTCTCTCTCTCTCTATATATATATATATATATATATATATAACTTATTTTTACATATATTATATATATTTATATATACACACACAAAATATATTCAGAAAAAACTTCCTCTGTACTAAACAGGTAGGCACTTTTGTCATTATTCTCTAAATAATACATTCTATTCTATTATATATCACCTAATATATGTTATATAATGCAATTATATATGTTTATTATACATAATTATGTTACATAATCTATTATATATAATCTATGATATTAGGTGTTATAAGTAATCTAGAGATTAAAGTATATTGGAGGATGTACATAGTTTATATGCAAATACTATACTGTTTCATATAAGAGACATGAGCATCAGATTTGGGTATCCATGGAAGACACCCTCAGATACTAAGGGATGTGTGTGTGTGTGTGTGCATAAAATATACACATGTATTTTATCTGGGTACTGATTTAATAAAATTATCACTTATGATAACTATTATACTAAAATCCCCATGGCAATTGCAAGAATGAAGTAAGGCTTCTACATTCACATTCAGAACTACAAAATAACCTGGGAAGGTATAATAAAGGCTAATAATACAACAGCATCCCATAATGATATAATAAATATATCATGAAGATCCAGATCATCTTCTGGAATACCTCAGTTCTTACAATTATATGTCATGAAAGCCTGATGTGGCCCAAGTCGTTGACCAATACCCCAGGATCACCACTATAATTAAGATGCACTCAAGTAAAATAAATGTTTTTTTTTTTTTTTAAGTTGTCCGTTATAAAACCTTCAAATACTTATATGGTTAAAGTCAGTTATTGCTATTTTAAAATGGCAACAACACACAGGTTAGTGTTTTGTTGATATTTTTGTCCAGTTTATCTGGGCCTGAATTCTGGATGCAAAAAGAATGGTCAGGAGGACAGTTACTGACAAAATCTTAAGAGTGTAACCACTACTCTGTTAATTTTACAAGTTCTGGGTTTTGCTCTTTGTTCTCTTTCTCTCCTCTAAGATCCTCTCTTGAACACAGAAACCCATCACTGCTCTGGAACTTAGCCAAGGACCAAAGGAAATACAAATAATAAACACCACTGCTCATTTGCATCAGGATTTATAGCCTATAAATCAGCTCATATACTGAAGTCATGTGGGCCTCAAATCATGCATGAGATATAATCAAACATCTGTCATATTCTCTCTCTTAAAAGGTATCAGTCACCATCAAGGTGTGGTGCAGACTCAGGAATCTGTACACACTCTATGAAAGCCCATAAAATTGTATGCAATCTAATAAAGCTGCCAATGGACCTATCTCCCTGGGTTATAACAGCATGCTTCTTTCTGCCTCTTCCAGGACACCTTGTAAAACAGGTCAGGTAATCACCTGTGGTGCTGAGTAATAATGCAGGATTTCCAACTCAGTCATTTCTGGCTACTTCTTTCCCTAACCCAAGAAAGATATTAAGTTCAAGTTTAATGCTGGAGACCTTTCAGGCAACTGCCCACCTACTTCCCAGGTCATGAATCCTTCCTCCTACTTCCTAACCTCTAGTCAAACAGACTTTTTAAATCCTTGCTGGTTGTTAATGTCTTCCATAATGCTGGGGTGGGACTTTAGTCCATGCCAATAGGGGGCACTAGAGGAAGAGTGAGAAGCTGTTGGATTCCTGTTCTTGAGAGTGTGACTTATGACCATAGTATCTCATTCTAGCAGCAGTGGATGGCTCAACCACCAGCAGTTACTTACAGTTTTTCCACCAATTCCAAAACCAGCCTCATCCCTGCCTCCCCTCACTCTCTCCCTGCTCAGAGACCCCCACACTAACTAGCCAGCATGCCCTCCTGAGAGGTCTGAGTTCCAGCTCCACAGTCTCCCTGTGATGGTCCTAAGGAACCAGGGCCAGACAAACAGGACCTCCCCCAACCTAGAGCTCTGGGTCTAGCCCTACAGGGCTGCGTTCCCTGCTGCTAAGTGTCAAAAAATCCTAGCTTCTTGATTTTGTTATCCCAGGCCTAGAAGTGATTAACATTTCCTGTCATTCTTGTTTCTGTGACACCTGAGTGATCCCCTTTGTCATTTCTTTTTCCTAATACCTGATTAACAGTTCTTTGTAAAAGTTCTCTGATAAATACTTGTGATTTCTGTCTCCTAACTGTACTCAGTACAAGTCCAATAAAGGAACTCTTTCTACCTTGTTTCATATCAACAATTTTTTTTTTTTGGTGCTGGGAATCGAACCCAGGGCCTTGTGCTTGCAAGGCAAGCACTCTACCGACTGAGCTATCTCCCCAGCCCCTCATATCAACAATTCTTTAAGAACACAGGGGCTGGTTGTTGTATTCCAGGAAGTCTTTAATTTTCTCTATTAAATCATGCTCCAAGAATGGGTCTTCAAATTGCTAAGCTCAGAAATTGACTATGTCATCATATTAGAGGCAAATTTGTCCCTCGGAGCACTGCCATGAAGGAGACATGAGTCTGCATGACCACAAGTTATTCTGCCAGTTTCATAAATACTAGAAGACACAAGATCTCTGGGTCAGAAACAGAGGGCTTATTTTAGTCAGCAAGTCTGCATTTACACTGGTTCCTTAAGCCCCAATTTGTACTTGACAATGTGAAAAGGGTTAGGTGATATCTGCACATGCAGTGGGCTGAGTCACAGCAAAGAACTCCTGATCTTGGGGAACCTAGATCTTTTATAATGGGCAGTACACATGCCTGCCCTAATCTCCACAATGGCCGCTTATTCTCTTTTCCAAAGACATTTGCTATATGAACATCCTTGAAAAGATAGCCCAGAGCAAAGGAAACACAGGGGAAACTGTCTGCCAGCATTCATCTGAGCTTGCATGTGAACTTAGAGCAATTAATTATCCAAATTAATTGGATAATTCCGTTGCTTGTGTTTATATACCAGGGGTCTCTATAGGACCTAGGGTAGTTTTAGTGCCATTGTGTCTCTCTAAATATAGATATTTCTAAATTACAGGATATCAGTTCATTTTTTCATTGACATATATATAGTTTAGATATACAACTATTGTTAGCCCAGTCTTGCTCTGGCCAATAACTAAACTATCCTGTGTGTGCATTTTCAAAATATTGCCACTTATGAGATTTAGAGGACAGTTGTATCTAGTAATTGAACATTATCTTGCTATCCTTCAGCACCATCTATCCTCGATGCTAAAGATCTACCTTAGAGATCTAGTCTGAGCGTAAACTTCCTTCCTGTTTTTCTGTAATATGAAACTAAGGAAATACATCTTCTATATCTATAGTATACATCAGTTTTTAGAATCTTAACAAAAAAGATTGCCCTAGACATTGGTAGACCAAGATGAGTGACCTCCTAGATCAATGTTAATGTGAGATTAGAGCTGATGCCTGAGATATATAGCAAGCACTCAATAAACAGTTGTTGAATTGGCAGATAACAGAAATGAATTTGAGTACAGTTGTATAAAATAGATAATTTACTGTAAGAATGACATAGTGTCTCCTAGAACACGAATAGAAATATGAACAATTTTGGAATACCTACCACTATGGTTTGGATGTCATTAAGTGTGTCTCCCAATGCTTCAAGTGTTGAAAGTTTGATCTCTACTGTGGCAATGTTAAGAGGTAGTGGAATCTTTAGAAACTGGGGCTGGGTAGGAAATTATTAAAATGTCCTGCTGGGGGTATAACCCACAGAAGAGATTTAGTTCTTACAGAATCCTGAGTTAATTATTGTCAAAGAGCTGTTACAAAGAAATACACTAGCCACTTCCCAGAGCCTCTGGCTTCCAGTCTCACTGTGTGAGCTCACCCTCTCATACATGTTCTCTCCATGACACCATCTGCTACAGTGTCCTCACCAAGCTGAACCAATGCTGATGCCATGCTCTTGAACCCCAAAACTGGGCTATATAAACTTTTTAAATTTATAAGTTATCCTACTTCAGGTATTTTGTTATAGTAACAGAAAACTAACACACCAGCCCTGCCCTTGCTACTCTGTTTGTAAAATATGGCACCATTTACTGCTGCTCATTCTAGTACTATATGCCAGGCACAGTGCTTGAGACTGGAACACAACAGGAAACACAAACAGATAACAGGTTTTTTTTCCCTTTTTTCCTTATTTTTAACATCATAAGGCACAGAACCTACAGTCTAGTAGAGAGAGAAAAATCAAAATATCACATAAATAAATATAATCTGAAATGGTGGTAACTACTTAGAAGGGCAGGTGAGGTGCGGAGTATGAATAAAGAGGACCTGACCCATTTAGGAAAGGCTTTCCCAAGGAAGTGATGATTGAGCAGAGACCCAGACTTAAAGAGACAACAGAGAAAAGGAAATAGCTTTCTAAGCATGAAGAGCAAACACCTCCTGGCAGGGAAGTAGAGTGAGGAACCATAGCTGGAGCTCAGAAAGATTAGGTGACCTGCCCAAGGTCACAATAAAACCAAGGTTAAAGAACACGGATTTTAACCCAAATCTACACAACTCCTAGGCTACTTTCATTATACTGTCAATCTCCTCCACCAGTAAATATCACCTTCATTCCACTCAAACCTTCCATCAGAGATCTATTCATTAACACTCCCTCCAGACGAAAATAAAATCACACAGAACATGAAAAAAAAAATGCAAAGGCTTGCATCATGGAAACTAAAAACCTTACAATGGAATTCAGTTTCCTATTTCTTTGTTGAGTGTGGCCAGGAGTCTTGGGAATGGTCTATGCCAGTGGTTTTCAGTGTGGTCCCTGGACCGCCATCCTCAGTATCTCCTGGGAACTTCTCAGACCAGCAATTTCTCAGGCCCTGCTCAAAACTCATGAATCGGAAACTTGGGAAGAGACTTCTGCCATATACAGTGTCCTACATCAGGGTTTCCCAAATCTGTCTGATCATCCTAATCACCTGGGGATCTTATTAAAAATCACTAGGCTACACTCTCATATCTACGAAAACCAGGTATAAGTTCCTGGGATTATCAGACTGGTTTTGGAACCACTGGTGTACATTGAAATAATATTGTGTCTGACATAGTAAGCAATTAACTTCTAAATACCATTTGTCCTTACTGGGTAATTAAAAGTAGTAAGTATTTCAGGTTCTACAAATAGACTGATAGTTTGATTGATATCATACACCTTCTTAGCCCTCGGATTTTAAAACAATATCTTTCAGAATTTTCCTATTTTGACACTTACTGATAAATGTCTCCTTGTCTAACAGACTCATGTCATCATATCTACCACAAACGGTATGATATCGAACAAATGCTGACCAAATGTAAGTCTTGTTATTGTAGCCCCAATCTAAAAATCTGTTCTTCAAAACATCCCCAAGATTTACAATATCAAAAAGAAAAGTGTTCATTCTTATAATACCAACACTCGGGTCAGAATTTTCTCTTTTTCCTGTTTCTGGAAGTATATTTTCTATCATAGTAAGTTAGCATTGATTTAAATAAACAAATAAATAAGGGAGGTATAATGTTTATTTGTTTTTATTTTTTGACATAGGGTCTCAATGTGTTGCCAATGCTGACCTCCAATTCCTGGGCTCAAGTAATCCTCCCATCTCTGTCTCCAATTAGCTGGTGTACTACAAGGCACATGCCAACCACACCCAGTCAACATTATGTTGTAAAAAACCAAATAAAGGCTGGTGAGATAGCTCAGTTGGTAGAGTGCTTGTCTTGCAAGCACAAGGCCCTGGATTAGTCAATCCCCAGCACCACAAAAAAAAAAAAAAAAACCCTTTCAGAGCTGAAAGAAAAGGTGCTATCCTAGATTCATTTTCAAGAATTTTCCTGTCTTAGAATTTTTGTGGATTTGTGCAGCTCATATGCAAATAGTATAGACTGGTCTCTCATAAGTAATTTTACATTTCTTAGGAATTCTTAAGAAAAATAACAACGACAGACTTACTTCCATCAGGATAAAAGAGGGTCACAGACCCAAGGAGAAGAGAGAAAAAAAAATGAGTGGTTACTTTAACTTTTTTTTTAATAGGTCTAATTATTGGTTTGAATGTCTTCAGACAGTTTGGTGGTTAGGGCCAGCAATCTTGATTATGTAAAATCTGAGTTTGTGAAGTGGCTGCTGATACCACTCCAATAAAACAAGTAAGCATTTTCAGTAGTTCTAAGAACATGGAAAAGAGCAGAGGAAAAAAAAGGTAGCCTTGATTAAGTTATTCTGCCCTTGAAGATATCAAGATATCGCTTAGCTGCAAAACTGCAAAATAATGGTTTATTTCCTATGGTAGGGTGTCAACATCTTCAAAGAAAAGCAGAACACCAGAAATCCTTCAGTAGAGCACAAAACCTAGAAGGCAGTATTAAGAAGATAAACCATTTTACCTGTAGAAATAAGCGATTAGACCAAAAAAAAAAAAAAAAAAAAAAAAAAATGCCTTAGGCCCTCTTCTGTAAATAGGGAACTTAAAAAAGGGTAAGATTCCTATCTCATGCCATATGCAAAACAGATTGAAGACTGAAATTCAATATTACAAAAGTGTTAGGAGGAAAAGAATAATGTATTTGGGGATGACACCAAGATTCAAATCCATCAAAGAAACAAACAGATTCAACCTCCCCAGAAGTTAAAATACTAGCAAGAGATGAAAATATTTCACAAAAGATTGAAATCCATAACAAAATGAATAAATCAAAAAGACAAGCAACCCAAAGGAAAATAAAGGATTAGAACTGACAATTGACAGAATAAAATGACTAATAATAGTGATAATATGAAAAAAAAATGCATGGTCTTATTCCTATCAGGGAAATGAAAAAAAAAAAAAAAAAAAAAGCCCTTCTTCCACCTGACAGAGTAGCATCATTACTTCATTTGCTGTTGCAGGATGTTCTCATCCCTCAGTAGAATCATCTAAATATAACCAGTGTTAAATTTAGGAAGTCCAACACTGCAGAGTTTTCCCAGGTCAACCCCTAATAAACGGAGGAAATATTTAAATGCTACACACTGACGTACTTCACGCAGCAGCAAAGCCAGTTAGATCTGTCATGCATTGTTAAGAGCATGGGCAAAAAGATATTCTCATGCACTTGTCAAAGAATAATTTTCAAAAAGTCAGAAGTATAAAGTATGAACAGGTCAAAAGATTTATTTAAATTATTACTAAAGGACTTTCCCAGATGACAAAAAATGACACCACACAAGGCTGCTGGAATATTATGAAGTAAGATGTTGATGTGGTTAACACCCTAACCACAAGGCTAAAACACTGTAGCCTCTTTTGTACCAGAGAAAAATAACAGATAAGTATTTGAAGATTATCAATATTGTACAAGTTAACATGTAGCTTTACAGAGTCTGGTCCTGGACTGACAGCAAATCACAGTCAAAAAGTGTCAGTTAATCATTGGGTGGGTTTGTTGGATACAGCTCTAGAATATGGTTTCCTCAAACATTTTGGTTTCAGAACTCCTTCATGCTCTTTGAGATCATTGCCGATATCTAATCCTAAAGCTTCTGTTATGTAGGTTAAAATTCAATCAGGGTAAAAAGCATTAGAAATTAAAATTTAAAAATGAAACATAAATTCACTTAAAAACACAATAAGCCCATTTATATATTAACATAACATTTAACAGAAAATTCTGCTTTACAATACAAGAAATATTTTTGATATCATATTAGGATTTTTCAAATCACTGGGATTTCTAAATAACACTTATTAATGACAACAATCACAGAGTTGACAGAGACTATAGCAAGGATAATCAATCATGAATGTGTTTGACAGGTTTTTGTTGCTGTGACTAAAATATCTAACAAGAACAACTTTAAGGAGGAAAAATTTATTTTGGCTCATGGTTTCAATTGTTAGCAGGCTCCCTTGCTGTGGGCCTGAAGTGAAGTAGAATGTAATGGCAGAAGGGCATAGTGGAAGAAAGCTGCTCTACTCATGGTAGCCAGGAAGGAGAAAGAAAAGAGAGAGAGAGGTGGAGTGGCAGAGGAGTACCAAGGGCACACTCCCACTGACTTACTTTCTCCAAGTATGCCCCACCTGCCTAGTTTCCACCACCTCTCAGTAGGCCATTCAAATTATTGATCCATCAAGTGGATTAATTCACTGATAAGGTTAGAGCCCTCATGGTCCAATCATTTAAAGGCCCCACCTCTGAAAGTTGCTGCATTGGGGAACGATCCATCAACACATAAGACTCTGGGGCACATTACAGATCCAAACCATAATGGGCTAGTAAGAGTACAATAAAAGCACTGAGTGTCTCTGTCTCTGTCTCTCTCTGTCTCACACACACATTCTTACTCTACCACTTCAGAAAATTCTAGAAAATGTAATAATGAAGGACACTTTCCATTAGCTATTATTGTGATGACATCATAGTTTATGCAGCCTTTAGAAAACTCTATTGTGCACTCATAAAACAATGAGATTGAGGGGCTGGAATTATGGCTCTGGTAGAGTGCTTGCCTGGCATGTGTGAGGCCCTGGGTTCGATATTCAGCACCACATATAAATAAATAAAACAGAAGATCCACTAACTAAGAAAAATTTTAAAAAGAATGAGATTGAAAAAGGCAACTAATGCCTTAGAATGATGAAAATGGGTTTAATTTCACAGATCCCATAAAAAGTCAGGTCCCCATAAAAAGTCAGGTCCCTGGACCACACTTGGAGAACTATTATTCTAGAGTGACATTGAAAGGACATGCAGTAACCCATTTTCTGTATTTCAAGTTTTGATGAGCTTTTAAAATATATTTTTAATGAGAGTGTAATCCAATATAGCCTTTTAAAAGTCACTTGACTTTTGATCCTAAGACTCTCCTACAGAAATACACACACAGCATTTCACTGTACATTCAGCAGTGGTCACTGTAGTATAGTTAATACTGAAGAAAAACCCGGAACTAATTTCTCCATGGGGGAAGATTTAAAAAGTAAAAGCATATACATACATACAATGCATATATGCCATTATGGTTTAGATATGAGGTGTCCCCCAAAAGCTTGTGTATGAGACAATGCAAGGAAGTAGAGGTGAAATGATTGGGTTCTGAGAGTCTTAGCCTCTTCAGTGCATGAATATGCTGATCAGGATTAACTGGGTGGTAACTGTAGGCAGAGAGGGTATGGCTAGAGAAAGAGGGTGCCTTGGGAGTATATATTTTGTCCTTGTCAATCAGAGCTTCCTGGTGCCATGTTCTGCCTCACCTTGGGCCCCAAAGAATATGTCAGCCACCTTTGAAACCATGAGTCCAAAACTTTTCTTCCTCCAATTGTTCTTGTCAGGTTTCTTGGTCACAGCAGTGAAAAAGTTGCCTAAAACATGCACACACATACACATTTATGTACACACATACACATTTATGTACACATCCATATTCATGGAATATTGTCAAGTGAAAAAATTTATAAAGCAGTATCTGATGATTAGCCTTGTTAAAAACAAAATTTATATGCACATATTTAGACACTTATAAATACCTTTTAAAAGTTAAACTGCTAGTAATAGTATCTCTGAGGAATATGATAGAAAGCAGTAAGAGAGGGCGAGACAAATTTCACTTTTTCTTATACACTACTGGATTCTTTGAGTTTTTACAAAGAGCATATTATTTTTGTCATAAAAACACCTGAACTAAAAACAAATGTTATGGTTTGAATAGGAGGTGTTCCCCAAAAGTTTGGCAGGAATAGCCAAAGTGAAATGATTAGATTATGAGAGCTCTAACCTAATTAGTCCATCCTAGTTGGATGGACTAACTGGGTAGTAACTGCAGGCAGGTAGGACGTGGCTGGAGGAGGTTGGTTTCTGGGGGCATGCTCTGGAAGGTTGCCTCTTCGCTGTGGCCCCTTCCCCTTTGTTTCTGTCATGCCCTTCCTCCATGATATTCTGCCTCACTTGGATCCAAAGCAATGGAGTCCACAACCATGGACTTCATCTCTGAAACCATGAGCCAAAATAAACTCTCTCTTCTCTAATTTGATCTTGTCAGGTATTTTGATCACAGTGACACAAAGTTGACACAACAAAGAATTAAGAGACATAATGACTGGATGCAATATATTATGTTACACTGAATCATCACAAAGGGTGATCAGCCTTAAAAACTACAATGAGATTTCATCTCGCTCTAGTCAGAATGGCAATTATCAAGAGTACAAGTAACAATAAATGTTGGCAAGGATGTAGGGAAAAAGGTTCACTCATACATTGCTGGTGGGACTGCAAATTAGTGCAACCACTTGGAAAGCAGTACAGAGATTCCTCAGAAAACTTGGAATGGAACCACCATTTGACCCAGTTATCCCACTCCTCAGCATATACCCAAAGGACTTAAAATCAGCATACTGTAGCCACATGGCCACATCTGTGTTTATGGCAGCTCAATTCACAATAGCTAAATTGTGGAACCAACCTAGGTGCCCTTCAACAGATGAATGGACAAAGAAAATGTGGTACATACACTATGGAATATTACTCAGCCATAAAGAATGAAATTATGGCATTTGCTGGTAAATGGATGGAACTAGAGACTATCATTCTAAGGAAATAGGCCAACCCCCAAAAACCAAAGGTCAAATATTCTATCTGATACGTAGATGCTGACTACAATAAGCCAAAGGGGGGTGGGGGGAAGAGAGAGGGATGGGAATAGGAAAAAACAGTAGAATGAATCAGATAAAACTTTCCTATGTTCATATATGAATACACAACCAGTGTACCTCCACATCATATACAATCACAAAATGGGAAATTATACTCCATGTACATATGTCAAAATACAATCTACTGTCATGTATAACTGAAAAGAACAAATTTTTAAAAACTAGATGAAAACAGAAAAATAATCAGAAAAACATATAGATACTAAACCGCAGCAACATGTTGTGACCCAGAAAATAGTGGCATTACCCACTAGCAGCCAGGGATGAGGACTGGCAGAAACTGGAATCTGGAAATCTTTACACAACCCACAAGTGAAGTGAAGGCAGTATAGTTCCTTCTAGGTCTGGATAAAGGCCGATTTACGTTGAATAGGTACAGAAGATAAATAGAGACACTACTTGATTTTTGAGATGATCCAAAAAAGTGCTCCAAACATTAGCCACAAATGGGAATAGGATGCATCAATGCTGGGCACAGTCCATGGCAACAGCTATAAACAGAATTCTAATTTGGGGTCTTTCCCCAGAGGTTGTCTGTACATTTGTAGTATTTATCTTATTCCATTTTCTGATTTTCTTCTCTCAGTTTTGAGGAAGCTATAATCATTAGTCTCTTGTTTCACTGCTCACTAGAAGCCTCCAGCTATGCTGAAGGAGACTGTTCCAGAGTAAATCAGGCCCCTGAAGCAGTTGCTATTTCTGCAGTTTGGTGCCTTGGCTCCCACAGGGACCAATCTATCCATTCCAGCTTTGCTTATCAGAACAAAGGGATGAAATAGAGTTATTTTCAAAAGCTAATCTGAAGAATGAGCTGTGGAGATTTAAATCCCATCACAAGAAAAACTGCCCTCGCCTTGTCCATCAGCATGGCTGTTCCTGTTGTCCACCTTCACCAGGACTTGCTGGGCTTGGCAAAGCCAGTGAACACTTCAGCGCTTGTCACCAGCACTTTCTCATTTAAATCAAAATACCTCACCCAACTTCTCATTCTGTTTCAGAATTTAGATATGTATTTTTAATGGAAAAAGAAGAAAGTGACAACGTTTGTAAATGTAGTGAATGAGATGTCCTTTAAATGTGTCCAAAATATAGTTTTCTGATATGACTCTTCTGATACATAAAACAAGGTACAAAATAAAATATTATAGGATGATCTTAACGATATTATCTTAAAAAGTTGTAAGAATTTAACTCGTTTGAATAGTTGATAGTATTAAGCAAATATAAATTCTTAAAGATATATTCCTTCAAAAAAAAGTTCTGATCTTCTGGAGCTATATACTAAAATAATTTGATGTCTGGGCGTTCGCTTCTAAATTGTCTCAGGGGTTAGGGTTGTTAGGTCAGGGGTAGAGCACATGCCTACAAAAAAAAATCATGTCAAGCAGGACAGAGCAGGTGAGAAGGAATGAGTGAACAGCATGTAAGTGAAAGCAAAACTGGTTACAGATTGATAGAAGTATTGAAGTTAAGTGTTGATTGGGAAGAGGGATATTATATTACTTTATATACATTTACATGTTTGAAATTTTCCAAAATAAAATGCTTCTGTAAAAAGGAGAAAAAAAATGTAAACAAAGATGCTTGTTTCAAAAATTCAGGAGTACTTGTATTACAAATGAAGAGATTCAGTCTGGATTAAAAGAATCCACTACCCTTCTCCTTTTGCACCAGGTCCCTTGCAGTGGTATATTTTAAAAGAACTAAAGAGCAGGGGCAATAGTGCATGCCTATAATGTCAGCTTCCCAGGAAGCTGAGGCAGGAGAATCTCAAATTCAAGGACAGCCTGGAAAATTTAATGGTGGGACTATAAGCGTGATTAGAATACCTGTACTGTTGAGAAACTTCTATAATTTTCTCAAAGTGGTTCTCAAAATGTGGTCCTCCAGAGAACTGCATCAGGATCAACTGGAAACTTGTTAGAAATTTGAATTCTTGGGCCATATCCTAAGGACTCTGGATTCCATGGCTCTGGGGGCAGGGCCTTGCAATCTAGGTTTGCGCAAGCCCTCCCAGAGGTTCAGATGCACAGGAAAGTTTATAGACCCCAGTAAAACTGATGGGACTGACAAGAAACAAGAGGGGAGAGGGTCAGGCCACACTAGCCCTGCAGACAATTTAAAAAGTCAAAGCAGTCCAGGGACACTCAGAGCTCAGTCAATAAATGACTGAAAGCTGGAGACCTATAGTTGAGTCAAGCCCTAATCTGCCCCACCTTCAAAACCAAGCGGTGGGTGGGAGTGGAACATAGCCCTGCCAAGAAGAGCTCCATCCTCAGAATAAAGCCCTTCATATTTTGGCAAAGATAAAGGAATGCAGGTGAGACCAGAGCTAAATCTCTGCCAACTCCGCATCTGGTTCTCCAAAAAGTCTGCCAGTTAACAAGCCCCCTTCTTAGTCAGAGCTAATATCTTTAGGAGAAATGCTGGGAAAATGCACATCAACTACCACTGTCAATCAAGTGAATCCTGGCTAACAGGGGACAACAGCCAGCAGTAAAGTTAATTAGTAAGTTGAGCAACCAACACTTGACAACATGGGAAAATAAATAATTCAAGGAATAGAAAATAATTTGAAAATTCTGATTGATATCTTGAGATGTAAGGATTCTACATTCATGAAAAAAGAACAGGAAAGCAATCTTGAATATTTAAAACAAATTCCTAAACTTAAAACAGAATAGACAAACTGCATAATAATGTAATAGCTATGTCTAAAAAGTTAATTAGTGATCTAGAAGATAACATCTGAAAAAATATTCCAGAACAGAGCAAAAAGAGCAGACCAAAAAACAACAAAAGCGGAGCGACAAAAGATCAAGTTAGGAGGTCTCACATTTATATGCAGAAAAATGGAAGATAAAACAAGAAAATGAAAAAATAATTTTTTCACATTGCTCTTAGCTTAAGAATGATATAATTCTTTAGGTGAAATGACCGAGGGGTGGGTAAGCAGAATGAATGGTAAACATCCCACATACTAGACACATGTTGGTGAAATAGGATTCTAAGCATGAAAAAGAAAATCCTAAAAGTTTATTGACAGAAAAACAGGTTAGTTATCAATAAATAAAGAGAAAGATAACCAGGTTGGCATATGACCTTAATCAGCAATTCTGGACACTAGCACACTAATCTGTTATAGCTTCAACATTCTGAAGGGAAATGATTTTGAGCTTAAATACCTAAACTAAAAAATAAATTTCAAATTCAGGATTCAAAATTTAATTGCTTGAAGATATGTTATAGCAAGCCAGAAAATTAATCCTGGGTTGCAAGAAAAAGCAAGTAGGAAACTGTAAACTCATAGTTGTATAATAAATATTTAAACAGAACATTAAAATATACACACACACACACACACACACACACACACACACACCTCTCAAGACAATAGATTGATTTGAAATTAAAATCCCACATGATTTCACTAGAAGAAAAGGTCTAGGTAGGGAAGTGAAAGAATGCTAGGGTTACTAGCTTAACTGGGAGATGGGTAGAAGTCATAGCAACCGAAAAACTCTAAATATAAACAAAAAGGATGACCACTAAAGGAATAGCAAAAGGTTATTTCCAAAGCACAAGAAGGAAAATGAGGGAAAAAAAAAAAGTCCAATCAAACAATTAAATGCTGAAATAAAAAGAAGCAGTAGTTATTACAGCACAAGGCACCACAGGCAGCGAAGTGTCTCTCAGCCCTGTACGAAGCTGTGCAAGAAGTCCTGCTTGGAACCAGCACAAGTACCAGAAGACTTTGGAAACAGTGGAGTTGCAAATCAGCCTGAAGAACTATGACCCTCAGAAGGACAAACACTCCTGGGTCACCAGATGGCTGAAGTCCACTCCCCACCCCAAGTTCTCTATGTGTGTTCTGGGGCCCAGCAGCATGTGATGAAGCCTAGGCTGTGAACACCCCCATGTGTACAATAACAAGACTCTGATCAGATATCACTTTTTTGTTTTCCTTGAAAGTGTGTGTATCTTAAGAACATAATATCATGATTAGGGTGGATAGGGAGACTGGAGAAGCCATTTTTCTTTGAAGATAAAAAGCATTCTGTATGTTATATAATAAAATGATTTTTTTTTTTTTTTTTTTTATAAAAAAAAAAAAAAAGAAGTGTCATGCCTTTCTGGCCTCAGAGCCTCTGATCAAGCAGATCCCATGAATCCTGGGCACATAAGGCTGGCCAAGTCCAAAACATTGAGGCCAATGATGGTGGATGAGGCAAAGTGCACCATCAAGTTCAGATGAAGAGTTCTCTCTGGTCATGGCTGATGGTCACGTAAAGATGAAGGACAGTAAACTTGTGTATGACATCCACACAACTTCCTCGTGTCACGTGAACTTCCTAGTCACTGCTCAAGAAGAGTTGGCAGGACATCTGGGCTTTCCACATGAAGAGCACTGTACAGGGAAAGCCCCGGTGCCTGCATTAAGGCACATCCTAGTAAATCCTACTGCTACCAAATAAACAACTAACCGAACAAAAAACAAACACAATCTATATGAAATAGAAAATAACAGAAATTATTATAATCCAAACATTTTAAGAATTTCAATATAAAGGACTGAATTCCTCAGAGATTCTTACATTGAACTGTCCAAAAGTTGTTTTGACTACATTAATTATGGGAAATTGGGGTTAAAGAAGATATTGAAAATAAAGGAAAGTATTTCATAGTTATAAAAGGCACAGCTCACCAACATGAGATATAATTTCATATCTCAGAAATCAATTGGTTAAATGAGCATTAAGATATGAATACAGAAAGTTTAAAAAATTAATAAGCTAAATCCAAAATACCTTCTATCCAAAACCAGGCACAGTATCCTCTACCCTCTAAAACACAGGATATTTACAAATATTGATCATCTATTCCATAGAGACATACCCGACTATACTGTATCCACTTGAAAATTTTAAACACTTTAAAATAATTCCTCGGTTAAATATAAAGAAAACTGAATCTAATTACTCATTAGAAGCAAACAATATTCTACACAGTCAGAGTGTCAGCTATAGCCAAGGCAGTAGGATTCAGGAGCATTTTCAGTCTTAAATACATTTATTAGAAAACAAAAAGTTAAACATAAAATTATCTATAGAATATACCTTAAAGTAGTGTTTGTCAACATCGAGAGAGAGAGAGAGAGAGAGGGGGGGGGGGGTTTCATGAAAATAGTTCAAGAGTCTGTGACTTCATTTGTCAACTCTAAGCCTATGGAATTTGCAAGTTAACCAGGGATAAAACTACAGACTGCATCACAATTTAGAATATCAACTCGGTTTGTAACATTAGTAGGTCATTCTGATGGGATGAATTGGGCTGGGAATCACATCACTGAATATATCAAAATGAAACTGAAGCCAGGGGTGGTGGCACAGGCCTGTAATCCCATGGGCTTGAGGGGTAGAGGCAAGAGGACTGTAAGTACAAATTTGGCAAGTTGGCAAGGCCCTAAACAACTTGGTTAGCTCCTGTCCCAAAACAAAAAACAAAAAGGGCTGGGGAATGTAGGCTTAATGATAAAATGCCCCTGGGTTAAATCCCCAGTAATACCCTCACCTCCCAAAAAACCAAAGTGAAACTGAGTTTCCAGAAGTCAGGCAAGGCCATTATTCACTTTTATACCTTTAATGCCCACATGGTGGGGCACATAAGTAAGTAGAAAATAGTGTTAAAAGAACTGAATTATGTACCAGGCAGATAATTTTCCAAAATACATGGGCTTCATTGGAGGAGTAGGGTGAGACAGATTAAAAGTTCTGCAGAGTGGTTACAGGACTGGGAAACAATGACTAAACATGAATCTTAATCTCAGGTCTGTAACGTCACTGTGTTCCATGTTCCAGGAGTCTATAGAGAACTGCATAATAAAAAGGAGCCTGCCTGAAGGCTGTTTTCAGCATTCTTAGTTTTTTTGTTTGTTTTGTTTTTTTCTGGCAGCAGGACTCATGAACTTCAATAATCACAATGCCAGATAAAATTAATTTTCAACTATAACAACAGACTAGTTTTTAAAATTCTAGCCCCTTTTAGCTATACGTCCAAAGGGTAGAATCCAGCTATAGCTAGCACAAAGTTAGAACATAAGATCAAATTCCCTGGTATTACAGGAGACAAAACGATCTCAGCTTTCACTTACTTAAAAAAAATTAAAGGATTCAATTACTTCCTTCATAGGAAAAATTTTAATTAAACCTTAAAATTGAGATGATTATCAAATTACCTCACAAACCACTCTTTCTGATACACAAAAACAAGTTGAACCTCATCAATTATTATACTTTACATATTTTTGGGGGGGAAGAGAAAGAAAGGGCCTGAATTTGAACCACACTTTAAAAAATACTTCAATTAAATCTATTCATATTCTGAAGACATTTATATTTCAAACATCTAATATATGAGCTATGTAAGTAAAGCTAGTATATACAAAGAATTTAAATTTCGAGACATTCTGGTTGTATTAATAGGATCTGGTTTATTTTTTTAAATGTCCCTTGTTACAGTTAAAGAACAAAGAACAACTCTGCATCTTCTGCATTAAAAACAAAACATATTTCTCTGCCTAATTTTGCTTACCTGAATTAAGCATTTTAAAAGTTTTCTTCTTTGCTATTAAACGAGTATCCTTAGTTCTTAACTGGCCCAATAGTAGTCTTACTTACATGATATAAATACATAAAAATAAATACAAATTAAAATTCCCCCAACAAGTACTATATATTATTCCAATAATACAGACACAATCTTAAAAAATTAACCTTGTATTTATTTGCACAGAATCAAAGGAAAGACTTGAAATTCCAACATAATATTCTATGAGACTTATATTTTACTAATTTAGTTTTGAAAAAAAAATGGTTTGGGTTTTCCTCCATTACCTTGAGGGTGGTATTATTTTACATATTTTATATGCATTAGTTACGTGTGCTGAAACATTATACATCTATACATCTTCAGTTTTCACAGAATTAGTATTAAGTCCGAAAAAGTCTTTTTTGATGATGTATCGAACACACTGAAGAATCACATTTCTTTCATGTCGAATGTCTGGAGCTAGAAGCTAAAAAAAACAATTAAAAAATTTAAAAAAAGATTAAGGTAAAAAACATACCTGGGAAGCAACAATTTAAAATATAAAGTGTGCCTTCCTCATAAAAAAATACAGAATAATAGTTGTGATTAAATTTACTGATTATTTTGCTAAAAAAAATGCAAAAACATTTGCTTTTCCTTTTAACTTACAACAAGATTATCTGGTTTTTTAAACAGCACAACTTCACACTTGGGATCCTCTTTAGGAATATTTACCAAAGGACAAGAAAACAGATCAAAGTGTACAATTATTTAATGTAAAAATGTGAAAGAGGATTCCCTCAATAGGGCACAGTGATGCCTGCGTATGATACCAGTTACTTGGGAGGCTGAAACAGGAGGATCACTTAAGCCTAGGAGTTCAGAGTCAACCTAAGCAACAAAGTGAGGCTCTGTCTATCTCTTAAAATCTATAAATGATGTAGAAACTGCTAAGTATATGTGTTAAATACAGTAACACTGAAAGTAGTGGTAAAAAAGTCTCAACATTCCTTGACTTTCCTAACTTCCCATTTTTATTCTTATTATAAATAAAAGAAAGTTAAAAATCCCTGATATTTTGAAGAAGTACATAACCAAAAAATCGTATGTGATTTTGCCAAGAAGATTTATTTTCTATTTATTTTCTGATGTCATTAATAGCTTCAGAAACATCACATGGGGACCATCAATGGAAAGATGATCTAACTTACCACTTATAAGGCAAAATTTTTTTTTTTTTTTTTGTGGTACTGGGGATTGAACTCAGGGCCTTGTGCTTGTGAGGCAAGCACTCTACCAGCTGAGTTATCTCCCCAGCCCTAAGGCAAACATTTTTAAAATGCAATTTAATATATAGAGAATAAAGAGCAGATTACTGATTCATTTTAATAAGCAACTGTATCTACATCTAACAGCACAAGGTATGGTCATGGAACACATGAGTTACACTTATTTGATGTCAAAAATGGACCTTTCACAGAACAACAATAGTTTCAAAACTTCACTAAAAAAATGTGAAATATTTCTATTACTCTTAAATAGGAAAATCTCTGATCTTTGTACAGCTCCATTTCTATTACTGAGAATCAAGAGGATATGTCATGTCCTCTCTAAATCTGAAACAAGTTTTGAGCAACTAATGCCAAAAAAAAAAAAAAAAAAAAAAAGCCAACAATGCACAAAATAAATGAAGGTATAGAAAAAGAAAAAGTAAAGACAGTTCTCAAAGACAGGAAATGGGGATTTTTAGAAAACCTTAGGTATTTTCTTTCCATTACTTTGTTTTTCAAGAAATATTCACATTAAATAAATAAAACCTTTCTTCCCCTTCAGCCTCCCATTGTATTTTGGTGTGCTTTCAAAGAGAACTTAGCCTTAATACATTTTTCCTTATTAACCAGTCAAACCTACATTCTTTGATTTTAAGCACTCTTGAAAACTGTAATTATATCACATTTACTAACAACAGCTATACACCAAATGCAGCTTTAGAATTAAGATACACAAATAGGTCTTCAACAACCATATACCTCTGGTAAACTGAAAACATACACACATGAGCAACAAAACCCCAGTAGCCCTACCTTAGTGATTTGAGGACACAAACGTGACAGTGCAAAGAAAAATCACTTACCATTTCCAAGAGATAAGGATGGTGTGTTCTTGGCTGAAATAATTTTTCATAGTTGGGACAGTCTTTTTTCCTTTTAGGATTTGTCTTTGTAAAACCTTTCTTTCGGTTCTCATACTTGGCTCCTGAGAAATTTCTAACAGCTGCTTTAACATCTTGTTTTGGACTCTTGGGAGGACTGCTATGAGCAACCTGTTTTTCTGCCAGAGCTTCTGTTTCAGTCTTGATAGGAGTTGCTAAGTGTGATGAAAAACAAACACAAAAATAAAAAAACAAACAAAAAACAGGTAAAACTTTCAAAAATAATGAAAAGTCATAATAATCATCATCCCAGCAATACTACTATCTACTTAATAACTTATAAATTATGAAAGGTTTTGCAAGGCATTTACAATGTATACTAGTACTTTTCAAATTGGGAACTATCACTGCCAAGAATTGAGGAGACTACTATGAAGAACTACAGAAAGTGATCTATATGAAGGAAGTAAGACCAGATGGAAACTTGAATCTACACAAAGGAATGATGAGTACTAGAAACAATAAGTATATAGATAAACACAAAACCTTTTTTCTTACTTGAAATAAATTTAAAAGGTAACTATTTCAAAAGAAAACTAAAGTGGAAAATAATAACAGTGATTGTTACACTGAATAATAGAATTTGTAATATCTATAGAAATAAAATCTATAACAATAGCACAAAGGAGAGGGAAGAAAACATTAGGTATATTACTGTAAAATTCTTAAATTATATGTAAAGTGAATAATATAATTTTAAAGTACACTGTGATAAGTTAAATTTGGATACTATAAATCCTAGAACAACTGCTAAAAAATAAAACAAAGAGTAACAGCTTCTAAACCAATAGCTTCACTAACCTAAACATATAAGATTAATCCAAAATAAGGCTGGGAAAAATGGAACAGATGAGACAAATAGAAACAAACCATATCAGCAAATACATCATATGTATGTAATGTAAGTTTAAACACCTCACTTAGAAAGCAGAGATGGTTAGACTAGAACTGAACTGAAACATAAGCATTCCTTGCCTTACTTACATAGTTAAAACTGAAATTAAGTCTCAGTTTCCAAGGAACCATACAAAGTAAGGACTGAAGATGACAATCACTAAAAAGCTGGAGTGGCCATATCAATATCAGACCAAAAAAGACACTTCAGAACGAGGAATATCATCAGCAATGAAGGAGGACAGGCTTCACACATAAGAACACAAAACAAGAACATCTAATAAGATTTTCAATACACATTCACAAAAACTCATGGAACCAAAAGAAGAAAAGGAGAAATCCATTATTAAGGCCAGAGACAAGAGCACTCTGATCTAGGGTAACTGAAAACAATTAGAAAATAAATGAATACAGAAGACCTGAACACCCCTAACAACTCAAATTGACAAAGAATACTCAACCTCAATATATATTCGTGTCAACTCAAAAGATATGTCCTATACATATATCCACTGGTATTCTTTGTAATATCTTTTATAATTTAATAAATTAGTAAATTTAAGTAAATATTTCTTTGAGTTGTGAGCTGCTTGCCAACTTAATCAAATGCAAGGAATGCGTATGTGGGAATACTGACTTATAGCCAGTCAGTCAGAAGCATAGGTAAAACAACTCAGGACTTGCAACTGGCATCTGGTGGGGGTGGGGAGAAGCCTTAGAGACTGAGACCTCAACCTTTGAGATCTGACACCACCTCCAGATAGCATCAGAACTGAATTAGTTGTTGTCTACTGCCAACTGATAGCTTGCTTGGTGTGTGGGCAAAACAATCCCTACATGTTTGGTCACAGAGGCCTTCTGTGTTGGTTGCTAAATAAGAGTACAGTAGAAAATGAATTTGATTTTTTTCCTAAATCTTCAAAATTACCCAAACATTAATTACCCATTACATTAAGAAACAGGTCACAAGAGAAATTAGGAGATATTTTTAAAATATATAAAAATGAAAACATAGCATGTCAATTTGGGGAATGCAGCTAAAGCAGCACATCAAGGCAATTTGACACCTTTGAATGCTATTAATTAGAAATGAAGAAAAGTCTAAAATCAATTTTTTAAGCTGCTATGGTAACAAGGTAGAGTGAGAAAAAAAGGAATAAAGAATAAAAAAACAATAAATTTGTGTGAATATCAATAAAAAATAGTAGACAGAAAAATCAATGAAGGCAGAAGTTGGTTCCTTAAAAAGATTAATACCTAGTAAGACTAATCAAGACAAAAAGGGGAAAAAAATCAACTAATGAAAAAAAAGAGAAGATATCATTATAATATCAGAGTTTTATGACCAAACATATGCCAATAAATTCAATAACTTAGAAGAAACAGAAAATCTCATCTGTTTGATACCTATTAAAGACATTTAATTCATAATTTAAAACCTTCCCCCAAAGAAAATGGTAGGTTCAGATGTCTTCACCACTGAATTCTACAAACAAGGAAAAAAAAAAAAAAATCAAAAGGTAGAAACCCTATAGAAGGGAACCAGATCCCAATCCATTACAATAAAAGTAAACCAATGTCTCAAAGCCCTCATGAGCATGCATGCAAACATCCTTAATAAAACACTAGCAAATCAAATCTCTCAATGTATTAAAGTGGCAATACACCATAACCAAATAGATTTTATCATAGGAATGCAAGTTCATTTGAGATTTGAAAAATCACTCAATATATGTCATCATATTTTGAGAATAATGAAGACAAAACATAAAACAGCTAAAAATTTACAAGTTTTAAGATAGGGATCTCCACCCCTACTCCCAAATGGGTATTCTATGTATTTATTTACCATGAATCAAAGTGATGTGACATGAAGAATTCTATCTTAGAAGTTGAGAGACTGAGTTCATTACTTAGGTTAAGAGTTGGGGAATCTAATCATATTTCTTAAAACCCTCCAAACTCAAGTATTACATAAGACTGAATGCAGAAATTACATTTCAAAGAAAGTATGGGTAAATGTCAAAAGCACAGACTCTGGTGCCAGACTGGTGGGTTCAAGTCTTGTTCCATTGCTTACTAGCTATGTAACCTGGGGGCAAACTACTAATGTCTGCCTAAATTTCCTCATTTATACAATAGAGATAAATAACGGCACCTAGTTCATGAGGTTGTTGCAATAAGTGAAAGAGTAAAGCACATAAAACAGTGCCTGGCACCCAGTAAGCACTATATGAGAATCTGCTGCAATGATACCTGTGATAATGTTTCTGCAAAGCGATGAGAAAAATAAAGAGAAATACAGCTATAAAAGAGTAATGCTAAGAATCCCTAAAGCAGTTTTAGGGCTGGAAACTGTACAAATAATAATTTAAAGGCAAAAAAGAAAATCCATGGCACACTTCCTATCATTCCCTTCCTCTTTAAGTATTAATCACTTGACCTAAGAACAAAAATGTCAAATGAGGACTGGGGAGATAGCTCAGCTGGTAGAGTGCTTGCCTTGCAATCACAAGGCCCTGAGTTCCATCCCCAGTACCGCAAAAAAAAAAAAAAAAAAAAGGTCAAATGAATCGGGGTTTGTATTGTCAATTTTCTGCTAAGGAATGAGGACCTAGGATCATTTACATTTTTCTCTTTCTTGAGATATACATTTCGTAGCTAAGTTGTGCTCATCAATTCAAATAAAACTTAAATACAGCATTTAGTTCTTTCAAACTGAAGTCACTCTTGAGGCCTTCAGAATTAGTTTTGAGCTTGGTGGTTTCCTCATCAATAGCTGAACCAGTTTAAAGACACAGGAGAGCAAACCAACCCATTTGGAAATAGTTCTCATGGAAATTTTCTTTCTTATTTGTGTATTAATGATTCTGACAGCCCCAGACCTGAGCATATCCTCTTCCTTTGCTTCAGTCTTGCTTGGGGACCCTTTCCTGCTTATCCCATCCTAGAACACAGAATTAAAACTGAAAGCTAGAGATTGCTACTGACTAGATGGCTTAATAAAGCAATTTGAACTACATAAAATAATTCTTAAGACTTAGAAATATGCTGTAAAGGCTTTTTCCTTAAAGCAAAACATTTTAAATAAAAGTAATTCATACAAAATCAAATATATATTTTATTAGATATTATCCTTTGTTATCTATGAAAGAAAAGGTCACGTGTTACTATTTAGGAAGACAGCAAATGCCACATGGAGAAAGGCTATAAAGAAGCAACATAGCTAGCTTCTTTAAGATTTTTAAGTCCCTAAACCTAAATTTTACACCAGCTGCACCACATACTAGTGTAGCAAATTTATCCTAAGCTTGAAGTATAAAAACAAAGGCCTGAGAGCACAAAGATCCCTTCCAGTTTCCTTTCTTTCAATTTAAAAATGGTAGCTAAAAATGGTGGCAGTCTCAAAAATGAAGACAGAAGTATAAAAGTATCAGATGTTTCATCTTAAGTGAGAAAAAAGGCATCAGTTAACCTTGTTTTTATGGGATTCAGTAATTTGGTAACAGCTTTCTTTCTTATCACCTGTCATAAATACAACTGAGAGGTGGGAATATAATATGTGTTTAAAGAACAACTCCACCTTCATATCAGTATATTGGAAACAAGAGTAAAAGATAAATGTTGTTTTTCTTAAAATTAAAATTAAGAAGAGGCAACCATCTGTTATGGAATCCTCTGATAAAGCCAAAGTAGCTTATATTTCAAAATATGAGTAGCTTTCAACAAGGTACCAGAATAAGCCACAGCCCATTAAAAAAAGAAGAAAAAATCCCCATGTTACAGATAGATATAAACACCAAGTTGCTTACTAAAGCCCAACTCTTCCTTAGTCAACATCCTCCAAATGCACACATGCTGATTATCTTTAGTCAACAAAAGTGTTGCCACCTATATCCAATGATGTTTAACTCTTCATTCTACAGCAACATTTTCAGAACCTGTATTCTCATCCTCGGTACAGTTACTATTTTGATTACACACCTTCTCCTGAGATACATACACAGGAATTCTCTCATGGTTTGCAAAGTCTAAATAAAATTATCATACAGATACAGGTTTCCATAATTGTAGGATCTTGGATTGTTCACTAAACATATGCTAGGTTATTGATATAAACACTGGATTAAAACTTGCCATACTTTATCAGATCAATACCCTACTCATAGCTCTTGCATGTGGCCCTAAAACAAATGCTACACGAGATTAAATTGGCTTATCATAATAAATTCCCAAATAAGGGCCCACACACCATCATCTGTGACATCACTTTTATTAAAAGTAAGTCATGTATCCTGAACATCACTGACCTCTCAGAAGACTCTTGAGGGAATTCCATTTCTTCCAACCTTTAAATCACATAGGCTAATAACATGCAACCACAAATATAGGGTTTCTGTGTTTTCCTAATAAGATAATTTATGTAAATGTGCTTATAAAAAGCAATACCCTACACACATTAAAATTTTTCCAATATCCTCTTTATCATCAAGGGCTTCTCTCTACCTATCAAAGGTGGATATAAACATGTTTTGACAAGAGTTCTTGATAGCAGAGAATAAATTCATTTTCTTTTCACTATTTCTTTTATTTCATTAGCGGATATTTTCTCTTTCCTTTTCTTTCATTATATTGTAATCACTTTGCCTTTTTCTTACAAGTAGCAATACATTTCTCTACTACTACAGTTTTTCTTTATCCCATGTTAATTTCACTTATGAATCAAAGGAAAAAGGAACTTGAAGATCAAATAAAGAATATGAATCTTGGACGCTATTAATGCACAGTGTGCACCAAAGGCAAAGGGCAACAAAATAAAACACACCTCACTGTAGTAACAGAGGCCATGACTTACCATCTGGCTCACTCTCTGACCCTGAGAGACTGCCATAGCTGCTCATTAGTGAACACAAGGCTGGTGTCACTTCCTTAGGTACAACTGTATGCTGTGGTTTCTCCTCCTTATCAGACTCTGAAATAAGAGGGGAAAGAACAAAGATTCAAATAGTGTACCCCAAAACATCTACCACTATAAAAAAGAGAAAGCTGATTGCCTTCCAGTCTTTCATGGTAAAAACAAATGAATTTCTGCTAGGTGTGGTGGTGCACACCCGTAATCCCAGAGGCTAGGGAGGCTGAGGCAGAAGAATGGTGAATTCAAAGCCAGGCTCAGTAACTAAGCAAGGCCCTAAGCAACTCAGCAAGACCCTGTATCTAACTAAAATACAATAAGTGGATGTGGCTCAGTGGTTAAGTGTCCCTCCGTTCAATCCCAGCTCTATCAAAAAAAAAAAATTTTTTTTTCTGATAATTTCCTTAATCTTCCCAAAAACAAAGTGCAAGAGACCTGAAAGTGTTCTCCTTAGTTTAAATCTTGAGCAAAGAAGTTATGTGCTACAGGGGGAAGAGAGGAACTAATGAAATTTGTAAACAACTCAGTTAACTTACTATGCTTCACAGGTTATGGAATCCAGGCCTTTCCTAAATTAACTGAATTACACAGGTTTTACTATTAATTTACAGGTAGTGGGAAGACCAAAAATTTATTTAACTTTAGGGATGAAGATCATTAACTCTGAAAATTCAATTTAGGAATTAAAAAATATCATCCCCTTTTGTTGACCCTTTTGTTGTTTTCAAGACTGGTTTTCAGGACCCAAAATAATATGTAAACCATATTAATAATATGTAATAATACATTAATAATTAATAATATGTAATAATATGTAATAATATATAAACCATATTAATAATATGTAAACCATATAAGTTTAGTGAAAAAGTTTTAATGAAATGAACCTACCCTAAAGATTTTATTATTTAGAACTTCTAAGAATTTATGTCGATAGGCCAACCATGAGAATTTAGCAAACACTACAGAGCCTGCCAAAGGTAAAGTGTTTGATCAGAGCCCAGCAATCCTAGCTGTAGCCCCAGGACACCACCCATTACATTTACTTTTGGCAGCTCTAAAAAACACATTAACTGTTGTAGACAACCAATAAAAATAAAACCTGACTGAAGACAATAAGTGGCTTGTCCATTTAATGAACCAGCTCAACCTACAACCAATATGAAATGTCTCAAGAGGAGCACTTAATGTTCACCAAGACAGTCCAAGGGAAACTAAAATCTGCCACTAGGAAGTGTCAGTAACCTCTTATGTGAATGCTGACCTAGCCACCCACACTACCAGCACCACATCCCCTAAAACTGCTCATATTTTAGGTTAGATTATTACCTTTTCTCTTGGATTAATAAAGGAAAAGAAAAATATGGAATTTATATGAGAAGAAATCTATCACAATATTAGTACAAAAACTATTTATCCATTGTTTGAATGACCAAAGACAAAACAGTAGTATTTCCTTCCAAGACCTAAAGAAAGCACACCCTTGTTTAATCCTTATGCGGCATCCTATGACTTTCACTATCAGTTACAGGTGACTAAACCAAAATTCAAAAGAATTAAAAGTAAATTTCTTTCGGGTAACTTTTATAAAAATGGTTAGGTCAATTTTAAATCTTGGCTACCAGACTCCAAAGCCCAATTTTTAAACTCGTGTGCCATGTCTCCTACAGATTATACAGTCTTCTTAAAATGAAGCCACTGTATCAAAACATATTTATGGTCAATGATAGTGTTAACGTCTTTTTTCAGCCCATTCCATTGCTTTATTTCCCTTTTATGGCAAAACTCTAAACAGCTACTTGATAAAATTCACCACAGAAATATGGGTCCAAAATATCCTCCAGTCCACTACTCCAATTTGTCTCTGAGTACCACGACACCAGAGAAACCTTTTCTTTTCCCAAGTACACTTGGGTCCTCTGTGTTGCCAAATCAAAAGGTAGTTTCTCAGTTCTCCTCTTATTTAACTTACCAACAGTACATAGCCATGTTCTATTTTTTAAAACCTTCTCTTGACTTCCAGAACCCCTTCACTTGGCAGTCTTTTCCCAGTCTCCCTTCTGAACTCTCCTCACTAACAAACTTCCAAAATTATGAAGCGACCCTGGATCCAATTCTGACAGAACTTTCTCTGTGTTTCCCCTTCCCTAGATGATCTGATGTTCCCTAAAATCTTAAAACATTATTTATATACTTGTAAATCAGAATTTTGTGCCTGCAACCTTTTTTCCCCCTTAACTCTAGAATAATCCTAACTGTTCACCAAACATCTCTACTTAAATGTCAAACAATTATCTCAGCTGTGTCCAAAAACAAACATTTGATTTCTACTTGGAACACGCCCTACAGTACTATCTCCCCCTCAATGAATATCAACTCTTTCTTCTTAAGGGTTAAGACCAAAATGTAGCAATTATTCATGAATCTTCTTTCTTTCTCATACCTTATCTATGCAATTAACAACTGCCAAAGTTATTTAAAAAACAAATCTAGCATCATACTCCTTTCTCACTACAACCTAAGGTAACATTTCTTACATGGACAATTCTAACAGCCTCCTAAAAAATACCCTGGATAGGACTCTGCCCACTTCTCCTTATAGTCTATTCTCCACCCAAACACATAAATCACATCACCTCTCTGCTCAACTTGGGAATAAAATCCCAAGACCTCCACTGGCCCACATAGCCAGCCCAACTTGACCCGACCTTGCACATGTCTTGTAACAAATCCGCTTTCTTCTGGCTTACGCCACTGCCTCCCGACTGCTCCCTCAGCACGCAAGGCAGTTCTTCCCTGGGGTGTCTGCACTTGCTGCTCCCTGTGCTGGGAATGCTGTAAGTATTCAGCACTTGGATGTCTTTTTTCATGTCGCATCTGAGTGCCTTCACTGATCACTCCACATAAAACAACAGAATTCCTCCAAACACCTTCTCCCATCCTTTACTCAGCTTCATGATGCTTATCCACACATCATGCAGTGGATTTGTTTATCGACTCCTTGTTATGGTTTGGATGTGAAGTGCCCCCAAAAGCTCACGGGTGAGACATGCTGTAGGAAGGTTTAGAGGAGAAATGATTGGGTCATGAAAGCCTTAACCCAACCAGTGAATTGATCCCCTGATGGGATTAACCACATGGTAACTGAAGGGGGGTGGGGTGTGGCTGGAGGAGGTGGGTCCCTGGGGTGTGACTTTAGAGTCTCTCTTTGTGACCTGATCATGATGTGAGCTGCTTCCCTCCACCACGCTCTTCTGCCACGATGTTCCTCCTCACCTACACCCCGAGGAATGGAGCCGACTGTCTGTGCACTGAGACCTCTGAAACCAAGAGCCTCCAAATAAACTTTTCCTCCTCTAAAATTGTTCTTGTCAGGTCTTTTAGCCACAGCAGCGAAAAAGCTGACTAAAATACGCCCCCCAAACCAGAAGTTACAGGACAGATGGGGTTTTGCTGTATTCTCAGATCCTAGAATAGTACAAAGGTATTCAACAAATACCTGAAGAACAAACTGTTGCATGAATTAGACAGGGTTAGTTAGCATGAATCAGAGTGCTAGTAAAAAATAGAGCCAGGATAGAAAACTACATTTGCATGGATCTGAAGTATATATAACATGATTCCATTTTTATTTTTAAAAATCACATGAATGTGCACAGGAAAAACACTGGAAGGATACACAAAAACATGTGAGCAGTGGCCCTATTTTTAAGTTAAGAAAGCAAGTTTTTGAAAAATATTTTATGCTTTTAATCTTTTCCCTCATTTTCTCTATTACTTTTATAGTTGAAAAAAATAGAAAATGACAAAGGGAAATAAACCCTTGGAAAACAGTGTTCTTCATAATTCAGTTCATAAGCACAGGGCAAGGCTTTAATTGGCTTACAGAGTCTCCTGTCCTCCTCCCTTTTTATTTTGAAACAATTTTGGAGTTACCTAAGTATTACAAAGCACAGGAGTTTCCATATACACTTCACCCTACTTCCCTAATGTTATCATCTCACATAACAAAGGTCATTTATCATAGCTAACAAATTAACACCAGTGCCATCCTACCACCTAAGCTATAGCTGTATTGTCATTTCCTCAGTTTTTCCATTCCAATTTACCATTCCATACTGGATTTAGTTGTCATGACTCCTTAGTCTTCTCCAAATGTGTGACAGTTTTTCAGTCTTTCCTTGTCTACCAGGAACTTTACACTTTTGAAGACTGTAGATCAGGTAACAGTAGATGTCCCTCAGTTTGGGTTTGTCTGACATTTCTTATATTAGACTAATGCTATGGATTTTGGGGAAGAACACTACAGAGGAGATGGAGTCATCTCATCACAACATAACCCACAACATCAATATGATTTATTACTGGTGATGTTCACCTTGATTACTTGGTACTCTGCTGATTTCTCTACTTTAATAAAGTTACTATTTTTCTCTTTCATTATTCATTCCCTGAAATGAGTTATTAAGTCTAGCCTACATTCAAGGGGAGGAGAATTAATCTCCAACTCAAGGTAAGGAGCATCAAAGAATTCTTGACATGTTAAAATCACCACAGTAATTAATAAATGTTTTGGGAAGAGATATTTTGAGGCTATGCAGATACTGTTTTGCCTTAAAATTTGGCCACAATTCTGCCATTCCTCAGTGGATCTTGCCTAAAATAATTATTACTAGGGTGTTTCAATGGTGATCTCCTATATCTCTTATCTACATGTATCCACTGGAATTCTTTTGTAAAGAAAGATTCATCCCTCTTCACTCATATTTATTTATTCAAGCCCTTATTTAAATCAGTATGAATGCTTGCATATTTACTTGTGGGACAGAGATTATAATTTATTATTTATTTTGTGGCTCCATTTGTTCCAACTTTGGCCATTGAGAATTCGTTGTAGTACCCTTCTGTCATACCAACATTGTTACATTTTTTGAAAACTTTCTGGAACTATGAGATGCTCTAGGCTCACCTTATATTTTCTCTGTCCCAACTCCGGAACCAGTCATTTCTCTAAGAAGCCCTGGTTTCATTAGAGTATGGCCTTGGGAATCCACAATCTGGGAGTGGGTATACTTGTTCCTAGGAGGACCACTAAGTTCACTAAACTTGACAGCCGCCCCAAAGGGAAGAGTTAGGAGTTTCTACATATGAACAACTCTTTCCATATGAACAACTCTTCCCCTCTCCATTATATATTTAAGGGACCCACAACAGGTAATAGCACTTTAAGCATCATTTTGGCATTTTAAGTCACCTCAAACAATGACTTCTCATCTCACACACCCCTAAAGGCTATTCCCAAAGTTGCTGGGATCTACCTAACAGTTGTTAATACCTATCCTAGAAAGACTGTGCTGAATGCACTGACAAATGGCTGACAAAATAGTACCTGAGAAACTTCACTCACTCTGTTTAAATGTGAATGGTTCTTTTTAGAAGAATGAGTTTCTGATATTTGCCGGGAAATGGGATGGATTTGGAGACTACCATGCTAAGTGAAATAAACCAATCCCCCAAAACCAAAGGTCTAATGTTTGTAATGTTTTCACTCACCTTATTTTAAATAGCTAAAACATCTCTCTGAACTAAAATACCAGTAAAAACAGAAATAAAAACAATGGGCTGGGGTTGTGGCTCAGTGGCAGAGCACTTGCCTACCACGTGTTAGGCACTAGCTTTGATTCTCAGCACCACATACAAATAAATTAAAATAAATAAATAAATAAAGGTCCACCGACAACTAAAAAAATACATTAAAAAAATGGTGAAATTGAACTTTAGAATTATTAAGTACCAACTCAATTTCTCTTACTGTGAAAAACTTAGTGACACTTTTATAAAGTAAATGATAAGCTACTATAATTTAATTATTGGCATTTTGATTTTCTTGCAGAATAATATAAAATTTTTAATAATTACTTATATTAACTAAATTTTAATAATTCTAAATTCATAGCCTACACATATGGTTTTTATTATAGTCAAGACTTATATCCTCATTTCTGACCCTTAAAACAAGTATGTTCCCATCCTTGGCTCTCAATATGGGGAAAGTTTCAACATCTAAACCAAAATAAAATTATGGAAGATCTTTCATGTAACTGCTTCTGGAAATCTAACTTAATTCTTCCTATAAATGAAGATGAGAGGTATTTAACCACTCTTTATCATGTCTAAGTTCTGTGGACTTAAATAAAAGCTTAAATAGAAGCAAGATACAATCACCTTTTAGTTGGCATTTTAACATAGTGACAAATACTGAAATAATTCTTTAAAAAACAAAAATAACAAGAGCTGGAGATATAGCTCAGTGGTGGAGCTTTGGCCTACATGTGTGAAGTCCTGGGTTAGATCTCCAGCATGGCAAAACAAAACAAAACAAGATCAAACAGGGGTTGGAGGTATAGCTCAGTGTTAGAATGATGGCCTAGCATGTGCAAGGCCCTGGGTTCAATCCCCAGCACTGCAGAAACCAAACAACCATCAAGCAGAATTAACTTCATCTATCAAAACCAAGAGGAAAGACAGAAACAAAAGCAACAAACACTATTAAATATGGGTGTGGTCTTCTGAAAAATTTTCAGGGGGGAAAAAAATCAGTATCCAAGAGTAAACTCAGAACTGGCTCAAAATATCATCTGCCTTTTCCGTGCTCTCATCAAGGATAAGAAGGTGCCTTCTGTAAACTCTCTCCCACATGTCAAATATCCTAGACTCATACAAAACAATTTAAACAAATTTAGACTTCACATTTAGAGGGCATGTAGGGTATTAGTGGAGTCAAACTCTTAAGTTCAAATTCTGGCTCTGCCACTAACTACAGTATGATTAAGGCAAGGTTGTTCCTGATTTCTTTTTTCTTTTTTTTTTTTTTATGTTGCTGGGGATCGAACTCACAGTCTTGTGCTTGCAAAGCAAGCTCTCTACCAAACAAGCTATCTCCCTAGCCCTGTTCCTGATTTCTAAAAGGGAGTCATGACAGCACCTATGTAAAAGGTTGTTGTAATGAAAAGAGTTAACATACACAAAGCATATGGAGCATAGTGCATATGGAGTATAGTGAGTACCTTATTCAGAAAGTGTTAGTTGGTGTTAAGATAATTTATGGTTATTACTATTTCTACCAAATTTTATCTTGCTAAACCTAACTCAACATTCCATTGTGCCAAGATCCTTTTCCATCCTAATTCTGTCAATACATTCCTGCCACCTTTAAATTCAATAATTTCCCATGTAATTATCGTGAAAGCAAGTGTCATCCAAGCTGAACAGAGATTGTAACCAAACCTATGACAAAACATCACTGCACTCACTAATCATCTTTGGAAATTTCTCTGCAGTAGGAAGTATATGCAATTAAATAAAAGCCTCACAATGTTACTGGAGGGGAAGGTCATATAAATGTTTACACATACATTTTCATTTATCTGAAGGGAACAATGGAGGCTAAGGAGCTAAGAGATATCTGTGTGTGATAGCAATATTTGGGGACATTCAATTTTTGGCTTAAACAAGAGTCAACTTGTCCTATTAATTATAGAAGGAATTTAAGAATAAACTATAAACATATGAAAATATATTCTACATTCTGAGGAAGAATACTACTATGCAAATTAATGAATTAATATAATTTGCCTATAGAGACCATGCTTGTGCTTGATAGTATACATACTGGCTTCCAAAGAATTACTGCTTTATAAGCAAGAGAAAAAAAATCATGTAAAAAGGCCAATTTGTGTCTATGGAAACTCAAAACAATCTTAAAAAAAATTCCCAAGATTATATCAAAC
The DNA here is from genome assembly GCF_902686445.1 of Sciurus carolinensis. Lineage (NCBI taxonomy): Eukaryota > Metazoa > Chordata > Mammalia > Rodentia > Sciuridae > Sciurus > Sciurus carolinensis. The sequence continues at coordinate 44,042,995 of NC_062217.1, read as the reverse complement.
TTTGAAAATTACCCAAGAAATCTTTCTCCCATAGCCTGCCTGCCCCATGAATTCCCACCCAAGACTCAGAAAAGATGTTCTGAAATGAGACTTTTCCACAAGATACTTCTCTTAAAAACAAAAACAAACAAAAAAAAGGCATCATTCTAGATTTTTATGATGTGTCATCTAGTTTTCCACAAAAGAGGCTATAAGTAACCAACTTCAACATCATTGTATATACACTTATAAACACATTATTTTCCTTTTAACTTACCAGAATCACTATTTATCAAAGCACCAAGAGGATCTGCATTTGCCTTAGGTGGACCTACAGGCTTTGAACCAGGGAGGTGATTTTCTGATCCAGTAACACCTCTCTGTCTGGCACCACCATTTTTCCATTTGTGATGTCTTCTAGGACTTCTGATCTTGGCCATCTGTGAATTTCTGGACATTCCCTTCATTTTGCTGGAATAAGAAAAATACAATTCAAGGAAAAGTTGAAAAAGACTACTGAATGCAAAAGAAACCTAGATGTTAAACTGATCATTTGTAGCCTAGTACATTAAATAGACCAAAATAAAATAAAGTCAGTGGTTCCCAAAGAGAGAGAGATCTTAGTAGAACTTTAAAAGATGACACTCTACAATATACCACCTTATTCGTCCTCAGCCTCACACTGCTACCCATATTTTTGCCCATCTGAAATTGAACTATGTTGTGCAATCACTGGCAGATCAATTTAACTAGAAGCATTCTTTCATTCCTGTTCTACACAAAAAAGATTAAGAGTTTATAAAGTACATTCACTCTTGTCTACTCAGTTTTAAGGAGCTTTAAAGTTTCTCAAGCATTTACAAACATGGTGCCTTGTTTGACCTTCATGACAACACCTGGAAGCAGACTGTAGCTGTACCACTTTCTCTAGTTAATAGGAAGATCACAGGCCCAGCACAATTCTAAGTGCTCTCTCAACCACTTAAATTACTTCTTTTAGGAAGAAAACAAGCACTTAGGAGAGCATTTTCTAATTTAAGTCAATTTAAGAACAACAAAAAAGTTCATTAAAAATACATTCTACATAAACAATAATACGAAGTGTCTTCTGATAAACTGAATTTCCTCAAAGATATGCATGCTATTCCAATTTGCCATTTTGGGGGCAAAACTAATTTTTTTTTCATTAATAATGGGGGATGGTAGATAGGAGTACAGAATTAGAAATTGAGTCCAAATTTCAATTTTGCCTGTGTTTCTTGGAAAATATTTATATCCTGAGCCTGTTTACTCTTTTACTTGTAGAATGGGAATCAAGGACATAGAATTAAGTAGGACAATACAAAGTACTTCACTTAGAGCAAGGTAATATCTTGACCCCTTAACGTTACCATAACATTTTCTAAATAATTTGCTGAACCAATACATTCAGTTAACATCTGCAATCCAAGGGCTCATAATCCTTTCAGGGTCACCATAACTCTTCCAGAATCTCATTCCAAAACTTTATATACATAAACTCCAAATTTTTCAGAAAGCCAAAATTATCATGGACCAATTTCTAATATCCATCCACTGGGGTCTATGAACTCAACAGCATCATTGCAGGCAAAACAGGCAGTTTGGCTGCTTTGCCTCTGATATCCTCTGGCTCTAGTCCCACAAGGATAATGAAGAGATGCCACTTTTCTTGGGCTCCCACTCAGATACCTTCCCTGCATCCAGCTCCTACAGCATCTGACCACAGTTGATTTTCGATTATTTGTCTTTAAGGTATTCACTAATATGTAATGAATTAGGATGATCCTTAACTGACAAGATCAATAAGACTTTATTAAAAAACTAGTATACCTGGTATCTGTACTTTACCCCTCATCTGAGGTTGTAATTCTATCACTTCACTGCTTGAGAAGCATTTGAGAAAGGAAAAGTTCATTTAATCAATACTTTAAAACAGTTACAAAAGGTATAAATAAAAATGCAGATGTATATAAAATGGACTAAGGAATAATTTTAACTAAAAAGCTAATAGAAATGACAAGAGAATTAAAAAAAAAAAAAAGCTCAATCCAAAAAAGCAAGGAAGTAACAAGGAATATGACAAATTAAAAAATAAAACTAGAAAAACAAATAGAATGATGGTGAATGAAAACTATATTAGGAATTACACTACATATATTATGTACACACACACACACACACACACACACATATATATACATGTACATATACACACATATATGAACTAAGGACTATTTAAAGATAAAGGTTTTCAGTCTAATTTTTTTTGGAGGAGGTGGGGTGGTACCAAGGACCAAACTCAAGACCACGCACATGGTAGGTAAGTGCTCTTTCACTGAGATACACTCCCTGCCTTCGGAATGGATTATTTAAAAGAAAAAAAAGTCCAAATTATATATTATGGAAGAGATACACAAAACATTTAAAAGCAATAGGCTGTTGAAAACACTGTCCTCTCCACACTGCCTTATACTTGCCATCCTTATCATAAGTCATAAGTCAGGTGATTGTTTATCAATGAATCTGTTTATGTCCTTATTCTGTTCTATGGATCTGCCTATCTTTGGCCAATATCACATTATCTACATTATTCTAATTTAGCTCTTCTAGAACATTTTCATACAATTTTAAAGCTTATCGGTCTCCCTAACCCCTGCTAAAAATATTTTTAAAACTTGTTAAGATTTTGATTGTGATCAACTTATGTAGATATATAATTATACTGTCTTCAGTCTATAAATACTATATATTTATTCATTTATTGAAGTGTTTAATTTTTATAGTTTTCAGCATAGAGGTTCTGCAAATCCTTTGTTAGATTTATTTCTAGATATTTGGTATTTCTGAGGTGAATGCAAGTGGCATTTAAAAAAATTTACTCTTTGTTGCTAGTTTACAGAAACAATTGATTTTTAAAATGCTGATGTTAGATGTATTTGGCTGAATTCATTTATGAACATGGTTAACAACAGCCATTCATGTCTTGGTCCCAATCTCAGGGAAAACGTGACCTGTATTTCACCATTAAGTATGATTTGTGGTTATAAGGTATTGGTAGACTTCCTATTCCTCATTTCCTGAGAGAATTTTTAAGAACAGATGTTGAATTTTACCACATATTTTTCCTTATGCATTAAGTTAATATCATTTTACTCCTTCATTATGTTAATATGATAAATAACATTTGATTTTCAATTATCAAACTCCTAAAATAAATCTCATTTGGTCATGATGTATGTCCTTTTTTCATATTGCCAGATCAGATTTGTTAAGACTTTGTTTAGGATTTTTGTTTATTTAGTCAAGAGATATTTGCTTCTTATTTTCCATTACTGTAATGTCCTTGTGAGGTCTGGGTATCAAGATTATATATACAGTTATATTATAAATACCTCTTGTTCTGTTTTTGTTTTTTTATGGGGCTGGGAATCAAATCCAGAGCCTTGCACATGGTAAGCAAGCACTCTATCACTGCACTACACCCTCACCCTATACTGGACTCTTAAAATGGAACGCTGAGTTTTGTAAGATTGGTATTTGTTGTGTCTGTAAATGCTTCAAAGAATTTGAGTGAAGCCATCAAGACCTAAAAATCTTTTTTTTTTCCCAGAAAAGTTCTTAATTATGGATTCAGTTTTCCTAACAGGCAACTACCAGAGAAAGTCTGATGTTTAACTTCTTGAGTCAGTTTTAGTAGTTTATATTTTAAATGTATTGCTAAATTTCCATGCATTTAGGGTTTTTCTAGTTGTCTTTCAATTTCTGGTGGAATTTCACTTGGTTGTGTGATTTCACTCATTTGACATTTATTTCAAGAGCTTTTTGGTAAAATGTACATTCTTTAGTTGTTGGATATAGTAATATTCTATATTAGGTTAGTTGTGTTCAAATCTACTCTAATATTATAGATTATTTCATAACAGTCACAGACAAAAGTGTCTTAAAAATCGACTTGGAATTTATCTAGTTCTCCTTTAAAGCACTCAATATTTTGTCCTTTAAAGTTATAAAGTTATGTTGTCAGATAACAGACAGCTTTTAATTTTTCTTTCTTTTTTTGTTTTTTGGTATTTTTTGTGTGTGTATGTGTAGGGCTAGGGATTGAACCCAGGAGTGCTCTACCACTGAGCTACATCCCCAGTCCTTTTTATATTTTATTTACAGGGTCTAGAGAAGTGGCCCAGGCTGGCCTCAAACTTGCGCTCTTCCTGTTTCAGCCTTCTGAGTAGCTGGTATTACAGTTGTGCATTACCATGCCCAGCTCCACTGACCTTTTCGACATTATGAAATATTCCTATTATCTCTAATAACCTCATGCTTTAACATCTGTTTAGTCTGGTATTAATAATGTTATACCAGGTTACTTTTGGTTGGTGTTTACCTAGTAAAACAATTAAAACCAGACTGACTGAAACTCGCAGTGGGAAATTTTTAGAAAGGGACCTCAATCCCTATACTATATATAATAGTTAATTCTAGACATAAATGAGAAAAGCAGAGCAACAAATCTTCCTATAAAAACAGAGGAATAGCTTCATGACTTTCAGATAGGCCTTCAGATAGAAAGGTTTCTTAAGCAGAACATAACTAGTATTGACCATAAAAATAAAACACAGATAAATTAGACTGGGTGAAAATTATGAATTTTCACTTATCACATGGCAGCATTAGGAACTTCCATTCTGGCCAAAAGAAAGCAACACAAACCATATTTTTCCTCCTATCTCAGACAACCAAAAAACCAGGCAAAATGCAGAAACAAGGGTTTCTATGACACAGGCTATCAAGTAACAAGAATACTGATCTCTGAGAGATGGGAAATAAATGAGCAGTGAGCCCTACAACTGCCAAGCTTACTGCCTGAGAGTTTCCAGATTGCTAGGAAGAGGGGGACACCCAGATGGAACTTGGTAGACTCCCAACTTGGGGAGTTGGAGCTGGGGTTCCAGAGAAAAAGACTTCTGCAGTTTTCAGGAATTCACTGAGGGGAAAAAGTTGTAGAAAGAGAGAAAACTAAATTATTTAGCAGAGGACTGATCAGCCCATACATGCAAGGAAACTACACAAGGGCCAAGAAAGAACCACCCAAAGGATCAGAGGTAGTAGTACCTACATCTTCATATGGGGTCATGAATACGGTACCTGTTTTCACCTAACACCTTTGGGTAGAATACCCAGAACATTCATTCCACAGTAATGAGGAAGAGTTAATTCCAAACTAAATACTGTTCTGGTCACACCCAACAATTCTTGAAGGCAAGACCCAAAAAGATCAGATGGCTGTTAAGTGACTTCATTATGTACCCTTCCCCTTCCCCACCAAATTTTTAAGAACATTTAGAGGAATGTAAAAATATCTAGCACCCAATGAAGTAGAATTTTCTTTTATCCTGTAAAAAATTATCAGACATGCATATATAGGATATATGGGAAAACGTAACCCACAATGAGGAGAAAAATTACAAATTGATCCAGAAATGACACAAATATTAGAATTAGCAGAGAAAAAGTTCAAATCAGTTATGATAACTGTATTCCTCATGTTCAAAAAGTAATGTCTGAGATAAAAAATGCAAAATATAATTGAGACAAAAAATATGAAGATTAATGCAAGATTAGTCACTGCACAGGAAAGAATAATGAACATAATGGTATAACAATAGAAACTAGTATGTAACAGAGAAAAAAAATGAAGAGCCTCAGTGACTTATGGGACAATTTCAAGCAGCCTAATATACACATATAACTGAAGTCTCTGAAAGGGAGAAGGAGGTGAAGAAAAAATACGTTGAAGAAATAATGGGCAAATTTTTTTCAGGTTTGATTTAAAACAAAAGAAAAAACCCATAAACTCATAATTCAAGAAGCTCAACAGACCTCAAGCACAAGAAACATGAAGAAAACTATGCCAAGGTACATCTTAATCAAATTGTTCAAAACCAGTAATTAAGAAAAAAATCTGAAAAAGGGGTCACAGGAAAAAAGGCACTTACATAGATAAATAGCAGATCTTTTCCACTGGAAACAATGCTAATGAGAAGCCAAGAGAGCAACACCTTTATAGGACTATGAATTTTAAAAAAACTGTCAACTCAGAATTACATATCCAGCAAAAATATCCTCTAAAAAAGGAAAGCAAGAAAAGATTTTTTTTTCAGACACACAACTGCATGGAGTGATCTTCAGCAGACTTTCAGCACACTATAAGAAATATTAAAGGAAATTCTACAAGCTCAAGGAAATTAGCATCAGATGGATCTACACCAAAGAATGAAGAGCATCAAAATAGTAACTGCATTGGTATCTTAGCCATCAGTCAACCAAACCCCAGCTGTGACCAAACCTTTTCAGCAGATGTGCCTGGCTTCCATCTGACCCAGATGTCTGAGTAATTATTTATGGTTATAAAAAAATAAATAAATAACATACATGCCATTCAAATGCATATCTAAGTAAATAACTCCTACAAATCAAGAAAAGCAGTCCCAATTAAAAACTGGTCAAAGACTTGAACTGGTACTTCACAAGAGAGTATTAAAACAGGCAATAAGCATATGATACAATGCTCAATACCATTAGGAGGGAGCTGGTATGACATGGAAGAAAGATGCAACATCACCAAGTGCTGACTAATGTAACAGAGAAATTACATACCACTAGCAGAAGTGTGCATTAATTCAATCACTTGGGCAAACTGTTTGGCCCTAGCCATTGAAGCTAAACATACAGCTACCCTATGACCTAGCACATGTATTTGACCAATGAGTATTAATATCACAAAATACTGTAGAATATATGCAAAAGAAAGTTTATAGCAGCTTTATTCACAAAAGCCCAACCCAAATGCCCCAAAACAGAATATTAAAATTACATACACAGTCTCAAAATTGAGTTCAGTACAGCAATAAGAACAAAACAATTTTCAACTACATATAATATGGATAGATCTCACAAAATAATTTTCAGCCCTAGAAATCACATAACTAAGACTACAGACAGTATAATTTCATTACTATAAAGTCCTAAGAACAGGCAAAGTAAATTTATGATGATAGAAATCAGAAAAGGGGTCATCACTAGGGAAGCACTGAAGGGAAAACTTAAAAGCTTTGTGAGGTAAAGATGTTCTGTATATTAATCTGTGTGGAGATTACACAGATGTGCTGGAATCTGTGTGCATGCATGTTTATGTATGTAAAACCTCATCAAGTTTTGCATTTAAGATTTACATACTGTAATTATATTACAAAGTCAATAAAAAGTAAACAAAATGAAAAATTTGAAAAAAAAATTAATGAAAGTGAAAGGCAGAGTAGTGGAAAGAGTATCTCATACACTGCCAATGAGAGAGCAGACTGGTCCAGTTTTTATGACAGATGTTTGGCAGCATCTATCAATATTATAAACACTCATACTCTTTAACTCAGCAAATCCATTTTGAGGAATCCATCCTTAGAAATATTTGTATAAAATATTTTATGTACAAAGGCAATAATGGTCACTTGTTACAAGCTAAGGATTCATAAAAATTTAAATATTTGTCATTAAAAAATTGGTTAAAACAAAAAACAAAAGGACTGGGACATCAGTAACCTTCCCTATACATCTTTAAAGAATGAAGTTTGTGATCAGGATGGTGGCTCATGCCTGTAATCCCAGTTCTTTGAGAGCCTGAGGCAAGAAGACTGTAAGTTCAAGGCCAGACTGGACCCTGTCTCAAAACAAAAAAATAAAAAGGGCTTGGGTGTGGCTCAGTGGCAGAGTGCTTGAGCAAGTCCCTGGGTTTAATCTCTAATACTACATAGAATAATAATAATAATAATAATAATAAAGAGATTTGTTATGTATTAATATTGGATGATCTCCAAGTAAAATTTTTAATATGTTTAAAAAAAAATGCAATAGTGTCAAAAATGGAATTAAAAAAAAAAACCTTATCTTTCATTTATGTCCTATACAAACAGAGGCTCTCTGGAAAAATAAACTGCATTGCCTCTGAGAAAAAGATTAGCTGGGAGACAAAAATTAAAAGGACTTGTTCACTATATCATCATCATATCTTTTATAAAAAGTAAAAAAAAGTTACTAAAGCAAAGATTTCAGAATTGGGAATGTAGAGATTTTAAGAGTTTGGTTTTTGCTCCTTTGTATAACTTACACATATTCTCAGTTAAAATGAGCACTGAGAGTGCAAACAATATTAAAGAACTTACCCATACTGTGTCGTTGTCAATACTTCTCCTCTCTTTTCCCTTTCAAGTTTTAACTTTTTCTTCCTTTCAATATTAGCCAGAGTTGGGTAATTTCTAGAAAATAAAAGAAGTTAATTATAAAAGTGGTTTTTGAGTACAACTTTAAGCAACTAAGTAATACTAAATTTAGAAATTTTTAATGACTAAAAGTAAATCAACATAAATCTTCAATTGCTTCTAGAATTTTTTAGAGGGAAGAATGTAAACTATAACAATGTTACTCAAAGTGTAGACCAGTTGCTGCTTCTACAACTTGGTAAGTAGTTTATGATAGAATTTTTTAAAAAATATATAATGTGCTTGAACTGATCTAATTATGTCTATCTGGCATGTACCTACAATTATTCTAAGAAAAAAATTTAAGTCTATTCAGTTACTTATGCAAATATATGCTAGATACTCTCAAAGTTACCAAAATAAGTAAGAGACAGTTCTCAAAAAACTATCTCTCAGGAAGAACAGGAAAAGCTCGAGAACAGCTGTAACATTAAAGATTTGGTGGGTGGGAAGGAAAGATTATATCAAATGGAGAAATTCAGGAAGAAAGGAATTTGAAGGAAATTGGTCTTATGCTGTGAACAGACAGCAACCATAAGGGAAAGCTTCAGAGTGTTCTAAGTAGAGCAAACAAAATAAACAAACCAAGACCTCAGAAAGTCCAAGAGATACCCAGGGAATAACTTTCTATGAAACTTAAAATAGTTACAGGCAATCAGACTGGAAAGGGAGATCCAGGCCAAAGTTTATATTTAAGACAGCAGGTGATGAGAAGCCACAGAAAGTTATGAACAGGGAGAGATATGTATGAGGCTGTGATTAAGATGCAATCTGACAGCAATATGCAAGATGAATTGCTATTCTTTGTTTCTTGGCACAGCTGTGTGGAGATATAGGCCCCAAACTCTGATATGGAAGGAGATACAGCATTGCAGTATAAAAAACACAAAAGAAGGGGAACACACACCGCTCTCACCACTCAGCCTGGCTGCTCATCAGGGTAAATTTTGAGAAATATCAACAAATTGTGTTCTGCTATTGTTTCTAGGATACTTCTCCACCTTTTTCTTCTGAACAGCTGCATGACTAACTTGAGTAGCACAGACAATACAATACAAAGCCTATGGGTTAGCCACACTGGAAGAGAGGAATGGAAACAGCACTGGTAAGTGGTGAAGTAATCAGAAAAAAAGGTGATGAATTTCAATAAGGACAGTGCGAAGCAATACATCCAGCCAAGAAAAATAACTTCCATAAATAAAAGATGATGAATGTCCAGGCTATAAATAAACCTAAAAGGAAAAGATCAAGGTCACAGGAGATAAAAATCTAATAGCAAGTCAGCATTATACGACCATACTTTTAGAAAGCACATATAATCTAAGGTTATATGAAGTGGAATCTGGTTCTTGTTCAAGAGTGAGCTCTTCTTCCCATGTTACTCAAAAACGGTTAGTATTCTCAAGGCACCGTGTCAGTTCAGTTGAAAAGGAATGCTGAGGAAAAATAAAACTTGGAAGAGATTCAGAAGAGACTCCAAGATGATTAAGAGGGTGAAAAATAAAACCTCTGAAGAAAGATGAAAGGAATTATTTGCAGTCTCTAAGAGATGAAAAGTGACAATAAAATAGTCTTACAGGGAGGATGGCAGCCAGCTGTTCTCAAACTGAAGATAGAATATGCAGAAGCAGAGATGATGAGAAAAAATAGTGATGATTTTCACAGGTCCCACAGTGGTTGGACAGGGAACTCAGAGATCCTCAATCTTGCCACAATTCTCAAGTTCTCTTATTTGTCCTTATGGTGTTTCCTTAGTTATTTTTATCGGAAGTGCTGTAGATGCTTAACACGATGGGCCACACAGTAAACAATACAATTTGTATTACAATGCATCTTGTACAGGTAAGCGGATGCTAAGTATGTGCTTATCAATGGTAAAGAATTTAAACATTTGCTATAGAAAGTGGATTTTTAAGATATAAGAATTACCTAAATGAGGGCTGGGGTTGTAGCTCAGTGGTAGAGCACTTGCTTCACATGTGTGAGAAACTGGGTTCAATTCTCAGCACCGCATATAAATAATAAAATAAAAATCCATTGACAACTAAGAAATATTTTAATAAAAAAAAAAATTACCTAAATGAGACATTAAAGATGCTATGGAAACTTGCTGGTAGAAGGCTTTTAAAATTTGTTCTGGCAGATTAAAGTATCATATTTCTAAAGCTAAGGAATCTTTTAAATATCCCTTACAAAGTTATAAGATTCTCTTTTTCAGTGCTGAAATTAATCAAATTCTCTTCCAAAATTTATATCATTCTTATTTACAAAGAACCCAGAGCTAAAAACTAAAGAATACAAAGATACTAAAAAACAAAATTATCCCAAAAGAAGGGACACCAGAAACACAAGAGCCACTCACACGCACCAACAACAACCAAGAAGCCCTGGTCCACCAAACAGATAAAAGAATAAGGGAAAGTAAAGAGCTCGGTAAAGGATACAGTTCAAATGCCTGAAGAACACAAAATAGCAAAAACAGTACTAAAAATCATAAATTATGTCTTACATTGCATAATTATATACAGATAAAAATTGCTCCAATATCTCCTGTTAGAGAAGAATGCTATGAAGTTATAAAGATGTGACAAGGGATATTTCCAGTTTCCCTATATTTTTATCTACTTAAATAACTAGTTCTCCCTCAACTCCTATCTTTCTTCAATATCCCAAGAATTGGTCTTGACACCAAATGCTCCTCTTCTTTTTCCCTCTTTCATTTCTTACCTCCTCTTTGCCATCCCCTTGCCTATACCTTAAGTACTACAGAGCTCATAAACAGGCAAAACTGCACCAACCATTATTTCAGCATTTATCATTCTAGTCACACTATTTTCTCCAACTTTTTCCTCATTCTCAAATTACTAACCACTCATTGACTTTTCTCCTAGGCTTCTCTGAAAAACAAGATCCCTCTTTACCCTCACTGAAACACGCTGCCTCAACATCAGGATATACTATTGCATTTCTATTTCAAAGACTTTCTGAACTCCAGAAAGATGGAGCTTTGTTAAAGAGCAGAACGCCTCTGTTGGAATTCTGCATGAACTAGGAACACAAAAGGATCTCCTGGGTCACAGTGAGTACTGAAATAAAATTACACAACTACTCCACCTAGTGGACTCCCTATGAAGTATGTGACACTGTTTCCAAAAGCAAGGTTTTGGAAACATTATCTCTACTACTCATTACCTAATGCCAAATCATGTAGCTTTTGTATCTCATAAGTCAGGAATTAAGAAAGAATCACCTTTTCCCAAAAAGGCATATATTATTTTGTGTTTTTCAAGCTATTAAATGAAAGTTTTGTGGTTTTTAAACACAGTGGGCCACTGAGTTGGCTAATTTGAAAAAAAAATGATGGATAAAAGACAAAAACATGTGTTTTTTAAAGATAAAGAGGCAATAAACAAAGCAAACTTTTACAGAGTTTTTCCAACTTTAAAATTTTTATTCTGGGAAATATTTTGCAAGTTTTTTCTAACACAGCAACTACATGAAGACTTTATCTTTTCTGCATGTCAAAGAGTACAGTGCGTTCCTCACAAAGAATGTTGTTCTTCACAAGAAAGATAAAGTTCTAAGAAACAGAATTATTCTGAAATGCCAATGTGGAATTCACTCTTTGTAGAAGTTCAAGTAACATTTTTTTAGAAACTGAAAATATTAGAAACCTAGAAAGTATGTATTCATAATAGATTTTTTTTTTTAAATAGGTGGGTGTGGTGGTACATGCCAGTAATCCCAGGAACTGAGAACACCGAGGCAGGAGGAACACCAGTTTGAGTACAGTTTGAGTACAGAAACTTGGCGAGAGATCTTGTCTCAAAATAAAAACTAATAAAGGGTTGGGGATATAGCTCAGTGGTAAAGCACCCCAGGGTTCAATTCCTAGTACCAGAAACAAAAAACAAATAAAACTGCTGGTGGGGAGAGCATTTTTGAGAAATCTATCAATCATACCAAAAGAAGAGAAATATTTTCCATATTTTCTATTAATGAAACAACATAAACACTTCAGAATATGTTAAGAGCAAAAATTTGGGAAAGAAGATATGGAGGAAGCTTAAATGAATTCACCAAGTGTAAAAAGATATTATCAGAGCACTTTTTTTTTTTTGGTACCATGGATGGAACCCAGGGGCTTAACCACTGAGTCACATCCCCAGTCCTTTTTTGTGTTTTATTTAGAGACAAGGTCTCCCTGAATTGCTCAGGGCCTTGCTAAGTTCCTGAGGCTGGCTTTGAATTCACGATCCTCCTGAGCCTCTGGGATTACAGGCATGCACCACTGTACCAGAGCACCTACTAACAAGGCTACATCACAGGTACAAATAAACCTCATCCAAAATTGTCATCCTCACGCCAATTTCCTCATTCTCTTTAAGCACCTATAAAATTCACAATTCTGTAATTCTACTTTTCACTAAATATACTGCCCATTCCTTTTCCAAGGCATTTCTGATTCTGTCACAGTGTGCCCTTAGTCCACACTCTGGAAGCTAGAGCTAGATATCTCCTCAAGTCCACACTCTGGAAGCTAGAGCTAGATATCTCCTCAAGTCCACACTCTGGAAGCTAGAGCTAGATATCTCCTCAAGTCCACACTCCGGAAGTTAGAGCTAGGTATCTCCTCAACCTCCATCTATCTTTCCTTCATGAAAAGAATCACTAATAAGTATGGTAAACACTTGCTCAAATCACTCCTTTATTCAGAATTTGCTTCCAGAGTTCACTTACAGTTTTGAAATTCAACAAGCTTCAAACTATGCCACCAAGCTCCAAGGCAAACACTGACAACAGCATGTTCTTCTCTCTTCCTTAACCATTTTGTCTGGGGACATTCCATCAACTCCACTGCCACAGAAGGTGGCAAAGCATCCTACTTGTAGTCAGTGAAATCTACATAGAAATCTCCTAGTTAGAGTTAAAAACAAATCTATTGCTTTCCCAATGAAAAGGGGAAAACTGGGCTGTATCCTTTTGCCTCTTTCTTCTTTCTGCCTAAAATGTGGGTTTAACATGTGGATAGGTAGGAAGCTTCTGCTGGGCAAGATAAAAACAAACAAACAAACCTATTAAAGAACAATGAGAGAGCCTATGCCCAACAGCAACAACAGCAGCCCTGCTTTTTTGGGGGCAGGGGGTGAGAGGATAAGGAGACCTCTCTGCACTACACCATGGTTGTAAGGTTCCATTTCCTGGATCATGATCCTAAATGACGCAAGCACCACTACACCCAGCTATTCCCTTTAGTCTGAATACTTCTCATGCTCAAAAGGCATTTCTTAGCCTAAAATCCCTCCCACTAAAAGATTTGGCAGTTTCTTTTAAAGGTAAACACATATTTACGCTCTGATGAGCCATTCTACTCTCAGGTATTTATCCAAGTCAAATAAAAACATATATTTGAAACAAAAATTATGTATGAATGTTTATAAAGGCATTATAAAGGTCAAATACTGGCATCAACCCCCAATTAGGAAAAAGATGAATAAACTGATACAACCAAACAATGAAACAAAAAACTTTTTTTTCCTACATCTCCCATTGGAGTAATAGTCTTAAAGGCAAGAGCCCACTCCTGTTTGTTTTTGGTGACCTTGATCATAAATAGCAAAATCTTTGCTCTTTCAAATACAGAATATTTACCTCAAATTTCAAGCTAAAATACTGTCAAGAAGTTATTCAAGGATTCAATAATTTCCATTAACACATATTCAAAGGTTGCCCAGATCTCTTGCTAACATTAGAAAATCAAACTAGTCTTCTACAAGGGACTGTCATATAAATACACGCTACCGAAGCTAGTTTTTGCCTTCAAATAATAATCTCAAGTTTTTCAAGTCAGTGGAAATTTTTTCCTTTTAGCACATGTTGCATAAAACCACAAGGGGGCACAGTTTACATTCAGACTGGGAAAAGCTACTTAAAGCAATGCATTCAAAGAGATCAACTTGGTTTTTTTCAGTGGTCTGTTCTGTGTTGAGAATTTAATGCTAAAAACTCCAGCATTTTAAGTGCTATTAGTCACATTACTGTCTTACAACCATAATAACTATTAACACATTTTTGCCCTACTTCTCTAAAAACAATCTATTGTTCAAAATGACTTAAAAAACACAAATTTCAGCAAGATTTCTCTAATAACCTACTTATATGTAACAAAATAGAATTACAATCAAAATAAAATAATTTAAAACCCCATTTAAATTTATTAATATTTATAAGCATCCCTTATATCTCCATACTCTGGAACATTAAAAGTCATGTAAAAGATATTATTATCTTTCTAATTCTTACAATTTATTCAAGGATGAAAAATAAATGCCAAAAGTTTGCCAACAGGGCAGTAAGAGACATCTATGTTAAGTGGGCAGAGAGGGACACCACACTGAAAGAAAAGGAAGACATTCCTTTGGAAAGTGAGGGGGGGGAAATATTCCCCAACATGGCAAGATTTCTGCTGGGCTAAGAGCAGTGATGAGAACGTCAAAGGTTCAAAAGATAAAATTTTCTAGAAGCATTTGCAAAACTAAGAGGTCAAGGACTAGGGATGTAGCACGGAAGAGTAGTTCCCTAGCATGACTGAGGCCCAGGGTTTGATCCCCAGTATGAAAAAAAAAAAAGAGAGAAAGAAAACTGAGAGGTTAAAAAGTCTAAAAAACCTGTATGAGATATGGTAAGTAGCAAGTTTGGTTGAGACCCAAAGTTTCTGTAAGTAATAATGTGACAACAATAAAAAAATGACAAGTTAGCTCACATTATAGAATCCCGAGTACCAATTTTAAGGAGCTTTGATTTCATTGTTATTTTAGCTTGAGAAGATAAATTCATTTAACAAAAATTTTAATTTATATTACACAGTCACCTGTATAAAGGCACATACACATAATGAACATTTAATTTTCTACCACAAAAGAACAAATACAAAGAAAAAAACAAAACTTCTCATTGTCAAGTTAAGTTCCTTAAGTCAGCTAACACTGATGGGCATTCACTTGCAGAGTACATTTTAATTGTGTGGTTCTCTGGAACAGGATATAGAAAGTCCTTACACTGAGCCAAGGCCAAGATTGCTAGGTGAGTGAGATAAAGGACAATAGATAATGTTACTTAAGGGAGTTGAGACACCAACAAGAGTGGCTGAAGTGAGCTCTGTTGGGTAAGGCAGTGAAGAGAGAAAAGGAGTGCAAGAAAGAAGATAAAAAATATTTAAGGGATGGGAAGACTCAACTAGTCCAAACCCAGGCAGAGGGTAGCAGTGAGAGCTGGGTAGATGGGTGAGAAGGGACAATCAAAAAGGAGTACGTCCAACTTGAAAATGCAGTGGGTGGCTATAAAGGTTAAGTGGCTGAAACTGCATAGTGGTGAAGAACACTGGAAATCTGAAGGTTAAAAGGTGGCGAATGAGTTCAAACTATACATACTACCTTTGCAGCATCTATCATGCCAAGAGTAGGTGGAAAAGACAACCTCTCTTGTTAAGAATTACTGGGGGTGGATGTTAGAATCGAAGAGAGACAGATGGCAGGAAGCTCACAGAAGGACCAAGGAGTAATCATCTGGAATCCCTGTCAAGGAGGCTGAACATACGTCACAAAATCAACTGTCACTTTTTGTTCTTGTTTTATTTGACCTTTCTGTAGCAATCTGAATTGGTAATCAAATCTCTCTTCTTGAAATTCTCTCTTCCACTGGTTTCCATGATAGGAAGTCCTATTTCTTATGCCTGTCTGGCTCTCACTCAGCAGACTTATTGGTCTCTATTAGACCTTTAAATGTTGGAAAGGCTCAAGATTCACTGTTAGGCTACCTTCTCTTTCTCTCTCTCCTCCTTCCCTCCCCTCCCACCATCCTCATCTATTCCAATTCACAGCTCCATTATTCAAAATGGAGCCCACCAAGTATTAACGCCTACTCAACATCTTCAAGCACAGTAGATTTCTTTACATTTGTTAAACTGATTTCATCTTAGCCAGCTAAAATAACAATGAAATCAAAGTGTTCAAAACGAACCCTGTCCCCTTCCAGTGTACCACCTTTCACTGAAGTGCTCAGACCAGAAACTTGGAAGTCCCCTCAAAACCTCTCTCCTTCTCAACCTCATAACCATTCAATCACCAAGTACTGTCTATTTTCATCTCCCAAATGTTCTGAACCCACCAGTTCTCTGCATTCCTGCAATGGACCTTTTTAAAGCCTCTATCATCTCTTATCTATACTTACAGTTCCTTGAACGTGCCAATCTCTGGTCACTACTCCCTGCCTACTCCTTCTCTTTTCCTAGTTCTGAGTTTAGTTCAACCTCCTTTGGTCATGGAAAACCCTAATCTTCTAGACTAGATGAGGTCCTCTTCCTCTTAAATGCCGAAAGGGAAGAAAAGTGGGGGACTGTGGGAAAGGGCAATAGTCATGTAGTAGAAGTTGTTTACCATTAATTTAATAGTGGTTCCATGTTTCCCCATTTATGTGAAAATTTAATTTATACAACCACTGAACTAAAAGAATCAAAGGTGGCAAATCTGGAGTTCATTTCCAGCTTTCCTTAGGTAAGCCTGAAACTTGAGAGACCCAATAAGAATTTAATAACTTCAGTTGCTTTATAATCCTTGCTGATTAGTAACCATTTCATTTCCCTCAAAAGAATTAAACATTTATAAAAGGAGAAAGCACCACTTAACTGTACTGTCCTCCAACTGATCAAGTCAGAGATAAACATCAAGGGGGAAAAAAAAAAAAACCCTAGTGTCTTAATACGCCCCTTCCACCCAACTAGCAGGACACAATCTTCAACACCATCATTGTCAGCTGGTTTCCCTAAGAATTACCTCTGAAGTCTTAAAAAGCAATAACTAACTTCTTCACAGAATCTAATGCTTAAAATTGGTCATAGATAGCAAAATCTTCTCAAATTTCAAGCTAAACTGTCAAGATAAAACTCAAGGATCTCATCATTTCCATTAACATGCATTCAAAGGTTGCTGAGATTTCTAGCTAACATTAGAAAATCAAACTAGAAACCAGCTGGTAACATCTGGCACATTACTACCTATAAAAGTGGATTTAAACTAAAAGCTTCTAAATTACAAAGGGCAAATGGAACTTGCTAGTCCAAAGAGTTTTAAGTATCTTTCTTGAACTTTAAAAATAACTTCTCTCTTTTTCATCTTAGGCTCTCATTTTTTAATTCCATGAAAATAGCATTTGACTTTAAAAGTACACTGATCATTAGAATAGTTGAGCCTTAGTCGTCTGCTTCAGGATGAAGTATCTGAAAAGAGTAAAACAGAACCCTGATGGGATTTTTCATAAATATATTCTAGCTAGACATCAACTAAACTTTCTTCCCTTATAAGTATAAAACCACAAGCCACATCAGTTCAGTTCAAATTTCTTAAACTTTAATTACAGAAATGAATTTCTGGTCTTTTTATAGTTAAGGGCAAATACATGTATACCTTATTCATTGCTGTATCCCCTTGGCCTAGCACATAGCAATCATTCAAAAATTCTGTAGTGAATAATCAAAAGAATAAACGTAGCAAAGTATTATACACTTTAAAAATAAGAGCGTCACCCATTACTGTCTCAGTCACTGAACATCTAATAGGTGGCTTATAGTAGCTCCCTCTCAAAGAGTACAGTCCAATTATGAAATATTTGTTATCTACACAGAATTCTTATTAAGTCTCCCCAAGCAAACTACATTCAGTAATAATCTCATATAATACTAGCTTATAGTCCTGCTCCCTAGCACTATTATTATAAAGGAATTCAATGAATTTAACTACACTTATAAAAATTACATGCCTATTTTTAAATCAAATAACAATATTCTCAAAGTCACTGTGTACCAACTCTGAACAACAAAATCAGAACTAGTCATTTTCAGCTGAATATTTATAATGTTATATAAGACCAAAATTCCTTTTACAAGTTATTAAGTTCAGACTGGTCATTATTTTGAAGAACCCAGTCTTGCCAAGTACAAGAAAGTTATTTCACAAGTTCTGAACTCTTTACTCACTTTCTTCTTTCTTCCCTCCATCTTGCAATCTCCTCCGGGGTGTCTAACTTGATCTTCTTCATACCAGGAGCATGCATCTAGGGGCAAAAAGCCTGCTGAACACCAGGAAGCATATTGTGTGCTTTTGACTAATTGGGAAACTTTGTATCAAACATAAATTTATAAGCAGAAATAAACTAGAAACTAAGTTAAGAAGGCTTTATCCATCCTTATTATGACTTCTCCTTTAAAGGAAAAGGAATGATTTCTCATGTATTTAAATTAATGTTATTGATAGGGAAAAAAAGGAGTAACATAACTATAGTTATAAAGCCAATGTATAATCTATTTTCTCAGTTGATGTTAAATATCCAAATAAATAATATACCAAGCAAAATTGAGGGTGGCAAAAATGAGTAGATATAATGAGTAAATATAAAAATTTTAAGTACCAAGTTATAGGAAAACCAGCACAGAATTTAGACTCAAGGAACTCCAACGCAAGTATCTTAGGCAAATTATGTATTCAGTCTGTTATATTAGGCCAATACTTACTTACTTCACACAGTAGTTTGTGAGGATAAAATTAAGAGATGTAAAACTCCCTTACAAAGTAAAGTACTTCATAAGTATTAACAAAGTAAAATACTCCATAAATATTATTTCTTATTAGACCAAGTGAATAAAAAGCTGTGAAAAGAACAGCTTTATAAAACAAGAAGAGCATGTATCCAAAAAAAAGGTTAAAAACACAAAAACTTACATTTCTCCAATGAAACTGGACAATCTTCTCATGTGCAGTAAAAGAGCAATCTACTTCAGGACACTGTAACAGTTTTTTAAAAAGACTATTTAATGTTTTCCACACTAAATTTATCCTACATAAAGAGATATATTCTGATCATGTTATATACTTATCTATCTATATGGCACTATCACTTTGTTCTTATGTCAATAGCAAAACAGAGATCACTCTAAAGCACAACTATATTTAAAAAGAAAAGATGGTAAGGTGCAGTGGCACATGCCTGTAATCCCAGCAACTCAGGAGACTGAGGCAGGAAGATCACAAGTTGGAGGCCAGTCTGGGCAATGTAGCAAGACCTCATCTCAAAATAAAAATAGCTCAATAGTATAGTAACCCCTGGGCTAAATCCCTAGTAGCTCAAGGTAGAGCACCCCTGGGTTAAATCACTAATACCACGAAAACAGAAAAAGAGGAGAGAGAGGGGGAAGAGGGGAGAGGAAGAGAGAGAGAGAGAAGGGAGGGAGGGAGGGAGGGAGGGAGGAAGGGAGAAAGGGAGGGAGGGAGGGAGGGAGGGAGGGAGGAAGGAAGGAAGGAAGGAAAGAAAGAAAGAAAGAAGGAAGGAAGAAAGGGAAAGGGAAGGAAAGGAAAGGAAAGGGAACATTCTCAAAGTACTTAGCACAGTACCATATTTCATTTACTTCTCTTATCTACTTGGGTAAAAAACATGATATTAGCAATGCTATAAAATGTGCTAAAGTTGAAAGGTATTTCTATAAATGAAGAGAGAACTTTTTCAAACTAAGAACTTTCTTTTTTTTAAAACATTCTGGATAAAATTTTTCAAAAAATACTTAAGATCCAGAGCATCTTCATAGGGTGGTGAGCTAAGGTAAATTATAATGCAGTTAAATAATCAAGGTCATCCTTAACTTTGACCTTGAGCCTTAACCTCTTTAAGGGAAAAGGACCCAGAAAGATACACAGGTAAATGAGAGGGGAGAACTTAGCCTTTTAACAAGCAGTGGAGGTGCTCATATTCAAAGAGCTGCCACCCCTTTCTTATGAAGTGCCATCTTACTATCCCTGAAGCAGCAGGCATCCCACTCTCAAACCACAAATTCCAGTGCCACTATCTCCATTCATCAAGTCATCAAAGAACATTTCTACAACTACAAACTTTTAAGGAACACAGGCTCCAAACTTCTACCAAAAATATAAATAAAAGGCCATTTTGCTACATAAATTTCAGAACAACCAAGGAAACCTACTTTTGTATGTTCAGACATGTGTTTGTCATACTTTTCTTGATTTTTAAAGCCACGGTCACAAGTATCACAAAAAAAGTGAAAAACTGGTTCCTTTCTTTTCTGTAAACAAAAACAAAGAGGGATTAGGATTTTGGGGAAAAATCTTAAGTCAATAATAAAAATGTAATTATATCCACCTAGTAATATATATTTGCAAGATGTAACTAGATGTAAATCTAACTAGAGCTAATGTAAACTATAAGTCAATTTTGAATTGGCAATCTAATTAAGACTCAGTACAGCATGTCGAAGGATCTAAAAATAAATACTTAAGGCAAAATCAGCATTTCATCTTTTAGATAAAACACTATTTCATGAATTTTTAAAAAATCACCGGAAGGGGAAAGAATCATTTAGGTCACTGTGTTCTGATTCATAATTTGCTATTTTCATACTTAAATGTAACAAAAAGCTTATTATAATGATAGCATATATAGAAATGGAACTCAATTCTTTAATGCTGGGATTACATTTTGTTAATATAAGCCACAAAGTATTCATGTCAAAATGAAGGACACTAATTTCATGCTATAGACAGGATTCAACTCATGCTAAACTAATGCCATTATTTATAGATTTTAAATTTGAAAAATAAGATCTGTAAGCTATATTAGAATAAAGGAAGCCTATCTTAATATATCATTATGCTTCTGAAATATAACCAAGAGTCACTGCTCACTTTTTAAAATGACATTTTCATAGAAATGATAGATACCCACTTTTGAAAAAACTGAAATATTAAAATGAATTAAAATGAATATAAATAACAGTTATAGCACAAAAATCCTATTGAATTTCAGAAGATACTTGATACATACAAGATAACTAAATATAAACTATTCTAAGTTGTAAACATTAAATTAACCTGATTTTAATGCAAGACAAACAGAAGGTATTGCTTTTTTATTATATTATAGAGATATACATTCCTAAAAGATGTATGTTAAAAAACATTGTGAAAACAAAAGGTTTGTGTCATTATAATGTGTTTTTAAATACATACTTTCAACTTTATCAGAATAAATTTGGACTTCCAATCTCCCAAAATTCCACCCCTCATTTCTCAATCTGCTCGTTTTTAAATTATCAAATTTTAATAACATTTACAGTATTTGTACTTACAATTCTCAATTATTTTTACTCCTAATATTGTATTGAAATATTCAATGTTTTCTTTTTCTATAATTTCTCCATTTATTTTTCAAAACAACTTTGCATTAAGGGTTTACTTACAGCTAAGATCCTTAAAAATCCTTTTGGAGCAAAGCTCTACTCTGTCAGTAATGAACGCAAAAGGTTGAAATAGATATTTCAGAAACAAAAGATGAAGCAGTAACAGAGGAACCAAAGTGTTACATTCAAGAAATCTTAGAAATACCTTTCTTTTCTGTTTTTTACCAGGAGAGAAGTTAACGCTAGTGCATTTTGCATCATATTTTGGTGGAAAATAAGAATGTTTAACTGAAAAACAAAAAGATCGATTAATGTTTGCAACTGTACAATTATTTACAATTTACTATTTAATGTACATCACAGATAGTTGAGTAAAAACACTGGAAAACTACCCATTTTAAGAAGAATCATAGTTCAAACAAATTATAAAAGATTATCACTAGTTAATGATTTTTTCCGACACACAAATACTGGTGAGTTTACATGTCCATATACGTGTTAGGCACCTAAGTATAGGAATGAACACTCTAAAACTGATGCAATCCTTTTGAGTTATTTTAAATATTAGAAATGTAACCAGTGAAACCCCTAATCCCCATCCTCCAGCATCAATTTCACACCAGGCAAACAAAAAGTTGTGAAATACATCTCCTTTCAAATCCCACCCTTTCTAATCCCTTCCATTCTCATTATCAAGACATGATTCAGAAAACCTGATCTTTCACCTAGGTTACTCTGCCAGCTTCCTAGATTATCTTCCAGTTCCTAACCCCTCTCTTTCAACAGACCTTACATTTTGATATCACAAAAATATTTCTCCAATCATATCAAATGGGTCAAAAATATGCAAATAAGGGGGGATATAGCTCAGTGGCATAGTATTTGCCTAGTATGTGTAACGCCCTGGGTTCATTCCCAACACTGCCACCCACCAAGATCCCAAATGTGCAAATGGCTTCCTAAAGTGAGAATCCAGTTTATTTTCTCATCCCAACCTTTCCCCACAATTTCCACATACTCTGCTTCAGTCATACCACAACACTACAATCTCCAAAACTCATATTATACCGACACCTCTTTGACTCCACCAAAGAAGTATCTCTTCCCAAATTCTACACATCTCCCAAGACTTCTGAAAACTTCCCCCAATTTTCTCTGCACTCTAAAACTACCTTTTAATATGCCTCTATCATCCAACATACTGTGCTGTGATTTATACTTATGAACCTCAAATTTGACTTAGCAAAATCATATTCCTACATCCAGCATACAGTAAACACTGATTGTTTGGATTCAATTTAATGTATACTGGGTTTAATAATGAATTGGATGATGATTTTAAGTGAACAATCATGTGTCTTTAGATATAATCCACATGCTGATGATACCCAAATTTACAACTCCAGCCATAAGTTTGTCCCTGAAAGTACAGACTAATTGCAAACAGTTATTCAGTATCTCTCTTTAACACAAATATATTATAAGCTCAATTCCTGGTCTTCTAAATCTACTTCAGTTAATAGCAACTATTAACTATATCAGTTAATAGCAACTCCATCCTTCCAGTCGTTTGGAAAAAACTCTCTCATACACATCCTATCTTTCAGCAAATCATCTTGATCCTTGCTTTAAAATATATCTAGAATCTGACTATTTCTCATCACCCCCAGATCTCCACCCTGATCCAAGTCCCCAATATCTCTTGGAACAACTGCAATAACTTTCTAACCATCTTTCTTTCAGTCAATTCCCATCAACAGCCACAGTGATCCTCTTAAAACACAAATCAGACCATGTCACTCCCTGCACTACCAATCTCACAATAATAAAAGCCAAAGTCTCATCATCTACAAGAACCTACCAAGTCTGCCCTCAAGTTCTGTCCTCCACAAGGACCTACCAAGTTTGTTCTTCTCCCAATTCTTCTACAATTATATTCCAGGCTCAGTCTTCTATAACCACAGAAGTTTCCATTCAGATGTACAACTACTGCCTGAAAGCCTTCGCCATTAACTTTCCTTGTGCCTGAATTCCTACTCAGAAGTATGCCCAGTTCTGATCTCTCACCTCCCCGAAATCTGCTCCAATGTCCTCATCCTTATGAGTGCCAATGATATTTAAAATTGCACTATTATTCTTTCTCTCTCTTCACATCACTCATTACCTTCTAATACACATTTGTTTATTGTCTGTCTTCCTACACTAGGGAGATATTAAGTTCCACGAAGACAAGATTTTTGTTTTCTTCACTGCTATGTTCTCAGCTCCAGTTCTATGTTACTTAATAAATAGAGCTAAATTGAATGAACAGGCAGGGGATTCATTCCATTAGGGCATATATTTTAAGACATTAATTACCAGAGTCCAAGAGTAGAGGGCAGAGTGAAAAAGGGAAAGATGGAAATGGGATAGGATGGAAAAGAAAGCGGGATCAAGGGGCGGTACCGCGAGGAATCACAGCCTACCTGGAGGGTGGCGGGAGTTCTGATGCTGAGGGAAAACACCAGGAGACTGCCCCCAGGACCAAGATGTCGAAGCTTGGAAATTCCAGGCAGGCTGGCCACTGAGCTGAGGCTGAGAATCGAGAGGGGACTGGGCGTCGAAGGGGGGCTGTGCCCCGGGCAGAATCTGGGCATCAAAGGGGGGTGGCGCCCCGGAGAGAGACTGGACCTTCATGCGGGACTGCGCCTCCAAGGAATGCTCTGACCTGGCCGCGGGCGGCAACGAAGAAGGAGGCGGCGGTGGTGGTGGCAGCATTGCCCAGAACACCCAGTTGTCTCGCGGAGGGGCGGTGTCGCTCATGGGCCCCAACCTGGGAGTCAGTTCCGGGGCTGTAAGCCACCTTGTAGGACTCACGAAATCACTAGCTGGCTCTGCCATGCCACCCTCTTCCAAGCTGGGAGCCCAGCATGCGCCTCGGTAGCACGCCTTATACGTCACTTCCGTTACTGCGAATTTCACGGCTCAGCCAACCACAGGCTGGTACGTCATTGGTTGGCGCCGGAAGACTTCTAAGATCCGCGGAGCAGCCGGGGCTGCCTTTGGGGTAGATCTGACGCGAACCGATAAACTTGACTGGTGATCAGTGTCCGCCGCCGCGGATGGCCAGGGACCTCATCGGACCGGCGCTGCCGCCTGGTTTCAAGACCCGCGGAACAGCAGAGGACGAGGAGCGGGACCCAAGCCCGGGTAAGCGGCGGCGAGTCCTCTGCCCGCCGGGCCCATCTCTCCCTCTCTGACCCAACCCTGCTGTCTGAGAAAAGGTCTGGGGCATAGGAGGGCGGAGGAGTGGGGTGTGGGTGCCGGCCGCCGCGAGTTTATTCTCCTTCTCAAGCCTTACCAGTGAACAGTGGGAAGGAGGCGCCTCAGAAACTGAGCTTTGGCCTGATTATCAACGACGATGCATTCCCACTTGGTGCATCATATGCCCGATGCAGTGCTAATTGATCAATACACGTTCAGTCATTCAATCCTCCCAGCTACTGTATAAGGAAAAGATTATTATTCCCGTGTTACAAGTGGGGACACCGACAAGTGAAGCCAAGACATGCCCAGTTCACCCAGTTAGTCAGTGGTGGAGTCCATATTAGAACGGGGCTGGCCCCCTAGCTTCTTCCCAAGGTTGCTTTCTGACGTACAAGACCTTTGCAGAGGATCATATACCCTCTAACCCCGGATCTGCCTGCGTAGCCTCTCATTCTGTCCTTCCTTCTGACACACACATTTCAGTGCTCATACTAGTCTGAGTTTCTGCACAGTTCCTCAACGCTGTGCTTTCTTCTGGCCTTAGGTTGAACTTACGAGACATCTTGACAATCTCCTACCTATCCTTGAAGGCCTAACTTAAGTGTCAGCGAAATCTTTCCTAACTCTCCCACGCAGTACAATGCCTTCCTCTTTATCCTTAGGGATTTTCCTTGAGTAAGGTTGAAGAAAATGTAGGTGAATTCCACTGAGTGAATGTTCTGCAATTTATTTATCCATTTTATCATTGATGAACTTTGAATAGTTTCCATTTTTTGCCTGAACAAAAAGTTCTCCTGTGCATTGTGTAAGCTCAGGGGCACGGTTAGCGGCCAAATAAAATCCGACAGAAAGCGGCGGAAGCAAGCTTTATTGGAATTTGGCTCTCGGGCGAAATTCCCAGCCCCCGGGGCTACAGGTCAGGGTAGGGAGCTGGAGAAAATCGCTCGTGGCCCTGGCTGCTCAGGGTCTTTATAGGTCGGAATGGGCGGGGGTCTTGCTGAGTGACAGGTGGAGTTAAGGGTCAACAGGTGGATTTAAGGGTCAACAGGTGGAGTTAAGGGTCAGTGGAGTTTTCTTGTCCGTTTGATTGGTCACCGTTTGGCGCGCTGCCCTTGGTCTTAGTTGCTCCGCTCTCTCTCCTACAGTCGCCCAAATTCCGACCTACCACATTGTATTACATGTCTTATGGCAGACACTTCTAACTTCAAAGTACTATACCAATTTACCAAGCTTCTTTCTCAGTATTCTATGAGAATTCTCTGAGAATTCTAGTTGTCTCAAGTTCTCCATAATAGTTTTTTGTCCTTTTAATCTGATTTTTTTTTTTTTTTTTTTAGCAAAAATCTCATGGTAGTGTTAATTGACCACCTTTTCTTGTGTGTGTGTGGGGGGGGGGGGTTGTTTGTTGACCGTTTGGACATATGTACAGTCATTTGCTCATTTTTTCCATTGAGCTATTTGTCTTATAGATTTGTAGAGTTCTTTCTATAGTCTACATGTCACTTTTCAGATTATTTGTATTACAGTGGATAGAAATATACTCTTTCTATAGCTGCATTTTCACTCTCTCATTGGTATGTTTTGATGAACAGAAATTGTTAATTTTAACATATTCCAATTCACAATTTTTTTTCTTTTTTATAAGAGGACTTTCTGTATTCTGTTTCAGAATTTTTTTTCCTTCTCCAAGGTTAAAACGTTACTCTATGTGTTCTTCTAAAAGCTTTATTGTTTCAGCTTCCATGTTTGTTTTAACAGTACATCTGTAATTGATGTTTGCTTATGGTACAAGGTAGGGATGAAGTTTTTTCCTCCCCTGGGTCACTACTTGGCCTGGCCCATTTTTTGAACTAACTGTTCCTTTTCTGCTGCACTATAGTGTCATCACCTTCCTTAGAGTAACCAATATATGTGAATCTAGGTTGTTGTTGTTCTAGTAAAATATATGTAATCTGAAGTATATCACATTAACCATTTTTAAGCACTCAGTTCAATGGCATTAGATACATTTGTACTATTGTGTAACCATCACCATCATTCATCTCTAGAACTTTTCTCATTTTGCAACACTGAAACCTGTATCACTAAACAAAAACTCCCCATTTGTCCATCCCCCAGTCCATAGCAATCATCATTCTACTTTCTTTTTTTTTATGAAATTGTCATAATTATCTCATGTAAGTGGAATTAAGCATTATTATTTGTTACCGTTTCATAACTGTCTCATTTCACTTATCAAATTGTCCTCAAGTTTCATCCATGTAGCACATATCAGAATTTCCTTCAAGTGAGGATTCTTGAACCCAGTCTGATATCTGCCCTGTATTCCTCACACTCAGATAGCTTAGGGGAAAAAAAAAAATCACTGATAAGGGAGACCAGTTCAGAAAGGGAAGGAGACCACAGGTCTGAGTTGGAATGAGTACACTTTATTCAGATATATATTCTGGAAATTGACTGTTTGGAAATTTCCCCCAAGATCATGTCATGTAAAAACACTGGGGTACAAATATTTTCTTAAAGCCAATTCACATGTCCCAGATGCTCCTCTGCAAACCTAAGTGAAGCCTTGGCCATTTTGATACTAACTCTAATTCCTTATCTGCAGTGACTTTTACCTCCACTAATTTCAGCTGCATTTATAGTCACACTCTGGACCCTGTCTTACCACCAAAAACTTAAATTCAGATCTCATTGTCAAGCAACAACTCCTTATTCACCCATCATCCTCACTCAGTCACTCCCATTTCATTTGTCTTTTGTTTTTTAACCTCATTCAGCTGACCAGTCTGTCTTTGTATATTCTCCCTTAAATTATTTCTGTCCCTGATCCACTTAGACTCTAGGACCCTTCCACTTCCTTATTTCATTAAGTATTCTGGTAAACCCATCCAGCAGAAAAGAAACCCAGCCCTGGATCATTACAAATGTTAACTTCAGTAAGCCTATGTCTAGGCTGCCAAACGCTGCTAAGAGAAACTTCACACCTCCATAGACTATAGACTAATTAGACTAATGATACTAAAATTATAGTTTCTTCCCTAACTGTATTTTTAAGTCTGCCCAGGAATCATCATAGGTTTAGCTTAGCTCTCTTCACATAGCAACACTGGCTGCTGATGCTGCTTCTTTTTTTTTTTTTTTTTTTTTTTGTGTGTGTGTGTGTGTATGTGTGGTTCTGGAGATTGAACCCAGGGCCTTGCACATGCTGGGCAAGCATCCTACCACTGAGCTACATTCCCAGCCCACAACAATGACTTTTTAGTACCTTCTTTTTCTTTTCTTAAACTTTGTATCTCTCCCTGTGCTTCATTGAAATGATACAGGAGGATTACAACTTCCCAGATATTGGTTACAATAACTAAAAATGTTCCTGAATTTATTTTTGTCTTCCTTTGATAACAATGGAAGATATATACTATGTCCTTCTAAAGCAAATCCTTCCTTTTTACTCTGAATCCCTTCCTTGTTTTCAGGGCTGCACACCCTTAACATTTTACCAAAATGCTCGAATTTTTCCCATCTTTTAAGAAAATTCTACTTCATATCTCCCACTAGCTACTCTTCTTTTTCTCTTACTGTCTCTGGACGCTCCATTTTATCCTAACCCACTGTATCCTGGCTTCTGCTCTTGCCAGGCCACTGAGACTGCCCTCGTCTATTTCTCTGTAGAAATAAACATCACTTATTGCTAAATTCAAGACTACTTTTCATCCCTAATCTTGCTTGACCTCACAGCAGCACTTAACTCACTGATCCTTCTTTCCTCTCTTGGTCTCAGCCATCCCAAACACCTTTCTATTTTCTGGGAACTAGGCTCTTTTGCTTTCAGGGCTTGGCAGATACATTTCCTTCCGATTGGACAACTTTTCACTCAGTCCCCACCCACTTTACCCAGCTAACTCTGCCTTGTTTGGGGGCTTTCACTCAACCATCACTTCTTTTAGGAAACATTTTCTGACATTTCCATGCAAAGACTGGGTTTGGGACTCCTTGATATTTCTGTAACTTAATCATGTTATGGGGTTAGCACTTATCCTGTAAAGGACCAGATAGTAAATATATTTGGCTTTGCAAATTGACATGTATATAACAAGAGAAAACAAATGTTTACAGTTTTTTTTTTTTTTTTCCAGTACTGAGGATTGAACACAGGGGCACATTCCCACTAAGCTACATTCCCAACCCTTTTTATGTTTTATTTTGAGGAAGGATCTTGCTAAATTTCCCAGATTAGTAAACCTCCTGTGTCAGTCTCCCAAGTAGCTGGGATTATAGGCATGTGCCATTGCACCCAGCTCAAATTTCTACAAGTTTTTGTTGCATAACATAACATAACATAACATAGCATAATGGAATACATTTTTTACAAGTCTACTAATGAGAAGAATAGCATTGCTTTTAGGGGTGTAACATTTCATTTCATTGGGATTCAGAGTTGATGTCCCCAAACATCAAAATCAATTGCAAAAAAAGCCAATTGCAAATGTTCATGTGTTAATGCTGATTGTAATGAGATTTTATGTATTATACTGAGTCCATTTTTGTATGCATAATTCTGTGTGATAGCTGTTGCAAGGGAGATATAATGAAACCTTAAGCATGACCCCTATTCTCATGAAACTTGTAATGTTGTAAAATTACCATTGCAGAGGAATAACTTCTTAATCATAAGTGTCACTGCTTTAGAAAGGGTATGAAAGAGTTCATTATATGTACCTCAGATAATCTTTTAGACAATTTATATAGTTCAGAAGATAGATATTCATAAAAAAAGTGAAGCCAGGAATGTCCTTAATGTTATTTGGAAGTCAGTAATGTGGATTCATTTGTACTTTTAATATTCTTCTTTTTCTTTATTTTATATTTCTTTTTCTTTACTTTACCATCTTTTAGTAAGCTGCTGTTTCTTTATATAATAGTTATTTCTTTTGATTCAGCTCAAATAGAAATTAATGATTTGGCACATGTCTGTAATTCCAGCAACTGGGGAGGCTGAGGCAGGAGGATCACATGTTTGAGGCCAGCCTCAGCAACTTAGCAAGACCCTGTCTCAAAATTTAAAATAAAAAGTACTGGGGATGTAGCTTCATGGTAGAGCAGCCCTGGGTTCAATTTCTAGTGCCAATGAAATAAAATAGGAATTGATTTTATGTACGAATGTCACTTTTATGCATTATCATTTTTAAAAATAAGGACATATGTTCTTCTTGGATGAGTTTTATCTTTATCTGCCTATTCTGTTGTTGTTGTTGACACAGGTTCTCACTTAAATTGCTTAGGGCCTTGGTAAATTGCTGAGGCCAGCTTCAAATTTGCAATTCTCCTGCCTTAGCCTCCCAAGCCACTGGGATTATTCTTTTTTATAAACTTATATTCTACTTTTAAAATTCAAGGTAAACTTATCTGTTAGTTATATCAAGGACAGCACATACTTAGACCATATTAAGCTCTCTAATCACTTGAACTATATGGAAGGATAATAAAATTTCTTTTTGATACAAACGAATCTAAAACTTTCCAATAGTGTCCACTTGATGTTACATTGATAGCACCCACATATAAGAAAAGAAAAAAGTAAAAGAGATAAAAACTTCCCTCTTTAATATTTAAAATCAAGGACAAGATGGAAAGAACTAATCACTATGAGAGCAAAATACAGTTCCCCAATCTTCTAACAGGACACATTATCATTGAGGTCAGAGGTCAGATATAATCACCACTTATAGTTGGGAGACATTTGCATACTGAGACATTAAATTTTCAATAAATCCTAAACAGAAGGTATAGGTGTGAATTTGGTTCTCAATTTTTAATGTTTTCCTCATTTTGCTGCTTTATTGTTATAAGGCATGCAATACTGAAAGTTAAGCATTTGTTTTCTAAAATTCTTCCCTTTAATGATACAAAAAATGAAAAAAAAAATGTCAAATTTTTAAATATTTAATTTTGGATTTTTAAGTCTATTGAGTATAAGTACTTGTTCTATCTGTCTTCAGAGTTTTTGCTTTAACATCTAAAAAAGATTCATTATCTTATTTCAAATCATTAAGTGTCCTGGGTGAGACGAATCACTCATCTGCCTCTGACCTTTTAGGAAAGTTGTTTTGTTGAAATGCTGTACCTATACTTAACCTAAATTTGAGTGGACTATCCTTTAGTGTATACAAATGATGAGTTCAGTTTCTGGAATTAAAATTTTTATTTGTAATTTTCAAAAAAAAACAAGTATTTATTCTATAGTACTACTCCAGGAGAGATAGAGGGAAAAAAAAAAAAAATTTAGAACTAGGCCAGTAGTCCCAAAACTAACCTGAGGTTTATACTGGTATGCCCAAGTACCACCTGTGAAAAAAAAGAAACCTTGAGTCTTTCCCCTAAACCTCTTCTCTAAGAAGTCCCCGCTGTATGAGAGAATAGCATTGCCATCCACCTGGCTGGACAGTCGGGCCAGAAGCATAAGACTCATCCTCAGTCCCTTGTTTGATTTTTTTCCCCCCTTCATTTCCTACATCCACATCATTAGCAAATCCTTTGTTCTTCCTCCAAAGTACATTGCAGATCAAACCATTTCTTATCAACTTTCTAATATATTTTCCCTACTCTTGATATCTCATCTATTGTCTAAAAGCAGTTTTGTTTTTTTAATTTCAGGTAATTCAGATCTCTTCTGACTGAAGAACCTCTTTATAACTGCCTGTTATAATTATAATCCAAACTCCTTGTCATAGCCTATACTCACATTTACTAAGCACTTATTACACTAGATACTATTTTAGGTTCTTTGCATGTATTAACTGATGTTGTCTTCACAACTATCCAGTAGAATTGAAACTATTGCTAACCTCATTTTTACAAAGCAAGACTGTAACACAGGAAGGTTAAGTAACTTTTCCAAGTCACACAGCTAATAAGTGCCTGGGCTGTAATTCAGAGTCAGTGAATCTGACTTCAGCCCACAGAATCTGGTCCCTTCATGCCACCCAGCTTCATCTTGTCATTTTGCTTATTTCACTTTAGCCCTGCTGGGCTTTTTTCTTCCTGGAATGCATAAAGCCTGTTCCCTCTGCAGGACTTCCTCTGCCCCCACAGGCTCTTCCTCTATCTAAAATGCTGATTGATTGGTGAGTTGATCGATTTACATATACTAGGGATTGAACCCAAGGGTGCTTTACCACTGAGCTATAGCCCCAGTCCTTTTTGTTTTTTTTAACACTTTTTTAGTTGTCTATGGACCTTCATTTTATTTTTTTATATGCGGTGCTGAGAACTGAACCCAGTGCCTCACAAAAACTAGGCAAGTGCCCTACCACTGAGCTACAATCCCAGTTCCCCCTGTCCTTTTTATTTATTTATTTTTATTTTGAGACAGGGTCTCACTAAGTTGCTGAGGCTGGCCTCAAACTTGCAATCCTCCTGCCTCAGCTTCCTGAGTCATTGGGATTATAGGTGTGCATCACTACATCTGGCTAGAATGTTTTTCTTTTAGATCATTACTTGACCAGTCATCTCATTACTTAAGTTCATCTAAAGACCTTAGAGAGGTGTTCCTGACCACTTTGAAACTTCTCACGTGCCAGGTGTGGTGGCATATTCCTGTAATCTCAGCTACTCAGGAGGCTAAGGCAGGAGGTTCAAAATTCAAGGCTAGTCTAGACAACTTGGCAAGAACCTATCTCAAAAATAAAATTTAAAAAAATTGCTCTCCCATATATTTTTCCTGTTTTGTAGCAGCACTTTAACTCTCTGAATTGATCTTCTTTCTTTTTATATTTGTTTCTGTAGCTGTATTTGTTCAATAAATATTTGTTGGATGGGTGGGTGGATGTTGACTCTGTAGACTATTGGTCAGTAGAGTAGTCAAGGAAATAGGCTCTGAAATCACATTGGTGGGTCATATCCCAGCTCCACTGTTTAGTTGTGTGAAGTTGAGCAAGTTGCTTAATCTTTCTGTGCCTCGGTTCCTCATGTGCAAAATAGAAATAAGAATAATACCTCCCTAATAAAGTTGTTGTCTGAATTAAATAAGTTAATGAATATAAATCTCTTTAAACAGTAACCAGAACATAAGAACTCGAAACATGTTATTTGTCATTTAAGTGTCACTTCTTTTTTAGATTTCTTTATGGTTAATATAGAATGAATGTCATACTCAGAATGCTATTTGGAAAATCACATTTTCAGGCCTTCTTTCAGGCCAACTGAATCATAATCTCTGAGAAAAGGGCTCAGGATTTTTTGGGGGGAGTGGGTAATGTTTTAACTAGTCTGATAAACATCCAATTTGGGGAATTAATACAGTACACTTGTGGCATTGCCACTGAGGATCAGCATGGACAGTTGTGTCTGTGTGACATCATGCAGTGACACCATGCAGAAATTTTTAATTTTGCTGAGCAAAGTGCTCTAGTAAGTTGTCCTGGAAGACCCTCACCCTCTCCCCAGCATCTCTGCCACAGTGTAGCCTCGTTCTCTTTTCTTTTTCTCTACTATCAAGCAGTAAAAATGAGAGTTACTAATTTTGTTTGTACTTGAAAAATCAGCTTAAAAACAAAACAGAAATATGGTGATGCCAGTAGAGATTTTTTTTTTAAAGTGGTAACTGTTAGAAACTAGAATGAATCATTTTTGATTTCTGATACTTTATAGTATGGAGTGACAAGTTTGTTGGTTGGTTAGCTCCATGACATAAATGTTGCCTACCATATGCTGACTATAATCAGAAACCATATTGGCAGGCATACCAACCAATGCAAAAATTGCCTATTATCAGCAAAATTGTGTTATTGTTATAAGTTTAGGTATTAAAGATTTTGGACTTTCATAAAAGAAGTGGTGTAAGATATGATTTCAACCTGGAAATGGAAAGACAAAATATAGGAGGGATTGAGATTCAAGTCCATAATAAATGATAGGCAGCCAGTGCTGTGAAGTTCAGAAAAAAAAGTGAAAAATGTCAGCTAGGAGGGCTCGGTGAAACAGTCGAGGCTAGTGGTGATACACACAACAAATCTTATTTAGTTGCAGGACCAGCTCTGCCCCCTAATTATAAAAGCAGTAGTTCAGATTCATCAGACAGTGATGAGGACAGTAGTTCTTTGTCCGAAGAAGGAAATCAAGAATCTGAAGAAGATGATACTGGTCCAACTGCAAGGTAAGTCACTAAATTTAACAAACCAAGTTGCAGACTTAGTATAAGTTGACTGGAACTGATAGCTAGTGAGGGAATGTCATACCTGAATTATATAGTACAGGAAGAAATCATTTCATATGGCATTCCATCATAAACTAAACCTTTTACAAAGAAGTTTATTCTAGTAGTATATAGGTTCTGAGATATTTAGAATTTCAATGAAATTCTTATATAAAGAATTTTTCCTTAACGTATATTAACATGACTAAATATGCTAAATAAACCGTAGAATTTCTTTTTAAAATTGTATGTGCAGTGGATACTGTTTAAATAAATGAATAACATTCTTCTAATCTACCCTTATTCACCATGAGTCCATGTAAATAAGAAGTTGGATCTTTGTTTATTATTGGGTACCAAAGTATTTGATGCATTTAAAAAATTATGAGATAGAAAGAGCAAATTCTAACCCCTTCCTTAAGTGAGACTAAAGTCAAACTCATACTCTTTTCACTAAGAAACATCCAAGAAGACTATTCAAAATTTCATTTAGTGGAATCTTTAATACTACAGAAAATATAGAATAGTGATACAGCATTGCTTTAAAATATGACAATCTCTATTTTATACCAAAAATAAATTCCAGGAAAGGATTAATTAAAAACTATTGTATTGTCCATTTTTCTATTATTGGTAAAGTTAATTTATTGTTTTAGTGTTTACACAATTAAAGTTAATGCTTCCTTTAAAAATTAAAATTTCTCCATGTGAAAAAATTTTGACATATGCATTAAAATATATTACTGTGTTTTCAGAAAACAGAGGAGAAATCAGGATGATAATGATGATGATGATGATGATGATGGGTTTTTTGGACCAGCCCTTCCTCCTGGATTTAAAAAGCAGGATGATTCTCCTCCCAGGTGATAATGTGTAATATTTCAGGCCAGTCTTTTTTAATATTTCAGTGTCTGTTAATTTATTGAAGAGTTTTCCGAAATTATTTTTTAACATATATGTTTATAACATTTGAAATGGGTCATTAACAGGAAAAAGTAATTATTCCCTATAATAAATAATTATTTA
Source organism: Sciurus carolinensis (assembly GCF_902686445.1). NCBI lineage: Eukaryota > Metazoa > Chordata > Mammalia > Rodentia > Sciuridae > Sciurus > Sciurus carolinensis. The sequence continues at coordinate 44,007,984 of NC_062217.1, read as the reverse complement.
CATGTTTTTGACACTTGTATAAATTATAAAAAATGTCCATATCTCTTATTTGATAGTCACAAAAGTGTTTGATGATAGACTGGATGGAATATTATCCTCCTTCCTCCTTTAACACATAACAGTGGCAATAATAAGTGGTAGACCATGGACTTGGTCCTGGTGTTCTGACTTGTTATTCAGTTGTTTACTTAACTATTTATTGATAGAAGAAACAAACCCCTACATGTCAAATTAGTCAATTTCTTTGGACATCAAATTTGTCATATGTAAAGTACAATGACACATACCTTCCAAAATTATTACAATGGTTGAGACCTCCTGCTCTTCTACACATGTTTTTGTCTGTCCGTATCCTATATGGTGACTAGTCCAGAGTAAGTATATAGTAAATACTGATTCCTATTGTCTTATCAGAATTGCAAAATTTTAAAATACTGAACATAAAATTATACACTGAATTGTTTATAATTCATATCATAGATACCAGTATGCAAGACCAAGTAGAAAAGATGGTTATTCATTTTGTATTCAGAGTTTATAATCACAATTTAGCAAGTCCTAATATCCATGTAACCTTGTTCCTTTTAGATGAAACAAGGATAGGCAAATCCCACCTTTTTATTGGTATGGTCCCAAAACTACGAAATGATTTTTACATTCTTTTAATTATAAAAACAAAGACTCAGCAAACTAAATGTGGCCCTCCAACTTTAGAATTTACTGCCTAGCCAGGCATGGTGGCACATGCCTGTAATCCCAGTGGCTTAGGAGGCTGAGGCAGGAGAATTACAAGTTCAAAGCCAGCCTCAGCAACTTAGTGAGGCCCTACGCAACTTAGCAAGACCCTGTCTCAAAATAAAACATTAAACAGGCTGGGAGTATGGCTCAGTGGTTAAGTGCCCTGGGTTCAATCCCTGATACCAAAAAATTAAATAAAATAAATAAATAAATAAAATTTACTACCTAGCCCTTCCTAGAAAAGTTGCTGCCTCCTGGGATAAAGCATTCTTAAAAACACGTGCACACACACATTATACATGGACCATCTGTAATCTGAAAACCTGAAATTCAAAATGCTCCAAAATCTGAAACTTTTGAGCACTGTCATTACATCACAAATCTTATGGTTCAGTGTATACCTTGTTTCATGCACAAAATTATTTAAAATAGTGATATTGATCTAACCATCAGGTTATGAGTATGAGTTGTATATGAAACATAAATGAATTTCACATTTAGACTTGGGTTCCATCCCCAAGATATATCATTGTATTTATACGCAAATATCCCAAAATCTGAAAAAAAAAAATAAAGCAACGCCAAAAACAAAACAAAATATTTCAAAATCTGAAATTTGAAACACTTCTGGACCCAAGCATTTTGGCTAAGGACTCAACCTATATACTTAAATCTATCGCAGTTTCTTTCTTAAGAATTGCATTTTGGCAATATTAAAATCTATGTGTAAAATAAATAACTAATAGCATACACTAAAGTAAAAAAACTCATACACAGCAGTAGCATACCATGGTTATATTTACTATATTTTAAGATTTTATGTACCACTAATTTTATTTCAACAAACCCCCTGAGGCCAGAAAATTGAACTATAATTGCAGGCATAGCTCTGCTAAAAATTATACTCAGAAAAACCCATGCTGTACTTCCTTCTAGCTTATAAATGATAACTAATTGGATCCAACAGTGCCAAACTTCCCCGTCTTTCATCTGCAAATTGTTATGCTCAAAAAGGTTTTATGAACCAAGACAGGAGGTTATTTAGTGGTCAGATTCAGAACCGAGACTTTCTGGCTCTTGGTACTGTTTCTCCCCTGCCAGGAAGTCTGTCTGTGAGACTCTAATTGAGCACATTGCAACCTGGGGGATTCAGCTTTAGGACTTCAGTGCCATCTGTGTCATTAACACTGGCACAGCGACAACTGTGGAAAAAACATTGGTACAAAAGCAAGGGTGAAGAAACTGGTAAGTATTAACAGGAGAATGTATGTATTTTTTCCATTTTATTTTTTCCGTACATATAGTCTCAGAATTCAAGGAATTCTCTTTTTTGAACTAATGTCAGTTCCCTCAGAATGTGGCATTGGGGCAGCTCAAAAGAAAATGACTTTTGGTATCAAATAGGCCAGGGCTCGACCGTTTATTGTTTGTATTGACCTTGGGTGTTAAATTTGCCCAGAGTGAAGTGACTAGAAAGCAGAGTGACTTATACTGAGATCAGAGTTGTTTTTAAGGAAACAGGTGCACTGGTTGAAATGTGGTTTCAGCACTTTTTCCTTCCTTCAGTCACAATGAACTAACTGTATTTTACACTTACACATCTTTACTAGATTATTAGTGAGGCTGTGGTATAGATTTTTATATTGCCTTGGCTTTTTTGTTTTTGTTTTGTTTTGTTGTTGTTTGTTTGTTTTTTGATACTAGGAATTGAACCCAAGAGTACTTTAGCAGTGAGCCACAGCCCTAATCCTTTTTAAATTTTGAGATAGCTGGTAATTTATTGAGGCCCCTGCCAAGTTGCTGGGGTCCCCACTAAATTGCTGAGACCAGCCTCAAACCTGTAATCCTCCTGCTTCAGCCTCAGCTGAGATTATAGGCATCCACCACCATGCACAACTTACTATCTTGTATACCATAAGTTACTGACATCTACTGTATGTACATGCTATATTTTTCTTTAGGGAAAATCAATTTGTACTTTAATAGCCATAATTATAATGTCCTTAAAGTATTTTTCCATGGAAAGTGAATATCACAACTGAAAAAAAGCCAAGGCACTAAGTAGAAAAATGCCTGCACGAGTTTTATTCATCTAAGGCTTTTTAAAAAAATTATCATTTTTATTTAGTATAGTTTTTTAGGAAGTAGGGACACACTAGCATCACAAAGATTGAGAATTATTGGCTTATTATCTAATTGACTAACAAGTAGAAAGTTTAAAATGCCAAAATTAAGTTTTTTGAGACTCCTAGTAGAAAAATATTAGGTAATACTGGTGAAAATAATATGGTGAATGATTTTTTTATTTTCAATGTTTGTATCTAGTTTTATTATTTTTGTGAGCTTTTATTCTGAAAACTACTTTAAAGTTAGGGAGAATGATAAATGTATATTTTGTTTTTCAGGCCTATAATAGGTCCTGCATTGCCTCCTGGTTTCATTAAATCTGCACAGAAAAGTGACAAAGGCAGAGATGATCTAGGACAAGTATCATCATATTTCAACTCTGAGGTTTGAAAAGTTTCCATTTAAAGAAAAAGATGTAACAAAGTCAGAACTTTAGTGGTAACTATAATCATTTGACTCAAATGTAATATAAGAATCAGTTACATTCAGATTAATTTAAGATTGTAACATAGGTAGAACTTCAGGTAGCTGTTCACAAACCTGAAATTCTATAAGAAAAACTGCAAGATTGACAGAGTGAAGGGAGACTTTAAAGTATTAGAAAAATAGGAAATGATGAAAGTTTAAGAAATCATTATAATTTGACCTGAAGGAAAGAAAACAGGAGCATTAATAATAGACTTTACCTTAAAAATCACTCTGTCCTATTCAGTTCTGCTACCTGTATATGACAAAGATGCTGGTGATTAAGTAATTTCTTATGAAAAGATAGATCAAATGATTTTGGAGTAAAGTATGAAAGCTGTTTTTCTCTTGAAAATAACTGGAATTTATATAGCACTCTTCATTTTTAGTACATTTTCCCTATACATGGATCTTACTTTTATCTTTTCTACAGCTGCATAAAATGAACTTTATCCATTATCTTACAAATGTAAAAGACCAAAGAAATTGAATAATTTACCTAAATTTACACAATTTTTGCTTATTGAAGCCATGACTCAAACCCAATTCATGTGACTTTAAATCATATAGTCAGTATCTTATGCTTCAGTACCTTCCTACAAATGAATTCAGGTAATCAAGAGACTCCAGCCCATCTCCACTGAGAATTCACCACTAAGGTTACTCAAAGTAAACAGAGCCCAGCAATTACGATTGTGAACTTCAGGGTTACTCATCATTTCTACAAGTATTTCTACCCGTCCATGTGTCAGGCATAAGTTAAAGAAATCAGTCTGTCAACAAATGTTGTTCTTGCCTTCAGAAGACATCCAGAATCCAACCACTTCTTTACCTACCATGGTCCAAGTGACCTCACATTTCATCTATTTAATTGGTTAGTGGGGAAAATGAAAGCAATATAAATGATCTCCTGACCTTACTAGTTAAAACCTAAGAGGAAGAAGCTGTCTGTCATCTTAATAAATCTCCTGGGGGAGGGGCTGGGGTTATAGCTCAGTGGTGGAGCACTTGCCTCACACAAGTGAGGCCCTGGGTTCGATCCTCAGCACCACATAAAAACAAATAAATAAAATAAAGGTTAAATTCTTAAAAAATAAAAAATCTCCTGGAGGACAACCTGTAAGCATCTCATACATGAGGACATGAGTCTGAGGACAACAGACTCATACATGGAAACCATTTGTCAAAATGACTTAATAAGAACAAGTTGAATTCAATAACTATAATACTATTTTATCTTTGAAGTGAGTAAGGTGCTTTTGGAACTGAATTAACTCATTGGGTCAGAATTCTGTGAATTATTGCACAATATTTCTGTTCATGAAGGCTGATATAGCTCCCAAGAATGACCTGCTTATGTACATTTTATTCCAAAGAACTTTTTATATACGTGAATAAAATTAGCTTCAAATGTGTCACCTCTGACCAAGTGGTGATAAAAATCAGAAATATTATGTTGGAAAGAAGTCCAAGGCTACATCTATGTCTATCAGGAAGAGAGCTTCAATAGTTTACCGTGGACATAGGAAGAGAGGTGAAACAGTCCACATGCCATGAACTTACCATCTCCGTACAGTGCATTTGAGGAAGGCAAGGAAAAGGTTCTTATTGTTTGGTGATGATTCGTTACTTGCTTTTTTGTTTTATTATCTTTAGGTAATCCATTTCAGTTAAATTTAAGTAATTTAGAATTATTTCCTATAACTTGTAGCTCTGCTGTTGGATTAAAGATAATGTCTTATTTTCAAAGGAAACAGATAGCAGTGAAGATGAGAATATTGTTGGACCAATGCCTGCAAAAGGACCAGTTAATTATAGTGTAACAACAGAATTTGAAAAAAGGGCTCAGAGAATGAAAGAAAAACTAACTAAAGGAGATGATGTAAGTTTTAAAGATACTTTAATAAACTAAATAGATTAAAAATCCAGGGGCTAGGGCTGTAACTCAGTAGTAGAGCTCTTGCCTACCATGGGTGAGGCACTGGGTTCAATCCTCAGCACCACATAAAAATAAATAAAATAAAGGCATCCTTCTAAAACTACAAAAAAAATTTTAAATAAAAACAAAATGTTCAAATTAAACATTAATTGTGTGTGTGTGTATGTGTGTGTGTGCACAGTATATAATCCAGAAACTTTATTGGAAAAGATTGGCAAATTTTTTCTACTAAAAATATTCTGTATGGCAAGATATAGTCAAAAGAATAACGAATTGGATGAAAATATTTGGAACATGGCAAAAGTATGTGACAGAAACATCAAACCTTTCTATTAAAGTCTGTCAGTAAATTTAAAACTTCAGTTGAGAAACACAAAAACAACAGTATTTTTATACACCCACACCACAATCATGTGCACACGCACACGCACACACCCACACACACATACTTTGCATGCTACTTTTTCTTTAACTTTTAATTTCTCATAAAGGATTCATCTAAACCAATAACAAGAGAGTCATGGATGACTGAACTTCCTCCAGAAATGAAAGACTTTGGTTTGGGGCCAAGGGCCTTTAAGAGAAGAGCTGATGACAAATCCGGAGATCGATCAATCTGGACAGATACTCCAGCTGATAGAGAAAGGAAAGCTAAGGTGAGTTGTTTTGTTTTGTTTTGTTTTTCAATTTATTTTTATTGTAAACAAATGGGATACATCTTGTTTCTCTATTTGTACATGAAGTAGAGGCATACCATTTGTGTAATCATACATTTACATAAGGTAATGGTGTTTGATTCATTCTGTTATTTTTTCCTTCCCCCCCACCTCTCCCACCCCTCTTTTCCCTCTATACAGTCCTTCCTTCCTCCATTCTTGCATCTCTCCCATCCCTCATTATGTGTCATCATCTGCTTATCAGCAAGATCATTCATCCTTTGGTTTTTTGAGATTGGCTTATTTCACTTAGCATGATATTTTCCAATTTCATCCATTTGCCTGCAAATGCCATAATTTTATTATTCTTTATGGCTGAGTAATATTCTACTGTGTGTGTGTATATATATATATATATCACAGTTTCTTTATCCATTCATCAATTGAAGGGCATCTAGGTTGGTTCCACAATCTGGCTATTGTGAACTGAGCAGCTATGAACATTGATGTGTATCACTGTGAACATCACTGTAGTATACCGATTTTAAGTCCTTTGGGTATAGGCCAAGGAGAGGGATAGCTGGGTGAAATGGTGTTTCCATTCCAAGTTCTAAGGAATCTCCACACTGCTTTCCAGAGTGGCTGTACTAATTTGCAGCCCCACCAGCAATGTATGAGTGTTCCTTTTTATTTATGTGTTTCTGTCCATGATGGCTCAATATTGAAAAGATATAATGCAAAATTATTTAAGGTTACTACTTCTTGAAATTATGATCCAAAGGGAAAATATTTCTTCCCTGAAGAGAAGTTATGAAGAAGGAAAGTCATACTGTTTATTATTTTTCAATAAACTGCCTCATTTAAACCCCAAGAAAACCGTGAGACATAGGTTTATTGACTTCATGCTATAGAGGGAGAAACTAACCTCTGTGGTGCAGCTTTTCACTGAGCTAGGAAATGTTGAGGAGAAAGTCCATTTTATGTTGGCAAGGATGTCAGGAAAAGGTACATTCATACATTACTAGTGAGATGGCAACTTTTTGCTACCATTATGGAAAGCAGTATGGAGATTCCTCAGAAAACTTGGAATGGAACCACCATTTGACCCAGCTATCTCACTCCTGCATTTATACCCAAAGGACTTAAAATCAGCATACTACAGTAACAGGGCCACATCAATGTTTATAGCAGCTCAGTTGACAAAAGCTAAATTATGGAACCAACCTAGGTGCTCTTCAACAGATAAATGGACAAAGAAAATGTGATATATATACACAAGGGAATATTACTCAGCCTTAAAGAAGAATGAAATGATGGCATTTGCAGGTAAATGGAACTGGAGAATATCGTGTTAAATGAAATAAGCTAGTTCCAAAAAGACCAAAGGCTGAATGTTTTCTCTAATATGTGGATGCTAATTCATAATAAGGGGTGGAGGGGCTAGGGAAGAATAGAGGTACTTTGGATTAGGCAGAGGGGAGTGAAGGGAGGGAAGGGGATACGGCGTAGGAAAAGTTCATTTTAGGTGTTTTTAACTCCGTATTCCCTGGTCTTTATATATCACACTTTCTACATGAAAACATATCTTTTAAAATATATTGAAAAAAATACTTGCATATTAAACTAGAAAATTAAAATTTAGTATATAGTACCACTATATACTAACTATATCAGATCACAAAGCTGTTCATTTTCTGGTATATTTGTTTCTGTGTAAAGTTCATGACTAATTTTTGTCACAAATCTTGGTCATATTTCCTTCTTGATAGGTTCTCTCCAGTCTGTTCATGTTACTTTTTATGTTTGATTTCACAGTGTACATACATCTCCATACCTCTAATGCTCTTATGTTCCACTTAGCCAGCATGGCCTAAAAGAAAGGATTGCTCTTTAGAAAGAAATGAAAAAGTCATGCATAAGTTGATTAAATGACATCTGTTACCTCTTCACATCCCAGTCTTGAGATCTAAAAGTTTCTTATTAAGATCAGGTTTTCATCTCCATTTGAACATAACATCACTTCTCTCTTAATATTTACAAGTAAAAGCCTCTACTTTCTGAAGAAAATTTAATGGAAAAAATAAGAAATGTGCTATTCCTATGTTTTTAATGTACTTTATTTAAAATATGTTGTTTTAATTCATTACTAAGGTAAAAAATATAATGAGGGCCTCCTTGGTTTTACTAAGCAAATAACATGAAAATATATGTTGAGAACAATGGTTTTCAGTCATTTTTATGTGTGTCTTCCTTATTCCTGGTTGGGAGTATATTCCATAGAAAATCATAGTAACATTTTTTCTAACTATAGCTTGTTAAAAGTTTATCTAAGTACTCCATTTATGCATGTATGCTATTATAAATGGAATTTTTGTTTTGTTCCAAATTCCAGTTATCTAATGTTGTTATATTCTATATATTGACCGTGTGTTATACAACTTTGCCGTGCTTGCTTATTAGTTTGGAGAGGTTTTCTGGTAGATTTGGGGGTGTTGTGTATACAGTCATACTCTGTGAATAAAGATAGTTGTCTTTATTTTTTTATTAATATATACACCTTTTTCTTTTTGCTGTTTTTAAAAACATCATGGAGAGTTTGTTTCTAAGCCTTATTTTACTCCTATATTTCATCATTATTTATTATTTACCACGGGGGCTCGTGTAATGGGGGGTAAAGGGCGCAGTGTCGATAACCACACAGACACCAGGAGCCAAGTAAGAGCAGGCGAGCTTGTAGCTGCTGACTCATTTATTGCGGAAGCTTCTTCTTTTATTGAGTACCTATCCAATCAGCGCATCAGTCAGTGTGTCACACCACTCGAAGCCACCAATCATTTAGTCTCCTAGAACCACCAATCATTTGTGGGTTTTGTATTTTGCACCAATGGGGATACATGACTCCACATTTCCCCCTTTTTCTTTTCTTTTCTTTTCTTTTTTTTTTTTTTTTTTGTGCATTGTTAAGTGTCCTCTGGCCAGGAGTAACACTATAACACCACCAGGTGGCCAACCTGCGTGGACACTGCAGGAGATGGGCGGCTGTGCCTGTCTTAGGTCGTCTCCCTCTGGAGATCTTACCCGTCATTGACTACCAGCCATCGTCAGTCCCGAGTGTATAGCACATACTATAAAGGTAACATGTTGATGTAGGGGCTTTTGGGCGTCCTGTTTTTTTATGATTTTGTCCTTTTTGATGCTTGGTGTCTTGGAGATCTTCATCGGAAAGTTCTTCTGGTTCCTGTAGACAAACATATTGTGGCTTGGTGCTTACCAACATTGCCATCGATTTGCTGATGTTGTCGATTTGAACCTGTAATGAATTTCCTTAACAGCATAGCAAGGTATATCATTAGAAGTATTTTAGTCAAGCACAGGTTTGACATTCCTCGCAGGTACCCACACCGGAGTTTTGCTGGTTTCTGGAAAGACACAAGCATAACCCCTACCTTGAGAGAGAGGGGGATGGGGCCCAGGCCACTGAGATGATATGGGGTCTTTCGACCTAACTAAAGGCAGAGGAGAATGACCTGGTAAGGAGTCCCGTAGGTGAAACAGCAAAAGCGACTGGGTGAGAGGCAGACTGCAGAAAAGCAGATAAGCATTCCATGGATGCAGCAAGAGCAGAGATTGGGGCAGAAAAGGAGAGACCCGGGTCAGAAGGAGGGAGCGGAGGAACTTCTCTGGCGGCTCCAATCCATTTAGCTATAGGTTTGGCAGAAAGGAGCAATGGCATTTTTAACAGCGGTAGTGGCTCCCTCCCAAACAGGTTGTTTAAGAAGAATATCCTTAATGAGCTCATCAGAAATAGTGTGATCAACAGCAGTCTGAACACGTGTGAGGAGGTCCAGAAACCATTCATGAGGGCCTTGAATGAGGTGGGGGGTGGGAGGGGTTAGCGTTAGGGTTAGGGTTAGGGTTAAGGGGGGGGCAAGAATGGAGGAAGGAAGGACTGTATAGAGGGAAAAGAGGGATGGTTCAGTGTTTAGGCATGATGGGCCCCCGAATTAAACACCCCGGACCAATCGAGAGTGTTGCAGCTCAATGAAACTAGGGACAAACAAGACAAACAAAAATGGGGAAAAAGAAGGAGCCTATCTTACCCTATAGGTTCTGTATAACACAAAACATAGAATAAAACCCTGAGAGACACATATAGTGTCAATAGGGACCCTTACCCGAGAGTCGAAGAAAGGGGCCCACCAGCATCAATGGTCCCACGTTGGGTGCCAGATATATTATTTACCACGGGGGCTCATGTAATGGGGGGTGAAGGGCACAGTGTCAATAATTATTAGTCAAAACTCGTCCTTAGTTTGATAAATACATGAGTTCTTACAGTTAATTGATTAAATAAGGTTTTGTATTGGTTGCTTTTTGGGTTTTGTTTTTTTCTGTTTTTTCTTGTTTTCAGAAAGATCATAGAACACTAACAGATCCCTTATTACATATATAAATACTTCTAAATGAAAGGAATTCAAGAAGCCTGGCATAGTTTAGTTTCTTGTTACTTAATCTAAATAAAAAGAATATATTTCTTTGTTGTTTTATCTTAATGATGTGGCTCTATAAAGTGTTATTTGTGTGCATTCCTCAGGAACCACAAGAAGCAAGAAAGTTGTCCAGTAAGAAGGATGAGGAATATATATTATCAGGAAGAGATAAGAGATTGGCTGAGCAGGTATCTTCATACAATGTAAGTAAGAAAATTAAACATATAATCTTCTATTTTTCTTTCAGTGCTCTTCTCATTTTTTTCTTTTTCTTGTTTCTTTTATATGATTGCCTCTTTGCCTTCCTGAAATATTTTTAATTTGTACTTTACCTAAGTCATATATCAGAAATTTAATTACTAGAGATAGGTAGCCCTTGATCAGCAGTCAAGAGTCCTTCATAGACATCCTGAGTTCATAAGTCTTTAAATTATAAGCAAATTTGGAGTATTTTATGGAAAGACTTAAATATGGGAGAAAATGTTTCCGAAGTAAAATTCAGTGTAAATTTCTACACTAAGATCTTATTCATTTGGCATACATAATTTTTTGTTGTTCTCTTTTCCCTCTTAAAACCTAGTGAGTATTCCAGTTCAAATAATAAATGTAAATCTCAGAAATGATTGGTCTCTGAAAAGTCTGTAGGTATTTAGTAAAATTATATTATGTTCCCTGCATTTTAGTTAATGTAAAGTTCTATTAAAATTGATTTATTGGACATATGTTGACCAGTTTTGGAAACAGACTAAAACCCAACCCATTTGAAACATGTATTAAAACTGATAACTCAAAAGTCAAGTCTCAAAAAAACTGAAAGAATAACTGTCATTCAGAACATGTTCTTTGACCACAAGAAATCTAAGTTAAAATTCATAATAACTTAAATGCCATATATAACTGGAAATTAGAAAAATTCAAAGTTTAAATTTTGCATTTAAGTGGAAATGATAATGGAAGTTAGAAAATACCTAGACCTGAATGATAACAAGAATGCAACATATCAAAATGTGGAGAATGCACTGTGGTGCTTAGAGCCAAATTTATAGCATAATAGTTTATGTTAGGAAAGAAGAATACTTAAAATGAATAAACCAGGCCTTCTTTCAAAGTGGCATTTCTTACAAAATTGCACTCTCACTTACCCTATGACAACACAGTTCCACTCTTGGGTCTTTAGTTAAGACACATGAAAACATGTTTACAAAAAGAGTAGAACATGCTTTCTTTATAGTGGCCTCAAAAAGACTTATTCAAGAATATTCATAGAAGCTTATTCATAATAGCTGTGTGCTATAAACAGCCCAGGTATCCATCAATAAGAGAAAGAAAAATCAAACTATAGTATAAAATGAAACCCTACTCAGCAATAAAAAGTAACACATTACAAATAAATGCAGCATCTGTATGAATCAGTCATTGTGCTGAGTGCAAGAAGTCAAAGGAGCAAGTATATACTATTTATATGAAGATTTATAATATGCAAAATGATCTGGTGCAAAAAATCAGAATAGTAATATTGGATATGGTTGTGGGATTTGTCTAGGAAGCAGCACACAACTTTCTGGAGTGACAGGAAAGTTCTAGATCTTGATTGGAGTTTGAATTATAAAGCTTAGTGAATGTACACTTAATATTTGTAAACTTCATTGTATATAAATTTATTTTTAAAGAAAAAATTATGAATAAATATTGAACTCTCATTAATGAATGCATTCTGAAGTTTTTAGGGAGTGTGTAATGAGGTCTGTAGGTTTACCTAAAAATGCAAGAAGTTAGCATTTTAAACTTATGTTGAAATTTTGGTTACTTATTGTGAGATTGACTCTTCAAACTATTAATGTAGTCTCTTAACACTAAATCATTCTTTAACCCCAAACCTCAGCATTTTTAAATTGAGGACTCTTTAAAATATTATCATGGAGACAAAATTCAAATCAGTCAATTAGAAATTAAGCATGAGCTTTTTTAACCATTTCAGTCAAAATAAATTGCTTTAAATATTATAAATTAGTATAAAACAAAAACATTTTTGTTAAATGATTGAATGTGATGATTCAGCAGACTGATCATTTAGCAAATTGATTTCTACGTGAATTGGCTTTCAACTCATTATTTCACTGAAGCAACTGCTTCTAGGTATTTTTATAAATTTTTTTTATAGTTTAGCACTAGTTTGGTCCTGTGTATCACATGTACAGATTATACTAACCTAGAGCAACTGATATGAAAGCAACAACTAATATAAAAACTCATTTCTTTTATTATCATAAATTTGAGCACTTGGATTGTTTAAATTGATTATAATAGTCCAGTAGTTTAAGGTATTCCCCCATCTATTTATGTTTGGTTTACTAATATAGGATATCAGTACATTGAAAACTTCCATCTTTATTTATTTGCTTTTTGTTAACTTTTATACAGTTTTGCTCATTAATATAAATCACTTTCCTCCATAGTGGCTTTAGGTAAAATAATAGGCCCTTCCCATTCTGTTCTTTATTACATCTGCTTCAAACTTTGCTTTTTTTTTTTTTTGTAGTGCTGGGGATTTGAACCCAGGGCCTTGTGCTTGTAAGGCAAACACTCTACCAACTGAGCTATATCCCTAGCCCATAAACTTTGTTCTCTGTTTCCTCTGGTTTTTTCATCTTCAGGCCTTCTCCTTCCAACTCTAATTATTAACCTATTGCCCTCCCTCATTTTATTACCTTATTAAAGAGTTATTTTCTCTTTAGCAGGGAAAGACATGGATGCAGGAAAAGGAAGGAAAAAATATCAAGTTTTTATAGTGCAACTTTTTTTTTTTTTTTTTTTTTTTTGGCGGTGCTGGGGATTGAACTCAGGGCCTTGTGCTTGAGAGGCGAGCACTCTACCAACTGAGCTATCTCCCCAGCCCCTATAGTGCAACTTTTTAACATTTAGATGTACATCATTATACTTACATTACACGTGTGGTTTCATACCCTAAAATTAACCGTACACATCTCCTTTGGGTTGGTATCCTCTCTTCTATTAATACCAAACTAGTAGAAAGATTGATCTACATCACAGGTTCTACATCCAGTGGATCACCTATCTCAGGATATGGATGGTAAAGCACACATTTCTGCCCCCATTAGCAGTTTTGATTCACTGAATCTAAAATGGGACTCAGGAATTTATATGTCTTTTCTGCCAGTCAGGGATGTGGAGACCAGTAGTCTTCAAATATTTTTGTTAGGGATCCTCTAAAAGAAATTTGAAAAACTATATATTTTTACTTGACATCTAAAATTTTTTGTTATAAGTTTTAATAGTTGCCAAAGATGTAATTTATAGCATATTATCTTACTATTAAATTCTTCAAATAGAATCTTAAATTCCATACCTAGTATAATCCATTAAAAGACTATGAACAAACTCTTCCTTAACAATTTTATTTCTCCTTTTTTTGAAGTTCAATTTCACTTCTCTTCTGCTGCAGAATTCCATATCCTAGTAGATTCACTTTTGCACTTGAAAGCCATGATTTACAATTATCTTGGTAAATCATATTTCTCTGCAACAAAAATATGCACATAAATTGAAATTGAAGTTTTTTAATTTCCTGTGTCTAACTTTAAATGTTAACAGTAAACATTAAGAGTAATATTAATTTCTAAATTAAGTTGTAATTTCAGTTGATCAAAAACACATAAATAGCTAGGCATGGAAACACACCTATAATCCTAGCTACTTGGAAGGCTGAGGCAGGAAGATTGCAAATTTGAGGCCAGCCTGAGCAATTTAGCAAGACCCTGTCTCAAAATAAAAGATAAAAAAGGACTAGAGGTATAACTCAGTGGAAGAGCACTTGCATATTATGTGCAAGACCCTGGGTTCAATTCCCAGTTCTGTTTTTAAAAAAAAGTATAAATACATTATAAATTTTGATAAATATTAAACATAAAAATAAAATAAAAAATTAAAAGGGCTGGGGATGTAATTCAGTGCTACCCTAGTACCAAAAAAAGTAAAATTTAAATGTAATTTAATCTCTTAATGAAAGACTGTTTTTCCAGTTAGATCCTGGTCTTTGGATGAGTGCTACTTATTGCTAGAGTAAGGTTTTAGTCTCAGTTGTGTAAATGGTAATGGAACACATTTTGTTATAGTGATATATTCAATTATTTGATCAACTTAAGTGTTTTTTTTGGGGGGGTGCTGGGGATCGAACCCAAGGCCTTGTGCTTACAAGGCAAGCACTCTACCGACTGAGCTATCTCCCTAGCCCCAACTTAAGTGTTCTTAAACCTCATATTGGCCAATTAATAAAATTACTAATGATCTCTGAACTATCAACTTATTAGGAATTCATTTGATTTTTTTTTTCCACATTGGTCCCATAAATTTGTCCTTTCGTTTTTTTTCTTTACAAATCTGTACATCAGGAATAATAACATTCAATTTATAGAGATAGTAAAGATTACAGTAGAGTAAATGCAGTAAATCCAACACAGCATTTATTGAATGATTCTACATACCCATACCTGACACTGTATTAAATCCTCTGTATTCATTGGACCATTTAACTTCTATCTTGCCCAAATATTTACAAATTATTTTTTTTCCCCTTCTCTCCACACTGTTACCAACACTTATCTCCCGTCTTTTTAATAATATCTAGATCCCAACAGGCTCAGGATAGAATTTCATAGTATCTTTCTTTTTTTTACAAATTATTACCTTGACTGCTGCCATCTTACAGCTGAGAATATGAGGCTTAAATCATTTGCTAAAGGTTACCATTGTTGAAAGCAACAGCACTGTCCTTGCAATTTAGATTTTTCTAAATATGAAACTTGGTTCTTAACTATTTTTCCATACTATGTTTTGATAGCCTTTTTTTCTTTAGCAAAATTTAGTGATTTTTTTTAGCCTCCTTCAGTTTTGTTGAAAATAAAGAATTAGAAAGCATTTGATATGTGTTATCTTCATAGATGCTATCTTGGATTTGAAAAACCTGTTGAGTTTGCAAATAACCCTCCTTAATGTGTACTGTTGCTGTCTGTTCTAGTTCTTTGTAGGGTCCTCTATAAGTTTAGTCTGTTCATGATCATATTCTGTCAATGATTTATACAAGCTAAGTTTTGATCTCTGCTCTCATGTTTCCCCAGGAGTCAAAAAGATCAGAATCTCTTATGGACATTCATCATAAAAAATTAAAAAATAAGGCTGCTGATGATAAAAATAAGCCCCAAGAGAGAATACCATTTGACCGTGATAAAGATCTCAAGGTTAATCGGTTTGATGAAGCTCAGAAAAAAGCCCTAATTAAGAAATCTAGAGAACTAAACACCAGATTTTCACATGGCAAAGGCAATATGTTTTTATAAGTAAGTATTTTTCAGTGAAATGTATTTTCATACTGATGAATTTGAACTTTTCTGAATACTCTGTTCTCTATAATAATTATGTGCCAAGATCTATTTCCTTTTACAATAAAGTAGATTATAAGCCTACATTATTTTATATGTAAATAGTGATTTTTGAAAAGTCAACTTTATGGGAAAAAAAGTATGGTTTACTAAAAAATAGCCTTGCCCTCATAATAACCTAACCAGGCATTTCTATCAAAAATGCTAAAATAAAAGTTCCATTTATGAGAAATTGAGGCTTGAGTATGCATGCTTTATTAAGAATGAAAACAGGGAGATTTGCTGGTAGTTTTCATGTAAAACAAGATCACAGTTAGAAAATGTTCATTGCTTTGTAGGGTCCTCTATAAGTTTAGTTCAGACCATTTTACCATTCATCCATAGACCAACCTGAGAAGGGTTTGAAATGGTAATTAAGGAGTTGAAAAAGACTCCTTAAAGATTGCTTCTTAAAATCTTTATGATATTTAGTTTTATGAAATTTACATCAATAGTCAAATGTAATTTTAAGGGAAAATAAAAAGTTAGAAATGTTTTCCAACTTACTGAATTCTCTTGTTCTTACCTCAGGGGGATTTCCCTGTGCAATGAAGAAAAGTTGAAGAATACTCTTTTATCTGTCTCTTCACCTTTATATGTTGGTCTTGGGCTTCTTAAGATTAGAAATTACTTGAACCTCAAAAATCTTACAAGTTGTCCTTGTTTTGTGTCCTTGAGGTTATGTGGAATCATAAAATCAGTGTTTCTTATGTAGAATAGAATATTTTGTGTGTCTTTGACTTCTGAGGAAACCTGGGCTTTTCTTCATAATTAATTATTTCCCCTCCTTTCCCCAACTTGCTCTTACCACCCCCCAAACTTGTCCTACAAGTTTCCTCTAAGATCTGCTCAGGACTGTTTGCTGAAAATCTACAATAGCCTGGGCCTTTTTGACAAATATATTTAACCTGCCCTGGAGTAAGCATATCAGGTACTTGGTGGAAGTTCATGAATTTGGAATTGGTTGGTTTTTCCCTCCACACTGCAGCTAGAGTACACATTTACTAGAAAATAGAGAGGGTATGGATTTTGTCCCTTTCATTATCAATTTGTTGTTCTGGCACTCAGGGTTTTTATGTTGTTTGGAGTTTTTGACTTCTTTGTTTTTAAGCCAGAAAATGAGTACTCTAGGTTATCTTGTGTGCTGAGGAAAATCTACTTTGATTCTTTAACTTTAATAATAAATATTTCTGAGGGAGGCAGTCTGAGGGTGGTAACGCTGGTAAATGTTATCAGTGTGAAGTCTGTAAGACTCTCCTCCATGATCTCACCACAACTGTCTGAATCTTGGAACTTGGCTTTGGGATGATCTTATTTTTCTCATTTATATATTCAACAGTTTGTGGTAAATTTATTGGAACTGGATCTTTTATATCAATCATGGATAAATTTTATTTAAAAATCAAACTAATAATCACTGAATACAAAAAATGGAAAATCTATAATCATAACCATATTGGGAGGATAATAAGTTTGTGATGCTTTATATACTGCCTCTTAAGATGATAAACAGAAACTTGTAAATAGTTAACTGGAGCCTAAATGCAAATCTACAAATTATATTTTCTTGCAAACTAGTCCCAGTTGTTCTGCTAGTCCTATGTGAGGAAGCACAGGGTTTTAAAAATAAAGATTCTGATTCCCAGTTCATGTGAGCATTATGAAATTGAGTCAGCTATTCAAGTAGCAGTACATATTTTTTTATATCAGTGTAAACAGTGTCTTACTAAAGGACATTACATTTAAAAGGTAAATTATTCTCCTAAGTAAATTGAAAAGTCTTCTCATTTTAAGCAGAATTGGACAGAACTACCTTTTGACTAAAAGTCAAAAGTGGCTAGTATTATCTGAACACAAAACTTCATACAAGAGTATCCATTCCATTCATTTTATTATTTTTTCAATGAGAGGAAACATGGTTTTCTATTTCTACATCCCCACATACATTTTCATGAAATTTGATATTTTTTAAAGTAAAAATGTCATCTTTGGATACTTACTTTTGCTTTGCTGCCTCATCTGAAAGGGATGGGAATGTTTCTGTGTTATGTTTGCTGTTTCTCCCATAAACTTCAGAGTGTCTGTGACCTTGACCTAAGGGGCAGAACCTCTTCTTTCTAATACTTGCAGTAGGTACTTCCTCACTGGCACCCTGGAGCTAAGTTCTTTCCTGTCATCCTGAAGACAGTTTTAACAAAATGAAAGGCCACTTCCAGAGCTTTTGTTTTGTTTTGTTTTTTTGTTTTGCCCCAATACAACATAGACAATTAAAGATTGAAGTAGCTAGTACACAAAATGGAAAGATGTACTTCCTTTCATTCCTTCCTCTCTACCAAATGAAGCTGCAGAAGGCCTACTTGAATCAAATCTCCTGAAAATCTGTTGATATTTTCAAATAAGTTTTAATTTCCTACATTTCTCTGACCCCTTTTGAAGAAGAAGAAAAGAGCAACACTAACATTTAAGTTCATTGTATCTAAAATTATGTGATTTTATCCAGCTTTCTAAGTTGGCATCTCAGATAGACTTAGATGCTTCAAATAGTAACCTCATTCCTGGTAAGTAATTGGTGGGGTTATTGGGTTTAACAGGTGGGACAAAAGGGATGGGGAAACAAAAGGTGAGAAATGGTGCCTATACCCATTATAAGACTTTTATATTGGGCAAAATACAGTAAATTAAGTCCTGCTCTGAAAGCCATAGTCTTACTAATTTTTTTAATTTTATTTAGATGTAGTAACACTTGACATTTAGTTTATCATTCAGACATTTAATGATTCTTTGAATTAATGATTTTTTTAGAAATGAAGTTGAGATTTACATGGTATTAAGGCTTACATGATGCAGAATTAACAGTGATTATGTACATTCTTTGATTTCAAAACATTATCCTGAAATGTAGGATGATGAGGAGTAGCTTTTAAACTAGTTACAAGAGGCCCTTATCACTTTCATTTCCACTTTTTCCATAATAATATAGGTATTATTTTCAAAAGATCTCCATCGAGGTACCTAAAAGGAAGAATAAACATGGAGGGAAGTGGCTAGAGATAGTGCCCACGTAACAACATCCAGGTATTCTAGTTCAGAATATTAATTTATTATGTTGTTTTGGCTTTTGATGCCATCATGAGATTTAAGTCTGCAAGCACACACCTAATGCTGCTGTAGAAGAGGTAAATTTTTTGCAGCCTAGAATATTGTTTAATAGGGGCTGAGGAGGTAGCTCAGTAGTAAAGCACATGCTTTAGCACGTGAGAGGCCTTGGGCTTAATCCCCAGTGCCAAAAACAAAACTGTGTATGACTACGGTATGTACTAGATTACAAAGCTGTTCACTGCCCCTTTTAGTCTTTTCATTTTGAGCATGACAGTTAAAAGACTGTTTTTAGAAAAGAAAAATTCCTGAAGTGTTTTTTATGTGTAAATTTTTTATGTATAAATAAAGTTTCATCTAAATCTGTGAAGAAGTTGTCTTTATTTTTATTTTGTCTTAATATTACTAGCTTTTCTGAAGCAGGTGATATTGTTAAAAAGAATATTCTAAAGGCATATTCTGGCCAACCAGAATATTGTGAGTTGTTATTTAAAAAAAGAATCTTTCACCCAACTCTCTTGCCAGAATCATATGAGCTACAGATATTACTTGTTTATTTAGGAACACAAGAAAATGAACAAAATCCTCTTAACAGCCCCGTGACACAAGGGGGGCTTGTACTGGGTAGTGACCAGTATTCTGTTGTTCATCAGGTCACAGAATGTATAACAGAGGGTGAGTTTTTTCTGGGTTGATTGACTTTTAGTGGTTTTGTTTTGTTTGATCTCTCTACTTCCCAGATGGAAAGAGACCAAAAAGATATTTTGCAATATGAAAAATGATAGGAGTCTGATCTTATAGGGTCAAAGAAAGAATTTAATTTCTCAGATCATTTCCATATAATAAGGATTGCTTGAAGAATTTCTACTTTTTTTTCCATTTACTAAACATTTATTAAATGCCCCCATGTGTGCTTAGTGCCAAGAACACAATAGTGAACTAGGCAAGCTTGTCCTCCTGGAGAGGAGATCTTTACTGGTCACTACAAGTTATTCACCAATAAGTAAAGCAGATTCCCTGCCCCATGGTTTATATTCCAGTGGGAGAGCAGAAAAAGATCTAAGAAAAGAAGATCAAGTGATCAAATTGTGATAGGTGTTAGGAATGAAACAAGGTGACAGGGTGGTGAGAGACTAGAACAGGTAGTTGAAGATTGGAATCTCATTTAGGGAGGGTGATGAGGAAAGGCTTTGAAGAGACCAGGTGTGGTGATGCACACCTGTAATCACAGCTACAGGGAGGCCGATGCAGAAGGACTGCAAATCCGAAACCATCCTCAGCAACCTAGCAAGACTTTGTCTCACAAATAAAGCAATAAAGTAAAAGGGACTGGGGAGGAAGCTCAGTGGTAGAGCAGCCCTGGCTTCACTCCCTAAAAAAGAAAAGAAAAAGAAGGAAAGGTCTCTGAAGAGGTGGTATTTAGACTGAATCCTTAAAAAAAAAAAAAAAGGAAACAAATAGTGTGAAAAGTGAGCAACCACATTTGCAAAAACTCTCAACATTAGTTTTGTTTGAAGAACTGCAGTGTGGATGGTGTATCATAAGAAGCATGGTGGCTTAGGGTTGGACCTTGTCATTGACACTGCGAAGCCCACATAAGGGCATTTATCCCAACCCTGGAAGGTGAACAGGAGCCTCCCAATGGAATAGACTTCTTTTTTTGTTGTTGCTCTTTTTAGATACACAAGACAGTAGAGTGTATTTTGACATATCATACATACATGAAGTATAACTTCCCATTCTTGTGGTTGTCCATGATGTGGAGTTTCACTGGTGGTGTATTCATATATGAACATAGGAAAGTTATGTCCAATTCCTTCTACTGTCTTTGCTCTTTCCATCCTCTCTCCCTTCCCTTTGTCTTGGAGTAGACTTCTTAACCAAGTTATAAACATCTCATAGTCTGAATGGTTCCAAAGGATCTACCTACTGACCCTCCAGAATTACCCAGATATGTGATTTATACCTTATGACCTAGCATGAACATTTTCTAAATGTAACTCCAATGATAACTGTCCTAAGTTATTAGAATATTCATAGGTGAACTGAATATTGAACCTGTATTTTATCACCAAAACTGTAGTTATTTAAGAATAACTGCTTTCTTTTTCAGAACTTGTTATAAATTATTCATTTCCTCCTGGACCTTATTATTAAGGGTTGTATACATTCTTCTTAAGACCTAAATATCACCAGATGAATTTAGCAGATAACAGTTGAGTAATCAATCTTTAGGCTTCCAGGGCATAACAATCTTTCCCTTCAGAGACTAGAAAATGTAATAATGAGTCTGTTTCTTATTGCAATCTGTGAACTATTCTATCAGAATCACCTGGGCAGCTTGTTTAACTGCAGAGTCCCAGGCCCATTGCTACTGAATGAGATTCTTCAGGGTTAGAGTCAGAATCTCCATTTTTAACCATTATCCTAGGTGGTTCTTTATAAATTCCAGTTTGTGTCAATGCATTTATGTATGTTCCTACAAATCTTGTTTTTGTATATTCCACTTTCCTATGTTATATTCCTAAGTACCTAATTTAATCACTTTATAGCTATTACAAAGCTTCAACCACTAATCCCAACAACTCTTGCCTTGGAAGAGTGAATTATCACCTCTGCTTCATGAACTAGTTCCTAAAAGCTGCATTCTTCAAACATTTACCAGCAGTTACAGTGATCAAGTTTTCTGTCAAAATTCACTTTCATTAAACTTTACCTTTTGGGGGGGGCACATTTTAAAATAGAGAAGTCTCCTAAAAATAGTTAAGTTTAAAGGTCCTGGTGCCTGACTGGTTTGGGGCCCAACTGAATATCCAGAAATTACGGAATGTTGAAAGGGTGGGCAAAAGAAAAGATAAATTCGAAGGGGTGGTTTCTACCTTTTGACTATTTGGGGGATGGAGGTTAATCTTACTAGCACACTTTGAGATCTTAGATAACTTGTTTTTGGCAACTAAGGTATTGTTTTAGTCAAAGAACTTCAAAAGCAAACAAGTTTACCTTTAGATACCAGTTTCTGCATTTGTAACACAAGAAAGATACCAATAAGTAAAAGAATGTTAAAAAGTTGCAAAGGCACCACACTTTAAGAACTGAAAAATTTTCAAGGACCCATTCTAGAATATCGAAACATTTCATACTTCATTTTCCAAGTCTTTTGCTACTGCTCAGTCCTTTATAGAACTTGCCTTTAGTTTACCTAGGATGGGGTAATGTTGACCAAACAGTCCATATGAAAATATTTAGTACTAGACTTTTATCTTCATATAGTCAGAGCTCTGAGAGGGAAATAAACTTGCTCCTTTTATAAACAAAAGAAAAAATGGAGTTGTATATGTATGGAACCTGATGCTTTTTGTCTTTTTAGGTAATGACTGAAAGCACATTTTACTTACCAAGGATGACTAATTCTATAATGTTTAATTTACACTACACACTGAACCAGTTATTAGCCTAAGAGGGCTACTTAGAATAAATACAAGTATAATTAATTTGACATTAAAACAGCAATAAATCGAAAAATTGTAACCATTCTTCAATCTTCATTTTAACTGATTTTTATGATCTTTTAAATTAGTATTTATATATTGGTTAATAAAATAGTCATATTTGAAAACTGAGGTTCTTAGAGTTTTAAAGTATTTCAAACTATAGTTTATCATAAAGACAAAATTAAAACTCAGCCTAACAATTTATAAAATATCAGTTGATCCATTTTACTGTGTTGCCTCTGGGGAAATGACATGAAAAGATGGATTCAGAGTATTTCCTTTTACCATTAAATTACAAAAAGCTTTTTAAAATCACTTGTGTTGTCTTTTCACTGAGTGCATATCAACCCCCAGTAGGACTAAGTTCTATTCAACATTTACCAGAACTGAATAATTCCTAGGCTTAAGGAGATGGGAGATGATAGTTGAACATAATAGTGGACATATTTAGTCAACAAAACATCTAAGTCGGTGTTTTTCAAAACCCCTGGGCACTTATTACAGATATGGATACCCTGAGCTCATTATGAGAGATTTTGATTATATCAGTTAGTTTAAGTAAGGTTGGATCCAAGCTTCTATTTTTAGCAATTCTAATGTGCCCCAAAGTATGAGATCCAAACCAGTTTGGTTTAAGCATTACATCAAGATTTCTAGAATTAAAGATTTCAGACTGTGGTCCCTGAGCCTCTTGATTCAAAAGATAGAAGGCATGGACCAGGGATATAGCTCAATGGCAGAGTATGCGTTAAGAATGTGAAGCCCTCAATTCCACACCAAACACCACCAAATACAAAACAAGACCAAAAAAAGAAAAAGAAGGCAAAAACATTCTCCCAGGCTTCCTTGCTGCTGGAACACAGGTATGTGACCTAGATTCTGCCACTGATGTACCCAGGTATATACCTGGAATTCCCTGAGAAAGAAATAGGCATTCCCAGAACCATCTAGTGGGCATGGTGGTGAAGGTGGCCAGGTCTTCAACAACGGAGGTAGCACTTCTGACACCTGACACTCTGGTGCCAGGTGCCTTGTCTGTAAACCCATGGTGAAAAGTGGTGACATGGGAACTGCGCTGTAGGAGCACTGCAGTATAGTTGGACATATCCCTGCTTCTGTCCCTTCTGGACCCGCTTAAACTCACCAGAGTATATCACTTGGTTTGCAGCTAACACCCCTGTCTAAGAGAGTTCTATGCTAGCTAAGAGTATAAACTTAGAGAAAACAGCCTGAACTCAAACCTGGGCCCTGCCACTGACTGTGTAAACTTGAGAAAAATCTCTTATATACCTCAACTGTAATTTCTTTGTCTTTTAAATGAGGGACATAATATTCAACTCACAAAATGTTATAAGGATTCTTGAGAAGATATATTTTAAACAACTAGTCCAAAATCCAACAAAAAAAATTAAATGGTGGTTGTTATTATAGTTTCCTGAACAACAGATCTGCTCAGACCCACTGTATATGAACAGACTTATTTTTTAATACCTTAGAAAGCCCTGTATCAGGACTCTTGGCAACAAATGATAGAAACCCTACTCAAAATTATGAAAGATTTTTATTCTTTTGATAGGTTTAAGGTTGGACCTAGGCATCTATTTTTGGAAAGCTCCATATATAATTCTAATGTATCCCAAAGTATGAGATCCAAACTAGGTTGGTTCAAAACTGACATATTAGGATTTGTTGAATTGAAAGTATCAGATAGATGTGGCCACTGAGTCTTGATTCGAACAATAGAGGACTATCTTAAAAAAAAAAAAAGTATTCATTTATCTCAAGTAATCCATAGAGTAGCCCTGGTTGTAGGTGTAACTAGATCTGAATGCTCAGAATGTGTCATCAGGATTGTATCACTGTCCCATGGTCTGCTTTCCTTTATGTAGACTTCTTCCTTAGGTGGTCACAAACATGGGTAGAAGCACCACTCAACTGCCATCTTACCTGCTTGGCAACCCAATGAAAAGCTGCTCTTTCCCAGTGGTTCCAGCCAAAGTCGAAGAATGGATAATTAATTTTGTCAGCTTTGGACACTTGTTCAGCCCTAAATCATATGATTAGGAGGTACAGCACCCAGTAGCCCAGGCTGGTTCATGTACCCACTCATGGGACCAAGAGTGGGTCAAACCCTGTCTAAACCACATAGACTAAGGTCTTAGCAGAGGAGTTGCCTAAATGAAATGGAAATGCTTCCATAGAAAACAAAGGTAAAAAGACACAAACACCTATGCTTTCTATGGCCCCCATCTCATCTTTGATTCCCACCAGTTTTCTAAAAGTACCAGCATTTAATTTACCAAAAATGGGGTGTCATCCAAAAGCCGTCAGTTCACCTCAGATTGGCCAATCTTCATGCCTGGACATTGTGATTCGCCTTCTCATTAGGTATCTGCTAATCCAGGTTATTAGTCTTTGTAAGGAGGGAGAGGAAGCTTGCATACACCCACATGTTTTAGAGGTGACATAACAGGGTACATTCTGCCCAAGATGTATAGCTTCTGAAAAGACTTCTCATCCCCTCAATATTCACTTCCACCAAATTCTCTGGTATCAAGAAGTGTATTTACTACAAAAAAGGTCAATAAAAAAAATGAGGCCATCACAGTTTTTTCATCACATTTGGCTGTAATTAATAAATCACAATACAACTCAAAATGATTTAATTAGCCATTACATCTATGAATAAGACAAGAAAGAAAAATTTAAAAATATAAAGGATTGCCAGTTTCAACCCAATCAATAGTAAGGAAACTTGCCTGACTTTGGAAATTAATCATGTCTCTTGGATAGTAGTCCAGTGACTAAGGAGGCCCTAGAGAGAAGTTAGCCAAAGTAGGAGCCAGATTCAACCTCATTTCTTCAAGTCCAAGTTGGGCCTAGTGTTAGCAACTCCCAGTTAACCATCATTGTTGGTCAAGGGGACTAGTGGGTCACTGGATTCCTCAGTGCTCTGTAGATTTCTAGTCTCTGCACATTAATGGTTCCCTAAAATAAACAGGTATTGTTAAATTGATTTAGTCCATTTTTTCATTGCTGTGACTAAAAGACCTGATAAGAACAATGTAGAGGAGGAAAAGTTTATTTTGGTTCATGGTTTCAGAGGCTCAGCCCTGGTCAGACAACTCCATAGCTCTGGGCCCAAGATGAGGAAGTACATCATGGTAGAAGGGCATGGCAAAGGAAAACAGCTCAGGACATGGCAACCAAGAAGCAGAGAAAGTGAGTTCTCCTCAACAGGGACAAAATATAAACCCCAAAGTCATGACCCCAGTGACCCACCCCCTCCAGCCACACCATACCTGTCTACACTTACCGCCCAGTTAATCCATATCAGTGGATTAGGTTACACCTCTCATAATCTAATCATCTCACCTCTGAAAATTCTTGCATTGTCTCACAATGCATTG
Source organism: Sciurus carolinensis (assembly GCF_902686445.1). NCBI lineage: Eukaryota > Metazoa > Chordata > Mammalia > Rodentia > Sciuridae > Sciurus > Sciurus carolinensis. The sequence continues at coordinate 43,982,137 of NC_062217.1, read as the reverse complement.
GCTTTGGGGGGACACCTCATATCTAAACCATAACAGTTACCAAAGGAAGGGGATATATTCTGGGCAGGCAAAATTTAAAAGAAGAAGGAAAAATATATAATATAATCAGTAAAAAACTGAACATGGATTAGATTGAAATGGCTTTTTTAAAGTATTGTCAAGTAGAGGTAGTTTTTAAATTAATAGTTGTTTAATGTTAGTAATTAAATATATTGTCATAGTGCTTCTGATCTCTTATATGTGGCAGTTAGATAATTTATAGATGTATTTTGCCAAAGATAAAAGATGGGTTTTTTTTCTTATATAGGTAATTATTTCTAAATGCCTGCAAGCAGTTGAGCTTCAGTGTGGGTAGTAATGTCATTAATTTAGGCATTAATAATGCAAATTATACTTATTAAAGTATGAGTTTTGAGTTCTCAGTTATAATGCAGAAAAAGTTTGAGGAGTCATTTAGACCAAGTTATTATGTAGGTATAGCCAAAAATGCTAGCAGAATATTGGATAACAGAAGTGAGAAAGAAGTACCAGAGAAAATGTGTGCTATACTTGGACATAGCTATGAAGTGTCTCCCTGAAAATCCTTTTTCTGATTTTGTGACATGGTTCTCTAGATTTGGGAAAGCTGATAAATTTACTAGGAAATTTATTAGCAAGGGATAGAAAGACAGTTCAGATGTGGGGATTCGATGGAGAAATGCTGGACCATTTGAAGGCTGGAAGGACAAGTAAACCTCAGATTACCCAGGAAGAATGAAGATGCTGCTGGCTTCAGGAGGCCCTGGAATCAGTCTTGAGCCTTGGGGCTCATTTTGCTCTAAATCTGTTCCCCTCTGAGTCTGCATGCCGTCAGTCTCAATCTCTGTAGGCTGACCTTTTCCATGTGGTCGTGGAGAACATGACGCTTAACAACTTTGAGCTTCGGGCTCCTTTTTTCCATTTCAGTATGAAAATTCCCAAGGACAACCTGGCACTCTGCAACTCTCCTTCCCGCCCTGGTTCTTTGTGCTGTTAACTCACTCTGGAAGCCCATTGTCTGTGCTGTGACTGTGGATCTTCTCAGCAGCACCATCTTCTCCCAGGGCCCAGTGGTCTTGGGTGAAGTGGAGGCGGCCTGCAGAGACATGCGGGGAAATTTGGCCGCTGAGAGATGAGGGTCTCCAGCAGCACCTCTACCACTATACGCTTTCCAATTCCATCTTCCCAGGGGGCTTTGCACTGTATCCCCAGTTGCCCACTGTGCCTCATCAGCAACTCCAGAGAGCGACCCCAAGGGTGCTTCAAATTTGAGTGAAAAAGACCTACGTAGCTGCTATGGGGGGTATGAAAACATTCTCCTGGGGTTCACCAACTCTCCTGCACACCTGGTCAGAAAAAAGGGTCTTGTGTCCTAAGGGTGAGCAGCAGACAGGAACAGAAGCCTTGCCTTCCTGGGAGCAGATAGGTAGAGCGTCTCGGCATGAACCCTGATATCTGGATCCTGCGATATGGGGCTCAGGATCTGTCCCTTCTAAGGTTCTACACTGGGAGGGACAGGGGACTCTGAATACACTCTCCTTGGAGACAAACTAAGGGCATTCCCCCCCATCCCCAGTCCTGAGTATACAAATGCTTTATAGTTGTATGCCGAAGTTTAAAAGCCTCCTCTCCTAAAAATAAGAAAGTATTCTCAGGGAGGACTCAGGCTGGGCTTGGGTCAGCTGTCCAGCCCTGGATCAATGGGCCATGCCTGGAATGGAGGAAGCACTCTTGTTCTAGTTTGTGTTTGGGGCCCACCAGGCTGGATTGAGAGGAGGATATCAATTCAAAACAACACAGCAGTTCCTTCAGTCAACATGGGGGTCGGGGGCAGTTCTAGAGAATAAGGGGTGTTGAATGATCAGCCCCACAGGTCCACCTACAGGCCATAAGACCTTTTTGTCAACCCACCCTTTAAAAACATGTTCTGCAAAACTGTCTTCTCTTTTTCAGCTCATTCTCCTGTGACTTTGCTTTTTCTGCAGATACTCTACAACTCTCTAAGCTGAATCTCTGGGCAGCTATCTCTCTTTACCTTCTTGATGGCCTTCTCCACTTGTATGCTCCATGGGCACTTCAAACACAACACAATCAGAAGATAATTTAATGTTTGCTTTAATTCAAAATATGCCTATAGAAGCAAAGAATATCCCTGGGGAAAAGCCCCACAAGAAACCAGTAAGTATAGCTGTTATATTCAAACTTCTTTTCCCTATTCTCTTTCCATGAATGGGAACTGCAGACAATAAAGTCACCTAATCCAGAGCTCAGGAGTCTTTCTTGAACTTGGTTATGAATACAAGGTTATGGAAAAGAACTTTGTAAAGTGCAAATTTGTTTATGTCATTCCCTTACTTAAATTCTGCTTATGACCCCAGAACCCTCAGATTAAAGCGTGTAACTAATTCACAAAGTCCTCTATGCTGAGTGGAGAGTGTCTCTATCTCCCTGCCATCCATCTAACCTCTGTTTGTACCACCCTCCTCACACCTCTCCTGCCCCTTCCAGGAGGTGCCTACCAAATGTCAGTCAAGGATGCTATACAGTATTTAATCAATATGGAAAGTTTCTCCATGGGACTTTCCACCAGCACCAAGTCTTTGAACCTACCTGCCTCTGACTGTAGATCTGTTTTGAAGGTAGCATGCATATGAACCCAGGTTAAGATGGGTGTTAACACATTTTATTCTCTGGTTTATTTCAATGACAGAATCGCCTTATTGATGAAATATTATTTTACCTTTCAACCTTGAGAAACAGAATCCTTGAACATTCACCTCAAAAAATATCCGATAGTTTGATGGCTCACTCAGCCTCCCCAGCCAGTGAGTCACACTGTTCCATCATTGTCCCATTGGCTTTTGAAACTATTACAAGTCCTCACCCCCACTTCCCATCCCATTCCCAGATTGTGAATTCTCTGAAAGCAGTAGCCTTTCTTTTTTATTAGTATTATTTCTGGAACCTAACTGAAATATAATAGATACTTAGTAAAGTTTGTGGAAGGGAGAGAGACAGGGAAGGATTGACAAATACATAAATGGAGAATGACTATTGTTATTGGTTCTTTTTAGTTATACATGACAATAGAATTCATTTTGACATAATTATAAAAACATGGAATATAATCGGTTCTAATTCAGTCCCCAGTACTTTCCCTTAGACCATTTTTAATTCCTAAAAAACAGCAGTAAAAACACTAGTTCTTTTCTAAGTGAGGTAGCGTTGATAATCTTAGCGAGACCACAAGGAGGCACTAGAATCCCACATGGGTTCCCTCTACCAAGAAAAGCCAGATCCAGCTAGAGTTTTGACCTGGGCTGGTACCTTGTAACAGATGCCTTGCTGAGCTCAGTGAGCCAAGAAAGATGGTTTGAAATGAGGACTGTGGGAGAAATTAATGCAAGCAGGCAGCCATACTGTATGGTAAAAAGACAAATGATCATTTTCAAGGGATTATAATATAAAGAAATTCCCCCTCCACCTCCGGATGACATCCCACCCCTGCCCCAGGGAGCCATACATGCAATCGACTGCCTATCGTTCCCTTCCCTAGGTATCTTTCTCCTCTAATTTAGCAAAATACTCAGGCTCATCATATTGGGTTACTAATCCACCAAGCAATATTTCCCCACTGAGTCCTCTCTTCTTCATTCCAGAATAGATTATAACTGTCACAAATATTATTGCCTTTTCTCCCTTTTCCTCCCAAGAGGTCACTAAAACTTTCATCCAAGATCTTTGAACCCTAGATTTCTGTGTAGGCAGGCAAGAAAAAAAGAAAAACCTTTTAAATTTCATATATATATCTAACTACTGCAAGGTACTGGGAATGTAACCATGGAAACCAGAGCATGAGTGTAACCATGGAGACCCATTTAAACCAGCTGAGCCATTGCCATCTAGACTCTGGTAGGCTTTAGCTGCTACAAGGACAGTTAGCCTTAGTTAATGTGGTCAAGTGATGTCAATTGCTTAGTGTTTTACAGACCTTGAAGTATTGTTTGCGTACTGCCAATACTTTTAAATGTGAGGAAGAAATCCTTTTCATAGAATTTTCTGTTATACCAAATTCAAAAGTCTCTCCTAAATCATTCTCTCTGCTCCCTAACCACACCTCAAGAGTCATTGCTTATTCATTCATTCATTCAGCAAACACACTCATCAGCTTGCTGTGCTGGGCACTCACTCCACTGATCCCACTCTTTCTATGTCCCAGATAATAAACATTATCTGCCCCACCAGCTTTAATGCTGAGGTTCATATATCACAAGTCTGCTTTACCAAAATATGACAGAATTTGGGTTTGTACTTCCAGTAAGTGAGATATTAATGAACCTTTCTCAATTTTGAAGGAAATTCAATTTTCCCATGTTTTAGCATGCTTTGCAAAGTCAGATCCTTCTTGCCATGTGTGCATTACCACTCCACCATCCCATCCACAACCATAGCTTCAGAGACCTTGGGACAGTTTGAATCGTAAGCTCATGAGCTGCCGTGTGCTGTGTTTTGAGTACCAGTGTGCTAAAAGGTGGAACATGGGGTCAAAACGCCTTTCACCCTAGCCAAGTTACTGGATCTCTCTGTACTTCAACTTTCCTTCTCTATAAAAGGAAAATAAAAATCCATTTCTTTAGGCAGTTCAGTGATAACTGCCCGCAAATGTGAGCATTTAGACTGCACTGAAATGTTATCTTCTGCCCCCACTATCACTCAGCAATCTTCTTTCATGTTATTAGTGCCTTCCCTTATTTTACTCAATAGCTGGTCCAAAGGTTTATAACTCCAACTGTGCTTCTGAAATCCTTGGCTCAGAGACAGTGGTGATGGTGAGGATGGTGACAGCCACCCCTGTTATATGATGCTTTAGCATGCACTAGGCACTGTCCTAAGCATCTCACATGTTTTAACTCATTTAATTCCTACAACCATCCATTGAATATTATTATCATCTCTGTTTTACAGATGAGGAAACAGAAGAACACATTGTATAGGTATACCTGCCAATCAAAAGCTCTAGAATGTCAGAAAGATAATTTGAACCCCAACAGCCTCCAAAATCTACCCTCTCTCTACCACTGCCTAATCATCTGCTTCTCCCAAGGGACGATTGAGAATAGAATCCAATAGTAGGAACTCTTCAGATGTCTCCACCCCCTTATTGGCCTGACCTGCCTGGTTCTTTCTACATACTCTCATCCCCAAAAATTATCCCTTTGTACTAGAATCATTTGGTCTCTTTCCCTTTCTATACTTACTTTACTTAAGGAAAAGTACTATTCATTATTATGCTTATATTTTCTGTCTCTCTCTATTGCCCACTAAAATGTCTTATCAATAGTAGATATCTACTAAATATTAGATATTACTATGTTGATGGCAGAGAAATATCCCTGGCAGCTGACACTTTCCATTCTCACCACCACCATTAAACATCAAAAAGCACATACCAAATGCTGATGGTAACAGAACAAAGAGACCTAAACATGTAGTTGCTCAGAGCCACAGGAGGGTATTAGTCAGCATACATCCCACGTGGATGACACACACCCATTGGCACACGGACCTTGCCAATGAACACCCCAGGTGAGAGCTGCGCCAGGTGAATTCTAATGTCTCTTCAAACTGATGACCTGTGAATGGTAGCATGAAACCAAGACATCCCATCTAATCAATCAACACATGCAGGCCCATGATGTGGAAGCTATTGCACTAAAAATGCTGAAAGGAATGAACACCAAGTATTTAGATCAAAGAGAGTAGCCATTCAATGAGCTCAACTAAATTTTGTGAGGACTCAGCAGTTGGCCAGGGTATATGCCAAGAAGCTGAAGCATTAAAATAAAAACTGTGTGGTCTCCTGGCCCAGCAAGGCAGACAGACACACAACCCTCCCACAAAAAGATCAGGGAATGAATTTGGCATGAAAGGTAGAGCAGAAGAGAGTACAGTTCTTAAGAAATTTTCCAGTTTTGATGTTTGATGTTTGGCCTGGCTCTGGAAGAGCTTTTTCAAGCATAGAAGGGAGAGCTTCTCACCAAGGGAACAGAGTAAACAGAAGCACAGGGTTTTAAGCAGAAGCACCTTGGAAACCATTGATTTTCTCCAGGTCACAAACAGCAACAGCTGAGCTACTACTCAGCACTCCACAAAAGAATATGGAATCCTGCACCTGACAGGCTATGTGTATGCAGTCTGAGGAATGATTAGCAGCCTTGGTTGACTGGAGCACTGAATGCAGGCTGGGAAAGCTAACTCACATCCATACTCAGATGTGAGGAAGGAAAAATAACTGTTTTAGTAAGTTTTTTTGTCACTGTGGTCAAAATATCCAACAAGAACAATTTAGAAGAGGGAAAGATTATTTAGGGCTCATGGTTTTAGAGGTCTCCATCCACAGACAGTCAAGTTCATTGCTCTGGGCTCAAGGCGGGCAGCACATCATGACCAGAGGGAAGGACAGTGGAAAGAGTCACAGATCAAAGCAGCAAGGAAGGCAGCAGGGTGGAGCATAGGGAAGATGCATCCTTCCAGGACACACCCCCAGTAACCCACTTCCTCCAGCCATGCAGTTACCACCCAGTTAGTTCATTCAAAATAGAATGGACTGATGAGGTTACAACTCTCACAATCCAATCATTTATTTCACCTCTGAATATTCCTGCATGGACACAGGAGATTTTGGGGGGACACCTCATATCCAAATCATAAGAATAACTTTTTTTAAGAGGCTATGTCTCTATGTTTCCCAGGCTAGCTCTGAACCCTCAGGATCAAGTGATCTTCCTGCCTCAGCATCCTGAGCAACTGGAACTATAGGTGAGTACCACTGTGCCTGGCTAATGATTTTTGTGTTTAATCTGTCAATGATCTAGCTTTCCTTGTCTACCCCTACCCACACTTTGCCAGGAACAGAAGTAACTATCTAATTCCACCATCCACCTAGGTAACTGATATCCACTGCATCTCTCAGGCAGCCCACACTGCTCTCTGCTTCTCTATGTTAGTGTTGGGAATTATCATCTTTATAACCTCAGGATGGTTGGGAAGAGTTGGGAGCTTCATGAACTGGGGGCAGGATCTCCTTTCTCTGGGTTGTCCCCTAAAATCATTTGAGGATGAAAGTGCCTGTCTCTCCCAGTCTAACCCAGCTGGATCCAGCCTAGTAGCAGCTCCTGGACTATGAGCCCTCACTGGGTCCACAAACACTGTGAGGTCTGTGACTTCAGATCAGCTGGGGTAGATGTATCTTACTGGCATGTGCCCTCACTTTTGTTCAAAGGAGGCTGGAAAAACAAGAATTTGGGACTTCCTTGTTCTATAGTGGGGGTAGGCAGTGCTCAAATAGAGAAGGTTCAAAGGTTGGACAGTCAGTGTGACCAGCATGCACTTCACCTCCTCACACACAGCTTAATATCCTACCACAGTCATCCCTCTGAATCTGAGAGGCATTGATTCCAGGACACCCAGTGAATACTAAAACCTGTGGATGCTAGTCTTTTCTTTAAAATGGCATAGTATTTGCATGTGACATTAAGCATACCCTGCTAAATACTTCAAATCATCTCTAAGTTTCTTATTGTACCTAACACAATGTGAATGCTCTGTAAGTGGTTGTTACATTGAACTGTTTAGGGAATAATGACAAGCAAAAATGTATATGTTCAATATAGATGTGCATTTTTCTGGATACTTTCTATCTGAGCTAGGTTAAATTCATGGATACAGAACCAGTATATCTAGAGGAATGACTGTACATAATGGTACTTAGCTGTGCTAACCAAGTTTGAAAAATAAAAATACAAAATGTTTTGTTACATTTGAATTGCAGATAAACAGTGATTTTTTTAGTATGTCCCAAGCAATAATTGGAACATACTTATACAAAAAAAATTATTTGTGGTTCATCTAAAATTTAAATATAACTGGGTTTTCCTATCTCTTATCTTGCATCCCTCCTAAAGGATATCTTTTCTAGCTATACTACACTAATATACACTGCCCCAGGTCTTGGTTTCTGGGTTTGCTACAGATGCTCATGTGCAAAATTCACATTCAAGATAATAGCATGACTGCCAAATCCTGATTTTGAATGTCCCAAATTGAAACCTACCCAGCCTCTCTCTCTGATTTCTCCCATACAAGATTTTTATCTCTACCAATCAGACATATGCCTAGAGCCAACCAAGGTAAAGGTTATATCCTTGGAAAAGCAGAGAACCACATTAAAATTTAAAAACCGATTACCCAGTTGCAATAGGAAAAAATAGAGTAAGCAGTGCAGAAAGATTTCATGAATTTTTTATACTGGACTCTCAAATTCTGGGACCTCAAGTTTACTATGACTCACACTTAACTGGGTTTTAATAGGAGGTAAAACTATAAAGTAATGAAACTGATTTCCATGTGTGTTGTATGGAAATGAAGCGCGATGAGTCAACAATTACTGGTGCTCTCACCTCCCACATCCCAGGGTGGGCTCATTAGCCAATTGCCAATCTGTTCCTTTGATGCAAAACGGTGAATTATTTTCAAAGTCACCTCATTTCAATGTATCATACACAAAAAATATAGTATTTCCTAAGGTTTCTTAAAATCATAAATAACACCAAAAAGGCATGTAACTTTGCTACATTTTTCTCAGGCAACATACTCAAAGACTTGTTTACATAGGTCTTGCATAAAGAATAATTAGACCTTCCCAAATCAATGTCAGCTTTCTCTGGGCTGCTAGACAAACCACAGTGGGATATTTCCAAGCCACAGAAAATAAATGGTGTCTTTTATATTGGCTCACATGTTGGAATATACCTTGTTAGTCAGCCTCAGGAATTTGGAAAGAGAATCAACTTACATATTTCTTTAAATTAAACCTTTTTTCAATTCCTCAGACCTGCCTTGTCCTTCCTGTTTTGGAGTCTTTGTGCACCGTTCCTTCTAGAACCTTCTGCCCTTCTTCTTTTGTTAACTCTTTTAGATGTCTGTTCAAAGTCATTTCTTCAGGAAAAAGTTAATTCCCTGAGCCTCCCCACCCTACCCTCCATGACTGGATTAGGATTAAGAATTCCTGTTTTATGCCTTTGGGGTTCATTCTACCATTCTTTCTTACCATTTTTTTATAAGAATATAATTATATGGTTTTTGAGTTAATGTCTGTTCCCTGTTAGTTTTGTTGTTGTTGTTTTGCTACTGGAGATTAAACTCAGGGGTGCTATACTACTGAGTTACATCTCCAGCCCTTTTTATATTTTATTTTGAGACAAGGTCTCCCAAAATTGCTAAGACTGGCCTTGAACTTGCAATCCTCCTGCTTCACTCCTGAGTCACTAGGATTATAGGTATACACCTGTAATCTTCGGTAACAGACATTTTGGCTGACTGAATGCCAACCAGAGACAATATTTCCCAGATTCCCTTGCAGCTAGATGGGGACATGTGAGTCTGGTCAATGGTATGCAGTCAATCTCTAAGTGTAGTTCTTAGAAGAAAAGGAGTATACTCTCCTTTCTTTCTCCAGTAGCTTGAAAGCTAAATGTGAAGGAGGTGAACTGAAAGGATGGGAAAGTAGAGGGAAAAAGGAATCTGGGTGTCTATCACCATCCAGTCACCAGATTAACCCAGCATTTGGATTGTTAACTCAGAAAGAACTACACTACTATGATATTTAAGTTCTTGTACTGAGTCTGATTAGAGCAGCCTATTTAAAGCAAATGTGGATTAGAACCCAGGGCCTCTTTACCCCACATTCTGAGCTCTGAACCACCACAGCATGTGCCTTTTTCACACCTCTTGTTTGGCCTACAGTTTACATCATATATCACAGATCATAACACAGACCACTTGGTGAAGGTGGATCTCCCTTCTGGATCTATTTCTGATCCCTTCATGAATACAATAGAGCATCCTTCAAGAGATTTTTCACTGTATTTTTTCACAGTCAGTTTTCATATATGTGTTTATATCTGAGAGTCTTCCATAAGGTCTTCAGGGAGGCTATTATGGTTTAGATGTGGCATCTCCCAAAAGATCACATGTAAGACAATGTAAGAAGATTTGGAGAAGAAATGATTGGGTTACAGCCTTAACTAATCGGTAAATTAATCCCTGTTGGGATTAACTGAGTGGTAACTGGAGGCAGGTGGGGTGTAGCTGGAGGAAGTGGTTCATTGGGGTCGTGGCTATGGGGTATATATTTGTATCTGGTGAGTGGCAATCTCTCTGCTTCCTGATCACCATGTGATTTGATTTCCTTCACCATACTCTTCCACCATGATGTTCGGCCTCACCTTGAGCCCTGAGAAATGGACCTGGATGTCTATGTTCTGAGACCTCTGAAGCTGTAAGCCTCCAAATAAACTTTTCCTCCTCTACAATTGTTCTGGTTGGGTCTTTCAGTCATAGTAACAAAATAGCTAACACAGAAGCACCTGCATTTCTATTTTAACAATTAAGTAATTTTGTTCTCAACACATCAGACAGCAGTCCCATACTGCTCCCACCAACCTCCCGCCCCATCACAGTCAGGAATAAAAGGAAGCTGACCATAATCAATTGTCATGATGTCTCTTAGAGGTCAATATTGCTTAAGACTCTCTTATCCCTTGGTCATTAACATGTACATTTCAGAGATGATGAAATCAAATCTAAATGGCAGCCACTTGGTTTGAAGAAGAAAGCAGTTAATTTGAGGAGCGAGCATCATTTTTTACTTAAATCTTTGGATCTGGAGGTGAAGTTCAGTGGTAGTGCATATGCTTAGCATGCGCAAAGCCCTGGGTTCAATCTCTGTCACCATAAAAGTTATTTTCCATATTACACATAATATTATGTGAATGCTCATTATGTGCTTTTGTTATTTTGTGCAATGCTTTTTTCTATTCCGCTTGTTTCCCTGCTTCCTTTCCTCCTCTTCTTCCTCCCTCCAATACCAGACATTGTCCATCAGCACACACACACAAGACAGGTCAACAGTCTAGTGTTCACTCTTCCATGGTTTGTCTCCATGTTCACAAAATAATGTGTGATTGGTGGTATTTTTGTTTATGGGGGTATTTTTGTTGTCATTTTTTGCTTTATAAAAGCAAGAACACAGCCAGGCATGGTGACATACACTATGAGGGTTTCTTGCCACAACCCGCATGGATGAGGAAAGGGTTAACTGCCAGAGGACAATGTTGGTTATAAATCAATCAATTACCCATAAACTTATCTAATCAACAAACACACAAGAGCCAATACTCTTTTTAAATGACAGGGAGCATGATGGGTCTGACCATACCAACTCTGGCCTCTAACATGGAGTAGCCCATCACTCCTTTATTTACAGCCACACAAGTAAAGGGACCTGGGCCAGGAGGGGTTTCTTCTGTAATGATTAGGATGGGGTGGAGTTAGGGGAGCCATTTACTCAGGGAAACTATCATAGAACCAGACAGTGCCCATACTGCCTGGAGATCTGGGACAGTCCTCTGTGGTAGTCAGTTCCGAGAAGTCAGCCCTCTGTGTCCCATGACTCAACCTGGTCTGATTCAGCTAGATAAGGATGGCTCCCTACAATGCACCTAAGATCCCAGGGACTTGGGGGGTTGGGGCAGGTGGATCGCAAGTTCAAGGCCAACTTCAGCAACTTAGCAAGACCCTGCCTCAAAATAAAATATAAAATGGGCTAGGAATGTAGCTCAGTGGTGAAGTACCACTGGGTTCAATCACCAGTACCAAAAAAAAAAAAAAAAAAAAAGTGAGAACATATCATATATGGTTCCTACATCTTTTTCTTCCCACTCAACAATACCTCATGGAAATCTTTCCAAGTCGGTTGGTTTAGCTTTCATTCATTCTTTTCAATGGCTGAATAATAATTCAAGATGTTGTTATGCCATCCATTATTAGCCATGGGCTTTGTTTTCTGCTTTTGTCACAGTGAGTACTGCTGCCCCAGCATCCATGTATGTGTGTCTGCATGAACTAGTGGTTTTATCTCTGGGGAATGAGCTTGCTGGGTCAAAAGTCATATGAATTTTTAATTTTAATAAATATTATCTTCAGTTATAATTGCTTACTTCCCTGGAGCTATTCTTTTCTTCCTTCTAACCTCCTAGAATTCTCTTTTCCTCACTTCTCCACTCTATTCCTTCCCTGCTCTATTTTCTATAATGCAAATGCAGATATGTTTATGTGAGGTCAAATATTAAAGTTAAACTATATGTTATTTGTGTTAATCTATGAAAATTCAATAAATATAACATTAAGAAACCCACATTGTTTTAAAAAACTCAGCAGGAAGAAATTAAGAATGTGACTACAGGTATGTAACATAATACCTATTTTTCCTCTCTTTCTGAATTTCATCAAGATATATGTTCACAAACTCCCAAGCACTATAGCAACTAAATATTATCAATAGCAAAATCATGCAGTCCTCTGCCAACGTTTCCTAGGTAATTCATCATAGGAGGTACTGCTTTCCTACTCTGTCCCCAAATTCTATCCGAGGACCATTTATTCACTTGATAAATATCTGTAGAATCGCTGACATGTGCTAGGTCCTGTATTAGATTTCAGGTAGAGAGTAGTGAATAAGATCTAGAAGGTCTCTGTGCAGGACTGACCTTCTAGCCAAAGGGAAAGAGATTAAACAGGTAATTACACACGTTTGGATTTTTGTTCACTTTTGTGATGGGGATTGAACCCAGGGCCTCAGATTTGCTAACCACACACTCTACCCCCAAGCTATACCCCATCTCCTCATAGTATATCTTTAGTTATAGTAAAATATTCATACACCTTCAGCATTTTTAACTGTATAGTTCAGTGGTATTTAGTAGTTCACATGGAAGTTCAGCCACCATCCCTTCCCTTTCTCCATCTCCAGACTGTGTTCAACCTTTAACTGAAACTCTCCACCCACTAAACAATAATCTTCCATTTCTCTCTCCCTTTACCCCTGGCAATCACCATTTTACTTCCTGTCTTTATGATTTTGATTACTCTGAATACCTGTATAAGTGGGATCATACATCATCTGTCTTTTGTGTCTGGCTTATTTTACTTAACATTCTTACTGTTCACCCGTGTTGATGTATCACAATTTTCTTCCTCTTTAAGGCTAAAAAGCATCCCATTGTAAATATATATGATATTTTTGTTTATTTGTTCATATGTCAATATACACTTGGGTTGCTTCTCCCTTTGGGATAATATTTTTAAACTATTTTTTTTCTTTTAAAGAGGTTTAATCTTCCACACTAGATATAGAGCCAGGGACTGGCAAATTATTTCTCCCACATAACTTCAACTACACATTCCCAGACAAAGTAAATATATGTTTGAACTACTATTTTAAAAATATTAAACCAGTGTTTTTTTCTTTCTAGCTAGTTCCTTTCCATTCTTTGTATTCTCTCCACTTAAATCGTGAGGTTGTATCCATTTCTTCAGAGTTGGCTTGGCAGCACAAAAAGCCTTTCCTCTGGCTATTGTCAAACCCCAGGTGCTCAAGGAAATAGAATCAAGCAGGACTTTAGATAGCTTGATGGGCAGATAACACTGAAGACAAGGTGGGTCTCCCAACACCTTCTTTTCTTCTCTTCCTCCCTCCAACTTTTATTGTTGTTTTCTTTTGTTTTGTTTTTGGTACCAGGGATCGGACCCAGGGGTACTTAACCACTGAACCACATCACCAACCCTTTTTATTTTTTATTTTGAGACAAAGTCTTACTAAGTTGCTAAGGGCCTCACTAAGCTGCTGAGGCTGGCCTCGAATTTGTGATCTTTCTGCTCAGTCTTCCAAGTCACAGGGAATACAGGTGTGCGCACTGCATCCAACTCTTCCTCCAACTCTTAAGACTTCCTCCTACAGAATTATAGTATCCTTCTGGGACCCCAAACTAATGTTTCTACCGCCACGGTTGAATGGAATCTTGAAGTAAAAATTGTGATATATTTTTCTCACATGAGGTGTGACCAGAGATTCCGCCTCCTAAACAATTACTGACTTCATTACAGTGGTCTTGCACACTGTGAAAGAATGACTGTCCATGCACACCCGTTTGGAGGGAAGTGGGTTGCAGGTGTCAAGCCCCTTGAACCTGAACTGAGAGCTCAAGAATGAATGTGAAGTAACTGAAAGGAAGTGGTCAAGAGTTCCATCTCTAGTGTCACTAGCCCCTCATAATCCCCTGCCATCTTCCAAAAATATATTCCCACCATGGCTTGTTACCAGCCACATACCCTTGCCAGAACCCTTGTTTCCCATTTATAAACATTGTTGAAACATCCAAAGTCCCTTGGAGATGTCATCATTTTCTAGGAGTTTTACATTGAGAATTCTCTAGATGTTTTAAGATGCTGTCTTGATTTTTGTAGCTTTTCTGCTAAACGTCTGAACATTTTCATACAACAGACCTATCAGCTCACATAGTCCCCCTCATAGTATTTATATTCAGCCTGACATTCCATCTTTCAGACTATAAAGCCATCATGTTGAGAAGCAAATACAGAAAAAATATTTTCCCACATTGTTAATTACTCTATTTTCAAGCAGAACAAACACTTTTTCCTCTTTTTATTTGGAACAGTTAGTATGGCTGTCAGCTGTGATTTGCAGGGACTTGAATGGTAATTTATCACCAGAGTAAGTTTTGTTCTTTTTTTAAGGAAAATAAGACTAAATTAAAGGCACACATATATATTTTTCCACTAGCTAGACGAGGCACAAAATTTGGGGATTAATTTCTTACTATCCTCTAATGATTTTTTCAGTTACTATAATTTTAGTAAATATTGAAATGTAAGCAAATTATAATTTAACTCTTCAGCCTAAATCTATTTTCCGAGCATCAAACTCATATATCCAATTACCTATTGACATTTCCTTTTAAATATCTCATGTCATGAGCATCTCAAAGTAATCATGTATGAAACTTACATTTTCTTTTTTTTCCCTCTCCCCTCCTCTTCCTCCTCTCACTCCTCCTCCTCCTCCTCCTCCTCCCACTGCTTCCTCCTACTTCTTTATTTCAGTTCTGGGAATTGAACTCAGGACCTTGTGCATTATTAGGCTGGCACTGAATTTTTAATCTTTCCTTTCAAATCTGGTTTTCTATCAAATCTATCTTTCTATATTGATAAATATTATTGATATTCACCCAGTTGCTCTGCTCCTGGGCTCTAGAAGATACTCATAAATACCATCCTCTTGTCTGTAGTGCACTTCTCCCAATTTTTCATCTAGGTGGCCACCACCTATCTCTGGCTTAAACGTCACTCAATCCAAGAGGTCTTTTCTGACTTGCTCCCAATCTAAATTATATGCCCTCATTTTACCAATACATTTCCTTTATAGCACTTATTGTATTTACCCTTTCTGGATGGTATTTATCCCTATCTCTGTTGCTATAATGCATAAAAAAACAATTCCTAGTATCACTAAATAGCCAATATTCAGACTTCCTTAATTGACCCACGAAATTTTTAAAGATTTTTTTTCAAAAATCAATTTGTTGATATAGTGTTTGTCTTTTATAATTGATAGGTCTCCCCTCCTTATTTCTCCATGCAATTTATTTTTGGAAAAACCTGGACCATTTTCAGGTTTCATTTTCAGAGTTTTCCAGTTTATGGATTTCAATGGTTGCATCCTTATTGTGTTACTTTATGTATTAACTAAGAGGTTTCTTTCATTAAAAATATGGTAGAGCACTCAACTAGCACATGTGAGGCCCTGGGTTCGATCCTCAATAGGACATAAAAATAAAATAAAGGTATTATGTCCATCTACAACTAAAAAACATATTTTAAAAATGTAGTTTACCCCGTTAAAATACACAACTTAATCCTCATATTATGATTGTTTACATGTTATTTGGGGGCCCTGTAGCAGCAAATAACAACTCAAGCTAACTGTCTTAGTCACTTTGAGCTGATATAAACCCTACCCCATTCCCAAAATAGCCTGGGTGACTTAAAGAACAAACATTTATTTCTAACCATTTTGGAGACTGACAAGTCAAAATTCAAGGAGCTGGCAAATCTCGTCTCTGATGAGGACACTTTTCCTGATTTGCAGATGGCCATCTTCTCATTGTGTCCTCACATAGCACAGAGCAGAGAAAGTTCTCTCCCATTCCTTCTTACAAGGGCATTAATCCCATCATGAGAACTCTACCCTAATGATCTGATAGCTTTCCAAGGTCCCCCATCTCCTCATACCATCACAGATGAAAATGGTATCAATGTCTGAATGTAGGGGGACACAACACTCAGTCCATAGCTTTGCCTGAGCAAAAAAGATGGTACATTTGAATGTGGCAAACCAGCCAAGACTGCTGGCTACCCCCCCCCCACCCAGTTCAGCCCTGCTCTGAGAAAGCTGGTTTATGATAATGCTGAAACAGTTGTAAAAGTGTCCCATAATTAAAAGAGCCTACATTCTAATAGTGAGGTACAGGTAATAAGTTAAAAATATACGTTTGGTAGTAATAAATGTCACAGAGAAAAAGTATATGAACCTGGAGTATCACAAAGACTATGACAACCTGTCTCCTTCCCTTCCTCCACACAAGAAAGTGAAATTGGTTGATGTGGTGCTGTGGGCCAGGCAGGAAGAGGGTACTTCTCTTTCTTGGAGTGATTGCAATCCAGAACTAGAGTTAGATGATGATACCAGGGTGGGGAGGAGAAACAGGGTTGGCTGCAGACAGGATGTACTACCATACTAATCTAACTGGGGAGAAGATAAAGATCTTATTCCATTTAAGAATGTGATGGAAAATAAATATAAGTAGTCTTAATTCAATCTGCCTGTATGAAAACTGGAAAGGAGAGATAAGTAAAAAAAAAAAAATCAAAGTATAGAAATATCAAATAATATGGCAAAAAAACAGGGAGAAATACATGTAAATGTTGAATTCATTAATCAGAAGACAGTTGTTTTTATTATTAAGATTTAACAATGTATAAATTGCAAAAAGAGACAGATTTCAAACCAAAAGGATATAGGCAGGTAAAACAGAGAGGCAGGGAAAAATAAAGGCTTAGGAACTAAAAGATAACCAAGACAACAATTTTAACATTGGAAAAAAATAGGATTCAAAGTTAAAATACCATAAAATTGGGGATGGTGCTACATGCCTGTAATTCTGGTGACTCAGGAGGTCAAGGAAGAAACATTGCAAGTTTGAAGGCAGTCTCAGCAAATTAGTGAGACCCATCTCAAAATAAAAAATAAAAAGGGCTGGGTATGTGGCTCAATGGTGAAGAGGCCCTGGGTTCTGTCTACAGTCCCTCCCCATCTCTCTCTCTCTCTCTCTCTCTCTCTGATACACACACACACACACACACACACACTTTAAGATGCCATAAAGAGGATGCTAAATATCAAAACAGGAAACTTAGGTCAAGAAGATATAGGATCGGGAAGATGGTGGGGCAGAGGAGGTGCCTTTCCTGGCTGCTCTGTGTCATGAGAACAAGTAGCAGATACACAGCTTCTCAGCGAGGTGGGTGAAAGAGGGATTTCACTGGGATTTAATACTGGGCACTCAGAGCAGCTTGGGGACTCAAAAGTGTGAATACATTAAAATAAAGAATAACGTCCAGGCTGGGGATATAATTCAGTTGGTAGAGTGCTTGCCTCGCATGCACAAGGCCCTGGGTTCTAATACCCAGCACCATAAAAAATAAAATAAAAATAACGTCCATGGGTGGTGGCAGCTCTCAGAGCTGACTCACCACAAAGAGAGAGGGAATAAAGGAAGTTCCATTTCAGGCAGCACCATGGCGTTGTCTCCGTGTAGAGAAATATGAGATCAGGAAACACTGCATGAACTTACTTGAACTAAGAGGCTGCAAACCCTTCGGGTTCTTGACAAGCACGCTCAAGTGTTAAATAAGCCATGCTGTATCCTGACCAGCCCGGAGAGCTGAGGTAGGAACCATCTTGGGGTGAGCACACCAGTAGAGATATCAGCGGGACTCAGGAAATCAAGAAAACAAAAAGAAAGTACCACACGCATCCACAGTATCCTAGCAGGCATCTATCGAGGGACCTAGGTAATATCTGGCCTAATGTGAGAGAAAGGTTTGGAATGGACTGTACCTAGGGGGACTCAACTTAGAAGGGCCAAAGGGAGACTTTGTGTCCCTGGGAGGCCAGAAAGGACAATATAAGAGCAACAGAATCAGCGAAAGATAGGCTCCCCTGTCCCACAAGTGGAACCCTGTGGAGACGCCTGAAGTGTAGTCTCCCAACCTAGATTGGCATTTACTGGGCTCTGGAGACACATCGATTCAACACACCACCAAACAACTCACCATGCAGTAAAGCACCTGGAACCTCACCAAACCTAAGCCTCACACCTGGGAACTTCACCTATGGGAATTCCTCTCACAGAACCCAGCAGCAAATACACCCTGGGAGTGGAGTCAACAGCTCCTCCCATCCCACCCCATACCACTCTGCTAAGAGGGAAGTTGAGAAGTCTTAAACCCTAACTGGCAATTTGGTAAGCAACACAATAAAAAGGAAAGACTGGACAGCCCATGACCCATACTCCCATGCTTAGTTCATACCTCAAGAAGAAATGAAAAGAAAATCAGTTGGGCACAGACAGGGAACACATGTTCTCATTGACTATTCTGTTTACTCTAATGGAGACGTATCCTTAACTTTTCACCAAGATTTTTCATTTTTCTTTCTTTTTCTTTTTTTTTTTTTCCTTTTGAATGTATACTGATTGATTCAAGGACATTTATACATATGTATATTTGTTTCTGTCTTCTCATTTCTAGCCTTTTTTTCTTTTGAAGATAGTTATTTTTCCTTGCCCTGTTTTTGAAGGTTTAGGGGTTTTGATAAGTATATTTTGATTTTGTTTTGTATAGTCTTATTCACTCCTCTATTTTCCCCTCTCTCCTTTTGCTAACAGCCAAATTCTACTACTCTTTCACTCTTCATTTAAATTTTTACTTCTGTGTTTTCTCCTCCCTCCTCATAACCATTCCATCTTATGTCACCACTGTATTTGCCCTATTCATCCTTTAAAATTGCAAACAATTTTCTACCCTTCTATCTCTTCTTCTTTCCTCTTAATCAACTCTATCCTTAATACCTCTTAACACTAATTGGCTTATATAATGCCAACCCATATCACCAAGGCTATCGCATAATTAATTCACAGAAGTCATAGACAACACCTATTGTTTGATTTTATGCCATACATAATTTATGGTTATTTGTTGCTTTTACCAAAAGAAATCCTGTTATTACTGATCCTGTTATTTCTGCATATTGGGTCAATTAACATTGTAGACATCATAATAGGAACTAAGTACCTAGTCTATTCCTATATATTGTTTGCTCAGGTTGTGGTTATTATCAGGCACCCCCCTAATCTGCAAGGTACAATAAACATACAGGAACATTATAAGCTCATAGGGTAGAAACTCTGCAGCTTCAGATGTATCCAAATAGTTGGATATACACACAAACAATATGAAAAAGCAAGGGAAAAAACCATCCCAAACAACACAGTATATCTCAGCAAAAGACTTCATTGACACTGCAGTGGAGGAAATGTCAGAGATGGAATTTAGATAGTTTTTGGTTAAACTGATCGACATGGTAAAAGATGATGTAAGGAGTGAAATGAGAGAGAAAATTCAAGAAATGAGAATCACTTCCATAAGAAGATAGAGATGCTAAGGAAGAATCAGTCAGAAATCTTCAAAATGAAGGAATCAATAAACCAAATTAAAAGTTTAATGGAAAGCATCACCAACAGACTAGACCACTTGGAAGATAGAGTTTTAGGCAACAAAGACAAAATATATAATCTTGGAAACAAAGTTGGCCATGGAGGAAAAGATGTTAAGAGACCACGAACAGAATTTTCAAGAAATATGGGATAACATGAAAAGGTCAAAATTTAAGATTCATCAGGATAGATGAAGCCTCAATAATACAAATGATAGGAATGCACCATCTTCTCAGTAAAATAATACCAGAAAATTTCCCAAACCTTAAGAATGAAATGGAAAATCAAATATAGGAGGCATACAGGACTCTGAATATATAAAATTACAACAGACCCATTCCTAGGCACATAATTATGAAAATGCCTAATATACAGA
This sequence comes from Sciurus carolinensis, assembly GCF_902686445.1. NCBI lineage: Eukaryota > Metazoa > Chordata > Mammalia > Rodentia > Sciuridae > Sciurus > Sciurus carolinensis. Next base: position 43,961,989 of record NC_062217.1, on the reverse strand, counting down.
AAAAGGAAGAATTTTGAAAGTGGCTAGAGAAAAACAATTGGTCACCTTTGGAGGTATTACAGTCCAGATCTCAGTTGACTTTTCAACCCAGACCCTAAAAATTAGGAGGTTCTTAGAAGAATATATACCTAGCTCTGAATGAGAATGGATGCCAACCAAGAATACTATATCCAACAAAATTAAACTTCAGGTTTGAAGATGAAGTAAACATCTTCCATGATAAACAAAAGTTAAAAGAATTCACTATTAGAAAACCAGCACTACAAAGCACACTTAATAAAATATTTCACGAAGAAGAACTGGAGAATAAAAATGAAAACCAGCAGAGGGAAAAACTACATTGGAAGTATATTCAATCAAAGGAAAATCTAATTCAACATAAAAACTAAAAACCAATCAAAATCACATGAAATAAAAAGCATCTCTCAATAATAACATTGACTGTAAATGGTCTAAACTCATCAATAAAAAGACACAGTCTTGCAGATTGGATTTAAAAAAAAAAAAAAAAAGACCCAACAATATGCTGTCTCCAAGAGACTCACTTCATTGTCAAAGACATCCACAGAACAAAGGTGAAAGGATGGGGAAAAACATGTCATTCACATGGATCTCATAAACAAGCAGGGGTTTCTATTCTCAGATAAAGTGGACTTCAAACAAGAGTTAATCCGAAGAGAAAGAAGACCATTTCATACTGCTTAAAGAAATCATAAAACACAAGAAATAACAGTCATAAATATTTATGCCCCAAATAATGAAGCACCTATGTACATCAAACAAACCTTTACTCAATATCAAGAATCAAATACAGTAGGGCATGATGGTACATGCCTGTAATCCCAGCAACTCAGGAGCCTGAGACAGGACAATCACTGGAACAAAGCCAGATTTGGCAATTTAGTGAGACACAAAGCAACTCAGGGAGTCCCTGTCTCTAAATAAAATATATATTAAGAAAAGGTCTGGGGATGTGGCTCAGTGGTTAAACATCCCCTGGGTTCTATCTCAGTACCAAAAAAAAAAGAAGAATCATCAAATAGACCACAACACAACAATAATACTGTATGACTTTAACATGCTTCTCTCAACACTAGACAGATCATCCAAACAAAAACTAAACAATGAAGCTACAGAACTAAAAAATATAATTAATAATCTAGACTTAACAGACCTATATAGAATATTTCATCCATCAGTGACTTAATACAGCTTCTTCTCAGCAGCACATGGAACATTTTCCAAAACATATTTTAGGCCACAAAGCAACTCTTAGAAAATATAAAAAATAAAGATAATACCCTGCATTATATCAGATCATAATGGAATGAAATTAGAAATCAGCAATAAGACAAAAAATAGAAACTAACACCTGGACACTAAATAATTTACTACTGAATGATGAATGGATAGCAGAAGAACTCAGGGGTGAAATAAAAAAAATACTTAGAAGTAAATGAGTATAGTAATACAACATATCAAAATCTCTGGGACACTATGAAGGTGGTTCTAAGAGGAAAATTCATAATATTGAGCTCATTAATTAAAAGAATAGAAAGATAGCAAATAGATAATCTAACATTACATCTCAAGGCCCTAGAAAAAAGAGCAAATGAACATCAAAATCAAGAGAAAACAGAAAATAATTAAAATCAGAGCTGACCTCAATGAAATTGAGATTAAAAAACAATTCAGAAAACCAATGAAACAAAAAGTAGGTTCTTTGAAAGCCCAAACAAAATTGATAAACCCTTAGCCAAGCTAACTTAAAGAGAGAAAAAACTCAAGTTGTTAAAATCTGTGCTATTAATAGAAATATTACCACAGACAAGAGACTACTGAAATAAGATGACAGAAACCATTTTGAAAATTTATACTTTGGTGAGCTAGAAAATCTTGAAGATATTGACAGATTTCTAGAAACATATGACCTAGAAATTGAACAGAAGGACATAGAAAATTTAAACAGATCAATTTCCAATAATGAAATTGAAGAAGCCATCAAAAGACTACCAATAAAGAAAAGGCCAACATGGGATAGATTCTCAGTCGAGTTCTACCAGGCCTTTAAAGAAGAACTACTACCAGTCCCCTCAAATTATTCTACAAAATGGGAAAGGAGGGAACTCTTCCAAATACATCCTATAAAACTAGTATAGCCTTGATACTAAAATTAGACAAAGACACATTAAGAAAAGAAAAATTTAAATCAATAAATTTGATGAACATAGATGCAAAAATTCTTAATAAAATACCAGCAAATTGCATATAAAAACACATTAAAAAGATAGTGCACCATAGTCAAGTAGGTTTTATCTCAGGGATGCAAGGTTGGTTCAAAATGGAAATCAATACATGTGATACATCATATAAACAGAGTTAAAGACAAGAACCACATGATTATCTCATTAGATGCAGAAAAACATTTGACAAAAATACAGCATTCAGGGTGGGAGGGGGGCAAGCATGGAGGAAGGAGGGACTGTATAGAGGGAAAAGAGAGGTGGGAGGGGTGGGGGGGAAGGAAAAAAAATAACGGAATGAATCAAACATCATTACTCTATGTAAATGTATGAATATGCAAATGGTATGCTGCTACTCCATGTACAAACAGAAACAACATGTATCCCATTTGTTTACAATAAAAATAAATTAAAAATAAATAAATAAATAAAATAAAGATCCATCAACAACTGAAAAAAGATTTAAAAAAAATAATAAGACTGAGAAAAAAAATACAGCATTCATTCATGTTTAGAGCTCTGGACAAACTAGGAGTAGAAGGAATATACCTCATCATTGTGAATGCTATATATGATAAACCCAAGGCCAACATCATTCTAAATGGAGAAAAACTGGAAGCATTTCCTCTAAAAACAGGAACAAGACAAGAATGCCCTCTTCCACCACTTCTATTCAATACAGTCCTTGGAAATCTAGCCAGAGCAATTAAGACAAAGAAAAAAAAAATTAAAGGGGTACAAATGAAAAAAGAGGAACTCAAATTATCTGTTTGCTGACAACATGATTCTATATTTAGAAGACCCAAAATAAACACCTATTGAATAATTTCAGCAAAGGATCAGGATATAAAATTAACACCCATAAATCAATTGCATTTCTATATTCCAATGATGAATCACCTGAAAGAGATAATAGGAAAACCATCCTATAAAAAGCCTCAAGAGAGAGAGAGACAGAGAGAGAGAGAGAGAGAGAGAGAGAGAAACCACTTAGGAATCAATCTAAAAAAAAAAAAAAAAAGAGGTGAAGAGTTTTTACAATAAAAACTACAGAACACTAAAGAAAAAAATTTTGAGGAAGATCTTGAAAAATGGAAAGGCCTCACACATTTTTGGATAGGTAGAATTAATATTATCAAAATGGCCATACTATCAATAGCGCTATACAGACTCAATGTGATTCCCATCAAAATTCTAAAGACATTCTTCAGAAAAACATAAAAGGCTGTAAAATACATTTGGAAAAAAAGCTGAAATACATTTGGAAAAAAAGAGGCCCAGAGTAGCCAAAGTAATCATTAGCAAGAAAAACAAAACAGGACACATCATAATACCAGTCCTTAAATTATACTACTGAGCTAGAGTAACAAAAACAGCATGGTATTGGCACCAAAACAGTCAAGAAGACCAATGGAACAGAAGAGAAAGAGACAAACCCACATAAATAAATGATGAACTCATAGTAGACAAAGGTGCAGAAAACATACATTGGAGAAAAGGTATCTTCAACAAATGGTGCTGGGAAAATTAGAAATCCTTATGTAGTAGAATGAAAGTTAACCCCTATATGTTGCCCTACACAAAAATCAACCTCTAACTGAATTAAAAACTAGGAATTAGACCAGAAACCCTGCACATACTATAAGAAGTAGACCCAACACTTCAACATATTGGCTCAGGAATATGTTGGCTTCCTTAACAAGACTTCTAAAGCACAAGAAATAAAATTTTAAAAAATCAATAAATGGGATGGCATCAAGTTAAAAAACCACAGCAAAAGAAACAATCAAGAATGTGAAGAGACAGCCTGCAGAATGGGAGAAAATCTTTGTCACCTGTACCTCAAGTAGAGCATTAATCCCCAGGATATACAAAGAAATCAAGAAACTCAACACCAAAAATCATCATCATCATCATCATCATCATCATCATCATCATCATCCAATCAATAAATGGGCAAAGTAACTGATCAGACTCTTCTCCAAAGAAGAAATATGAATGGTCAACAAATATATGAAACAATGTTCAACATCTCTAGTAATTAGAGAAGTGCAAATTAAAACAATACTGAGTTTTCATCTTACTCCAGTCAGAATGGCAACTATCAAGAATACAAGTAACAGAGCTGGGGATGTACCTCAGTTGGTAGAGTGCTGGTCTTGCAAGCACAAGGCCATGGGTTCAATCCCCAACACTGCAAAAAAAAAAAAAAAAAAGAATACAAGTAACAATAAATGTTGGCAAGGATGTGGGGAAAAGAGTATTCTTATGCATTGTGGGTAATACAGCAAATTGGTGCACTCTGGCAAGCAATATAGAGATTCCTCAAAAAACTAGAAATGGAACCACCATTTGATCCAGTTATCCTACTACTCAGCATGTACCTAAAGGATTTAAAATCAGCATACTACAGGGATGCAGCCACATCAATGTTTATAGCAGCACAATTCACATTAACTAAGCTATGGAGCCCAAATTAGTGCTCAACAGATGAATGGTTGAAGAAATTGTAGTAAAAATACACCATGCAATATTACTCTGCCATAAAGAAGAATGAGTTTCTGACATTTTCTAGTAAATGGTGGATCTTGAGACTATCATACTAAGTGATAAAAGCCAATTCCCCCAAAACAAAGGTCAAATGTTCTCACTGATATATAGAATCTAAACCACAAAAAAGGGGGAAGGAGAGGAAGGGAAGTTCAGTAGATTAGACAAAGGGAAATGAAGGGAAGCAGGGACGGATAGGAATAGGAAAAACAGTAGAATTAATTTAACATAATTTTCCTATGGATATATATGTACATCCACCAGAATGGGGTCCTAATTTGAATAAGATATATTATATGCTTTGATAATTTTGTCAAAATAAATTCTACTGTCATGTATAACTAAAAAGAACCAATAAGAGGTAAGAATTCAATTAAAAAAGATAGCAATTACAAAAAATGAAAAATCACTTTAACAAAGAAATAGAAATAGTGAAAAGAAATCAAGCAAAATTCCTAGAGATAAATGACAAGATAAATTAAATTACAAACTCACTAAAGACATCACTAACAGACAGATGGCATAGAAAATAGAAACTTAGATGTTGAGGACAGAACTTCAGGCTTTTAAAGACAGGCTATATGATTCTGAATGCACAGAAGGCAGTAAAGGGGAGAAAATTGTAGAATATGGCCAGAATATACAAGAGCTCTTGGGCAACTTTAAGAGACCAAACCTGAGGATATTTGGGATAGAATAGAACATGTAGATAAAAACCAAAGGCATAAAGAAAATTTTCAATGAAATAGTTACAGAAAATTTTTCCATATCATAAATGACATAGATGTTACATGCAGGAAACTTATAGGACACCAAATAGACCCAACCATGATAAGCTCACCAAGACAAATCAGGATCAAAATGCCTATCATGGAAAACAAGGAAAGAATATTAAAAGTGGCAAGAGAGAAACATCAGGTCACATTTAGAGGCAAACCAATAAGGCTCACTTCTGAATTTTCTGCTCAGACCCTAAAATCAAGGAGGGCCTGAAATGAGATATTCCAAGCCCTAAAAGAAAACAACTATAAGCCAATGTTACCATACCCAGCAAAACTCAGTTTCAAATCTAAGGGGGAAATAAAAAACATTCCATAACCAGAATAAACTAAAAGAATTCAAGAGAATCAAACCAGCACTACAAAGAATACTGAAATATAAGCTACACAGAGAGGAACTAAGACACAATTTTCAAAGCCCACAAACAGGGGAAGTTCAATAGAAGTATAATCCACTAAATCAGAATCAAGACAGGATAAAATATAGCAAAAGCCTCAAATGGCAGGAAAACTACAAACACATATCCATACTAATGCTGAATTTGCTTCAACTCCCCAATGAAAAGACACAGATTAGCAGAATGAATCAAAAAATAAAATTCAGCTATATGCTGTTTACCAGAGACACATCTTATAGGCAAAGACACCCACAGGCTGAAGGTAAAAGGATGGCAAAACATATTCCAATCATATGATGCAAGAAAACAAGCAGGGGCAGCTAGTCTCATATCTGACAAAGATGTCAAGCAAAAATTAATCAGAAGAGATAAAGAAGGTCATTACATGCTAGTAAAGGGAACAATCCAACAAGAAGATATGACCATGGAAAACATTTAGGCCCCAAATGTCAACGTACCCAATTACATGGAAAAAGTACTCCATGACATTGAATTCCAGATAGACACCAACACAATAACACTGGGGGATTTTGATACAGCCTTATCACCAATAGACATGTCATCAAAACAAAAAGAGATACCTCCAACCTAAACAACAGTATAAATCAAATGGACCTAATAGACATCTACAGAATCAACCCCAAAATATCTGAATTTACCTTCTTCTCAGCTATGCATTGAACATTTTTCAAAATAGATCATATTTTGGGCCACAAAGCAAATCTTATCAAATATTTAAAAGTTGATATAATCCCATATATCTGATCAGATCATAATGGAATGAAGCTAGAAACCAACAGCAAGAAAAATAATAGAAACCACACAAACATATGGAATACATGGAGATTGATCAATATTTTCTTAAATGAAGAATAGATCAAAAAAGTAATAAGAACAGAGATCAAGCAATTTTTAGAAACAGATGAGAATAAATACAACACATCAAAACCTCTGGGATCTGGGTTTGTGGCTCAGTGGTAGAGCATTCACCTAGCATGTATAGGCACTGGGTTTGATTCTCAGTACCACATAAAAAAATAAAAATAAAGGTATTGTGTCCATCTGTAGCTAAAAATATTTTTAAAAACCCTGGGACAGTATGAAAGTAGTTCTAAGAGGCAAATTTATAGCACTGAGTGCCTACATCAAAAGATTAGAGAGATCCCAATGTGGAAGCTTATGCTCTACCTCAAGTCCTTAGGAAAAGAAGAATAAACTAACCCCAAATCAGTAGAAGACAGGAAATAATTAAGATCAGAGCCAAAATCAATGAAATTGAGAATAAGAAAGCAATATGCGGGAGCAATGTAATGAAGAGTTGGTTCTTTGAAAAGAAAAATAAAAATGATAAATCCTTAGCCAAACTAACCAAAAGAAAGAGTGAGAAGAAGCAAATCAACAAGATCAGAGAGAAAAGAGGAGATATCACCACAGACCCCTCTGAAATTCAGAGGATTATCAGATCCTATTTTGAAAATATATATCCCAATTAACTGGAAAATCTACAAGACATGAGCAAATTTCTAGACACAAATGACCTGTGTCATATTGAAGCAGGAAGATATAGAAATCATAAACAAATATCAAGTAACAAAATTGAAACAGCAATTAAAGTCCTTCCAAAAAGGAAAAGTCTAGACCTGATGGATTCTCAGCTGGAGTCTATCATACCTTTATAGAAGAACTAACTTGTCTTTCTCAAACTATTGTGCAAAATTGTAAGAGAGGGAACACTCCAAAATACTTTTTATGAAGCTAGAATAATGGTGATATCAAAACCAAAGATGCATCAAGGTAAGAAAACTACAGACTAATATTCCTGATTAACATAGATGCAAAAATCCCAAGTAAAATATTACTAAATCACATTCAAAAGCAAATCATGAAGATAATACATCCCATTCAAGTAGGTTTCATTCCAGGAATGCGAGATTGGTTCAACTTACACAAATCAATAAATGTGATTCATCACTTAAACAGAATTTTTTAAAAATCACATGATCATTTCCATAGATGCAGAAAAGGCCTTTGATAAAATCTAAGACTCATTCATGTTAAAAATGCTAGAGAAGCTAGGGACCAAAGGACCTTACCTCAACATCTTAAAGGCCATTAGACAAAACCAAAATCACATCATACTAAATGGAGAAAAACTAAAAGCATTCCCACTAAATTCAGTAACAAGACAAGGCTGTACACTTTCACCACTCCTATTCAATATAGTCTTCCAAATATCAGCCAGAACAATCAGACAAGAAAAGGAAACCAAAGGGATACAAATAGGAAAAGAAGTCAAACTATCTCTATTTGCTGACAATATGATTCTATATCTAGAAGATAAAAAAGAAACACCACCAGAAGACTGAATTTAGCAAAGTAGCAGTATACAAGATCAACACCCACAAATAGATAGCTTTCCTATACACCAACAGTGATTCAGCTGAGGAAGAAATCAGGAAACTATTCAAAATAACCTAAAAACAAAATGAAATACTTGGAAATTAATCTAACCAAGGAGGCAAAAGAGTTCTACAATGAAAATTATAGAACACTGAAGAAAGAAATTAAAGAAGACCTCAGAATATGGAAAGACATCCCATGTTTTTGGGATAGACAGAATTAATGTTGTCAAAAGGACTATACTACTAAGAGCAATATACAGATTAAATGCAATTCTCATCAAAAAACACTGGCATTCTTTAAAGAATTGGAAAAAAAACAATTCTTAAATTAATTTGGAAGAATAAGAGACCCAGAATAGCCAAAGCAATAGTAAGCAAGAAAAGTGAAACAGGAAGCACCACAGTATCTGATCTGAAATTCTATACGACAGCATGGTATTGGCACCAAAATAGGTCTGAAGACCAAAGGAATAGAACAGAAGGCACAGGAACAAACCTAAAAACCTAGTCATCCGATATTTGATGAAGGTGTCAAAAATCTATCTTGGAGAAAAGACAGCCTTTGTAACAAATGGTGCTAGGAAAACTGGATAACTATATGTAAAAAATTGAAATTATACCCCTTTCACCCTGAAATTGTTCAAAGACTTAGATCAAAATGGATCGAAGAATTAGATGGTCAACATCCATCATATAGGTACTGAATTTGGAATCCTTATTTTCCAAATTTATGGTATAAAAACTTTTACAACAACTCTAGAAAATAATTTGATGTATTTCCTAAAGTTTAATATTTACATAACTTCCAAATCAACAATTCCATTCTTAGTAATAGGCCCTAAAATTATTTGTTTATGCACAATTGTAGGTATATAGAAGAATGTTCTTAGCAGCTTTCTTAAAAATATAAAGGGTGCGGGGAGGAAGAAACTCGAACTTCCATCCACAGGAAGATGGAAAAATAACTTGGATTATAATCATACAGTGGAATGCTATTCAGTAGTGGGGTTGAACATAAGAAAATGAGGGCCAAGATGAAAGAGGAAAAATCATTAAAACCAAGAGAGGTGATTTGCACAAAAGAACACGGTGTGCTATGTACTGTAACTGAGCAGGAAAGAAAGTAAAAAGCAAGGATTTGTTAGAAGGATATGTTGTTATTTCATAGACTCCAAGGGCAGGAATGCAGCAAAGGAATTAAAATGAAGGCCCAGGAAAATTCCAAGATTCTTTCTCTATCTCTCATCTTTATTCCTCCACACGAGTTTGTTATCCTCTCCTCTCTTGTGGACTTATTTCCTCTGCTTCTTCTGCAGGTTCACAGTGGTTAAATTTGTAAGTTGTAGTTCTAGCTGCCTAATGAGTGATCTAACTTTTTCTAGGTCCCAATTAAAAACTTCCATACAGGAAGTCAAGCAGTATCACCAAACTGTGGCTCATATGACACAAATTCAGGTGCTGAGGGCCACACCCATGACCTACGGATCTGAGTCACAATTTCCCAAAGATGGGGAATCCTTGTAACTGGGTAGTTACCTTTTGCAAATGACCTATGTAAGTATCAACCTGCAGTTCACATACAGGTCAAGGACAAGGGACTTGATCCTCCCTCCCCAAATCTGGGTTTATAAGTATAGTAGTCATTTTGTCTACACCTCCAATCAGCTCATCATGTGAAGAGAATCTTCCAGGAGGTGTTACCCAGGAAGAGTGGCAGGGCAGTCTAGAGAGAGGAAGCAACAGAGTTAGAGAAAGGAGGAATAAAAAATGTGCATCGAAAAGGAGTGACTGGACCCTTAGGGTGGTCACTACACAGATTCAATGTTGGGATCCCAAATGGAGGGAAGAAAGGAAGCAGAGATGCTGGGATTGCTGGTGCATGTCCATAATTCCAGAAACTCTGAGGCAGCAGGATTGCAAGAATGAGGTTATCTTGGGAACCTAACCAGATCTTATCTCAAAATTTAAATTTGTTTTAAAAGGAGGGGAGTTGGAGATGTAGCTCAGTGGTAGTATGCTTGCCTAACATGTGTAAGACCCTGGGTTCAATCCCTAATACCACAAAAAAAAAAAAAAAAAAAAAAAAAAAAAAAAGCAGATTTGACAGGCTCAGACTGGGAAAGGTTCTATTTATTTATTTATTTATTTATTTATTTATTTATTTATTTATTTAGCGGTGCTGGGGATTGAACCCAGGGCCTTGTGCTTGTGAGGCAAGCACCGGGAAAAGTTTTATAACCAGATGTTTGTATTTTATTTTGAAAATAGTTAAGTTTGAAATTGAAGGTTCTGGAGCCCAGGAATGTCATGATATCATGTATAGTTTAGCAAAATAAACCCAATAGCAATGAAGTAGACAAAGCCTACTGCTATGGTTTGGATATGAGGTGTATCCCAAAAGTTCCTGTTAAAGTAGGAATATACAGAGGTAAAATGATTAGGGTAATAGAGCTGTAACGTAATCAGTGAATTAAACCATACGATGGATTACTAATTTGAAAGAATTAACTGGGTGGTAACTGTAGGCAGGCAGCGTGTGACTGGAGGAAATAGTTCACTGGGGTCATGACTTTGGGGCTTTATATTTTGTCCCTGGCAAATGGAGCATCTCTCTTTCCCTCTCCTCTGTCCCTCTTCCTCATCCTCTCCCTCCCTCTCTTTTTCCCTTTCCCTCCTTCCCTCCTAGATGATGTGAGCAGAGCCACTTTTCTGGGCTACACCCTTCTGCCATGATGTTGTGCCTCAGTTCATGTCCAGAGCTATAGAGTCAACCAACCATGAACTGAGACCTCTGAAACTGTCAACCAAAATAAACTTTTCCTTTTCTAAGTTGTTCTGTTTAGGTGATTTGGTTACAGCAATAAAAACCTAACTAATATAATCGGTGTGGTCACTAACACTAAATACTAAAAACAATAATCATTGGTGATAGAAATTGTTTCTTGAATTTATTCTACTCTTCAAATTAATTTGGATTTATTGACAAAACTTTTCTGGGTAAATCAGAGAAGTTGTTAAGCAACCATTGCCCTTGGCCAGTAAATACACAGTTTATTCACAGAATCCTCCTCCTCACCACCTGCAGAACAGAAGGAAAACACTGCACCTTCACCCTCAGCATACTTCAAGGGCATTATAAATAGAGTCCACAAAGAAGGTTCATCTTTCCTCCCAGGAAAGTCAGCACATTGCAAATCCCAGGCAGTTTGTTCATGGACTATGAATAGGAGATGCTCTGAAAGTAAGTAATACCACCAAGCCAAACTTTAAGCAAGATGCTCTAAATGTGCTCACTTCTATATGAATACCAGTATTTCACGCTGATTCATTAATTCAGGTCTTCTCTGTGTGCTCATCTTTTCACACTTATGTAATTTACCAACATCTGGTTTCAATAAGATCACACAACCCAACACCTTTTTCCCCCATTGACTTTTGGTGAGCCAATAATATCCTCACAGTGATAATTCTCCCTGTGCATATGTGAACTCTTCTTATAGCCCATTTTTTATATAAACTAATACAACAAATTCATGTGCAGACTATTGCTGGAGTAGAATTTCATTTAGTTACGAAGTTCTAAGTAGTTGAAGCATATTCAAGGTTCACAAAAGGGAAAATAACCAGAGCAAGAAGAACACATCGGTGATAGGTGTCAGAATGAGGCAATTAAAATCCTTTGTGCACAGCTTCATCCTTCTGCGTGCAGAAAGCCAGAAAATGTCTCTTCATTTCTCTTTCCCCTGGTATTTCCTCTTGTCATAGGCAGAAGGGCAGTTTAAGGCCCCTTCAATATGAGGAAAGTCAAGAAATGAAGAATATAATCTAAAAATAGAAATAATAACAACCTTTCTACTTTCCTCGATGAGTGCATTTGAAATTCCCTTGTGAACTGTACAGGGAAAATCTGCTTCTATCACAGCCTCATCTAAAACCTTCCTATATCTCCCCAAGGACCTTGGGATTAAGTCCACAGTGTGCGTATGCTTCAAAGATTCTTCCAGACCTCCACTCACCCTACGTCACCTCCAATCTCAGCCCCTTCCCACTGGCCTTCACCCGTTCAGTCCTGGACATGTCTTTCACTCCTGCCCACCTGTCCCTCTGTTTGCATCCTTACCACCCTGTTCCTCCCAGTCACCCTCATCTGGGTGACTACTCCTCCACAATGCCCCCTACCCAACTTGTTGTCCCAGGGCAGCATTTCTCAGCAGCAGCACAGGGACATTATGGTTGACAGGATAGATTTTTTTGCTTTGGTTCAATTTTCATTGTGGAGGGTTATCCTGTGCACTATAGCATGCTTAGCAGCATCAATGATCTCTAATCCACTAGAGGCCAATATCAGGCTCCTCCAACCAAAAATATCTCTGGACATTGCCACCTGACCCCCGAGAAACAAAATTGAACCAGCCAAGAACCTCTGCTCTAAGGTACTGCTTATGCTGGGGCTAGGTATAAGAGCTATTGTCCAGTAAATATATACATAAATTAAAATGCAGCTTGTTTCATTTGCTCACAGTGGGCTGAACTTACTCTTGAGCCAAGTCACCATCACACTGGTGAGAGAAAATACTGGATCTGGTTAACTAAAGCTAATCCTGCTCTTTTCTTTTAAAACCTTTCATTGTATGAAATGTGAAGAGTTGCCCTCTGAAATTTGATTTTACATCTACTCACAAATCACAGCTGCTCTCGGATATTGTTCACTTTTGAGTAAATGTGTAAGTTTGCCTCAGAACACATAGATATCATAAAGGATTATTTTGTTTTGTGCCTCAGGAGAAGTGGGACAGAATGAGCTGGATACTTACAGGTTGCAGATATAAAGGCTGGGCAATGGGGCAGGCAGGGCAGGAAGGGGACACTCTTGCTGACCTTTCCTTTGTCTAGATCCATTTGCAGCTTACTACCTAAGTAGAGGCATTTTTAATTCAGCACCTTTCAAATGATACTTGGAGTTTTCCCAGTATTTACCCAAGGGAAAAAGGAACAATTCCCCCTACTCCAAGATCACCCCAAAACTTTTCAAGTTATTTGAAATGTCTCTCCCTCTTCCAGCTTTGGGGTGGAATAGAGTGGGGAAAAACCCAGGTGGGTCATCCTTGACCCTCTTCCCTCTCTGCTTCTCCTTTTTTTTTTAAATTTTGGTTCATTGCACACAAATGGGGTACAACTCTCGTTTCTCTGGTTGTACATGAAGTAGAGTCACACCATTTGCATAACCATACATGTACATAGTGATGTTTGTCTCATTCCATTATCTTTCCTTCCCCCACCCCCTCCCCACCCCTCATTTTCCTCTATACAATCCATCCTTCCTCCATTCTTGCTTCCCCCCACCTCCCATTATGTATCATCATCCACTTATCAGAGAAAACATTCGGCCTTTGATTTTTTGGGATTGGCCTATTTCACTTAGCATGATATTCTCCAACTCCATCCATTTACCTGCAATTGCCATTTCAGAACCAAATAGGCTTTGTTTTCATTCCCCTCCTCTCCTGAAAGGAATTTCCCCAAAGTTCACAGCCTCCTCTTTCCTCAAATGCCATTTTTTATTCCCCTTCCCTGTAGTCATCTTAGCAGAAAGGCTGTAGGGATACTACCTCTTGACACATTTGCCAGATAATAGTCATCTATTTCCTTGTCGTAGTAGGGCAGGATTGTGCTTGCCTTGTGGATCATTGCATCCCAAACACTTACCATGATGCTGCTTCACAAATGACCAGGCATGTAGCAGCTCAGAATAACAAACATTTATTATTTCACAGTGTTTGGGAGTCAGGAGTCTGAGCATGGCAAAACTGGATCCTCGACTCAGGCCTCACAAAGCTGTAATCAATGCATCAACCACCACATCTGAGGCTCAAGGTCCTTATATAGTTATTAGCAGAATTCATTTCTTGACTATTATGGAACTATGTTGGCTTGCTTTAAGGTCAGCAGGAGAAACTTTATGATACTTTCAGGGCTTTCATTTGATTTAGACACACCCAAGGATAATTTCCCTTTTGATTAATTCAAGATCAACTGATTTGCATAGTCACTTAACCTTTACCATAATCACAGGAGCAGCATCCAAAATATTTACAGGTCCTACCAACATTTAAAGGGAGGAAATTATACAAAGGCATGAGTCATTGCAGGGGAAAGGTCGTCCTGGAACTCTGCCTACCATGGTACCCAAAAAACTTTGTTGAATGAATAAATGAAAGAAGGAATAAAGGAAATCATAGCATTAGTCTTCACAATAACCCTGGGGTATAAGTTGGTTCACTTAAATTTATAGGGAAGGACAGTCAATCTCAGAGACAGAAAATGATATCGCTTTGTTCACAGAGGTAGAAATTGCAGGATAAGACTTCAGAATGTGTCCTCAACATTTTATCCACAAAACATTCCCTCTTTAACATCAGTTCTGTTATGTTGTCTGTAACACAAGCAGTTGCAGCCTCCCTGCTTCCTCCTCCAAGCTACAGTGAGCCTTGAGGTAGAGGTGGAGGCCCATGGGTGTGTTCTCTTTTCATTCACCAACAGATAAAACTGTTGTGAACTTGACCACCCCACACAACCCCAGAGGTCAGTCCTGGATACACCAGGGATTCTGTGCACTGAGGGTGAGCAAGGATCAGTTTTCTCCTGCCCAGAAGTTTTGCCTTACAGTCCAACCCAAGAGCAATTGGCCCCTCCATGATGGAGAAAGGGAAACCGATGAGCCATTTCTTTGTTTTCCTCCCTTCTTGCCTTTGGAGTACCTAGTAGGCCGGCCTTGTGCTCTGGTGGAAATGGGAGGAGGGTAGACAACAGTCTCCAGAAACAGAAAGGCAAGAAGCCAGGGAATCCTTGGGAAAGGATATGGGTCCAGTTTGGACAGAACAATAGTGTTTTACATGTAGGAAAAAAAGCAAAAGAATTTGTGGGATGAGAGCAACTGATGAGGCTTCTCTTTCCATCTGCCCACCCCCAATCACCCCTTTACTATGTTTCTTTGATTGGGCAGCAGATATTCTGTGTCTTCTTTGGGTCTGGCACACAATGGCTCCCTTTGCTTCCCTGCCCCTAGATTTCTCCTAGTCTATTTATGATCTTTAATAAGCAATAGTCTTTTCCTCTGCCTTGGTATTGATGAACTTACAGTTTTATCACAAGGAAACTTCAAATGACATACTAAAGTGCCCCCATTACAGTATTATGCATAATGTCCATCGTATCCCCCCACAATTTCCCAGCATGTGAGGTATAAACCCAAGGCAGATGATATTTGTTTGTATATTTTCATAATCCACTTTAGGCTTTAATTGCAATGAAGCAAATAAAAGAAATATATGAATACATTATTCTGTGGCTGGCGTCTTTGTCATTCACTTCATGTTGACTATTCCCATTGAAATTCAAACATTTCTCCTCATCAGCAGCTCTTCTTCAGTCTACTGAGAGCATCCAAAACAAGGGATCTGCAACCTTATGAATATCCAGCTCATTCTGTCCCACTTCCTTCTCCTGAGACACGAAGCAAAACAAACTGTTAGGATATTTATGTGCTGAGAGGAAAACTTATCATTTACTCGAAACTGAACAACTTTTGAGAGCAGCTGCTATTCATGAGTAAATATGAAATTAAATTTCAGAGAGGAACTCTGGCATTTTCTACAAATAAATGTTCTAACTGGTACATACATAAAGTCAGGCAAAATAGTAAAGAGTTCTCCAGAGCTTAGTTAGATTATCCAAAAGAGGTTTTAATTGATGAAATACAAACATTTGGAATGAGTGTGCCTGTTCTCATTCTCTCAGCTTGCTCCTGGTAATCACTCCACCATATTGATTTCCCCATCAGCATCCAATTTGATTGATTAAAACTGAAAAGGGGAACTCCATGGAGGCAGGGGAACATTTAGATCTGTTACCACCCTTTCATTTGTGGAAAGGAAAGCAATCAATCACACCTTGAGGTCAGAGGAGATAGAGCATGATAGAAGTTGGAAGATAACACAGACCTGAACGTCCAAGGCCTTTCCTTGAGAATTTTTGGTTCTATCCCAGGTAACCTCTACAGGAAGCACCTTCTGAAGTGAATTGAGTGGCAACTGCCCAAAAGATGTTTCTGCATCTTTGATACCCTTGGAAGGAAGGATGGGGGTGTCTGAAGGGAAGGCTCCAGAAGCCAGTGACACTGAACAGGGGAAGGGAAGATAGAGAGGTGAACCCCAGACACAGTACCAAGAGGTGATTTTAGAGATCTTGAAATGAGATCATTCTGGGTTTACAGGTGAACCCAAAATCCAACAAGAGTCCTTCTAAGAGTCATAAAAGGAGAAGACAGATATAAAGGAGATGATCAAACTAAGATGGAGGCAAAGATTAGAGGAATGCAGACATAAGCCAAGGAACGGGCAACCACCAGAAGATGGAAGAAGCAGGGGGCAGAACTTCCTCCAGAACCAGCAGAGGGAGATGGGCCCTGCTGCCTGACGCCTTGATTTCTGACTTCTAGTTTCCAGAATATATGGTAAGCGAATACATTTCTGTTGCTGCATTCTACCTACTTTGTAGCCATTTGTCACGACAGCCCTAGGAAACAAATACACCCTCCCACACTCCAGCCTTCCTGGCCATCTACCTTTCACACTTAGCTCAGGTGTGACATCCTCTGTGAGGCCTCCCTGAGCTGCGGTGGAGAGAAGCAGGCCTCCTGCTCTCAGCTTGCCCAAAGTTTTTCATAGTGGCTATCACATTGCCATGTGCTTTCTCCCATTGCTCGCCTTTCATTTTCTCATGATCCCAGCTATGCTTGACCTTCTCTTTCACACCACGACTACCCACCTCAAGGGTTATTCTCAGACTCCTTTCCAAAGGTGTGACTGAAACCTTGGAATTTGACCTCACATTTCCATTTGCTCACGTGGGTTCTGGTGTGGTGGTGAGAACAGATTTGGACCTGTTCACCAAAAGGTACTGGAGTAAACCTTTGGATGTGCTTTCCTAGCCATCAGGGGCAACCTCAACTTACCTTTTTTTGGCTCTTACCATCAGAAATTGACTCTCCTGGCTTCTCCTCACTGTGTTGAAACAACTCACAGAAGCTGTACAGCTGCCTTCCTGGGAGGAAGGCCAGAACTAATCATCTCACAAAATCTTTAATAAGAGGTTAAATACATGTGTGAGACATAATTGAGACAAAAAGAATGGAATTCTGTGAACTCTAGGAAATGGTGCATTCACTTCCAGAATCCCTACTTGTCTGGGGTTTATTTCTCTTTCCTTCCCCTCCTGGGTTCAGTGTCACTGGCTTCTGGAGGCTTCCTGTCAGAGATCCCATCTGGCCTTCCAACTCTTAAGTTCTTCTCCCCTCTGTCATTCCATTCTGTCTTGGGGCTTATTCTGATATGCAAGATCAGTAAAGCAAGAAGCCCATCCTCCCCAGGGAAGCTATTTACCTAATGTTATAGTTTGGACTTGAGTGTTTCCCTGAAGACCCATAAGTTAAAGGCTTGCTCCCCAATCTGTGGCACTATTGGGAGGCAGTGAATCCTTTAGGAGGTGGGGACTAATGGGAGGAAGTTAGACCATTGGGGACATGTCCTTAAAGGTGATTTTTGGGGCCCTTGCTGCTTTCTCTTCTCTTTGTTTCCTGACTGCCAAGAGGTAAGCAGCTTCCTCCCCAACATGTCCTCACCATGATCTACTTTCTGGCCACAGGCCCAAAAGCAATGGAACATAGACTGGAACATCCAAAACTGTGAGCTTAAATAAACCTTTTCTGTTTTAAAGTTGATTATCTCAGGGTTTTTTTGTTTTTTTTTTTTACAACAACATGAAGCTGACTAAAACACGTAACCATTCCCAAGTAATAATTGTCCCTCACACTCCCTCACACTGAGCAGCTTACTCAAGCCTTTTACTCACATACTTATAATGCTTTCCTTGATAAAGCAAGGAAAAAACTTTTCTGCATTTGAAACATAACTTTCAAAATCAGAAAAAAATTTTAAATTAGATAACATGGGAAGCTACAACGTGTAGCATACTCAGACAGAAATAGTGTTGTTAAGACAGCCTGACTGTTGATAGAATTATGCATCAGAATCATCTTTTAGGAAGTTGATTTGCCAGGATCTATCAGTGTTTAAATATGCTTCCTCTGAGACCTGGAATTCCTCCTAGGGATTTTTTTCTATCCCTAGAAAAAAAAATCTTTGCTTTTTCTGAAAGATTGCTTATGATACATTGGTGTTTATCTGTCTCTTGTCAGTGTTATATATGGGGGGTATAAACAGAATAACTCATTACATCCCATTGTGGAACTGGTTATGAACTACCACCATTTGGAAGGGTAAAAATTTAGTCCAAAGTCACAATCTTAACCCAACCGAACTCAATAGTCCCTCTTTCTCTTTGGACAACTCATGTAAATGTTCAGCCCTTGTTTTCTCCAAGAAGCAGTTCAGGTCTGTGGGGAGTATGGTTTGGGGGATCCTGGAATGAGGAAGAACAACTAGCATCCTGCTGGGCCTGGTAATTGGGCTACTGAGTGTCTGCTGAGGTGTGGAATGTCCAGTCCTGATCCCTGAGCCCTTGGCTTCCATCAAACTCTCCTTTCTCTCTAATTTGTACTCCACATGGCAGCTGGAGTGATGTTTTAAAAAATGTAAATCTAATCATGTTACTCCCTCATAGAGCTAACCTTCACAACTCCTCATTGTCCCCAGGAGAAAGACAGAAACATCTATGAAGTGTTGCCTGTGTCACCCCACTAACTTTCCCTCCTGCCACCTCTTGTACAACCTTGCTCCACCCCAGTGCACACGGTCCTTCCAGTTCCTTGAATGTGTAGAAACCTGTCTCATACCTGTGTGTTTTCCCCTTATTAATTTATTCCTCCAAATCCATTCCCTAGTGTTTCCTTCTTTTTTCTCCTTGACATCTTCAATTCTCCTGATTATGGGCCACAATACATCTCTCTTCAGAGCTCTTGTCACCATTGTCATTTTATAGCATTTGTGAAATATATGGTCTCTGAAATATATCAGATACTCAATAAATATTAGTTTCTCTTTCTCCTTTCTCATTTATAATTAGGCCTATGTACCAAGTTGGCATTCCCTGAGGGAGTGTCTGTTATCCTGCCAGCTAGATTAATAACTTGAAATTCAAGTTTATAAAGCAGTTAGAGAATTTGGGTTAGAATGAGTCAGCTCCCCAAAGCCAGTCATATGTGACATCGCAATGTTGTGTTAGCTTCCTGGGTCTGCTGTAACAAATTGCCATAGACTTGATGGCTTAAAACAGCAAGTTTATTCTTTTATGGTTCTGGAGGCCAGAAATCTGAAATCAGGATGTCAGCAGGATTGTATTCCCTACAAGGTCCTTCAGGAAAGATCCTTCCTTGCTTCTTCCTAACCTCTGGTGGTTGCTGGCAATCTTTGTTGTTCCTTGGTTTAAAGATACATCACTCCAAATTCTGTATCCATCATCACGTGACACTCTCCCAATTCGACTGTATCTCAATTTCCTTTTTTTTTGATAAAAACACCAGTCATTGGAGTAGAGATTATTTTATCCATTATGAGCTTACTTTAACCTGACTAATTACATCTGTAAATATCTTGTTTCCAAAGGAAAGACAGTGGAATGATCTGACATATCTTTCCTATGTACATATATAAATATACCATGGTGAATCTTATCACCGTATACATCCAAAAGACTGGGGTCCTAATTAGAAGAAAACACACTTCAAGCTTGTATAATTATCTCAAAATAGATTCTACTGTCATGTATAACTAAAAAGAACCAATAAAAAAAGATCTGTTTCCAACTAAGGTCACATTCTGAGGTTCTAGGTGAATAGAATATGACTTTTGGAGGGACACTAGTCAACCCAGTACAAATATGCATTAGTCATCATTTAATATGCCTTATTTGTAGGCTTATTAATATGCTTACAACAAAAGAAGACCAAAGGATTTCCTTCTCTATAATTAGCACGTAAGAGATATAGTAGGAGGTGATAAAGTCATGGAATAAACCCCAAGACAAACTCAACTCTCCTTTAGTGGTAACAACCATAGCATTTTGATGACACTTTGTGTCTTAGTCCATTCAGATTGCTAAAACAAAGTACCATAGGCTGGGTAATTTATTTATTTTTTTAAAAAAATAAATGTAGTTGTCAATGGATCTTTGTTTTATTTTATTTGTATGTGGTGCTGAGTATCAAACCTAGAGCCTCATACATGCCAAGCAAGTACTCTACCACTGAACCACAATTCTAGCCCCTAGACTGGGTCATTTATAAACGATTGTTCATCATTAAGAATGCTCAGAAGTCCATGATCAAAGTGTCAGCAGATTCAGTGTCTGGTGAGGGCTCACCCTCTGTCTCAAAAATGGTGCCTTCTTTCTGTTTCCTCACATAGCAGAAGGGATGATCAAGCTCTCCTGTATGACCTCGTCATTTCTCAAAGATCTCACCTCCCAAACATCAACACAATGAGATTATGTTTTAACATATGCATTTTTGGAGAACACAGACAGTCAGACCATAGCAAATGTTTATATAACATTGTTTAGTAGTTATTTCCCTATGTCTTAGATATAAATTTGCTCCTACTTAACCCACATCTGTAAACATGATGCTATTCCATTGCTTCCAATTAACATATTTCGGGGGATCCAAGATGGCGGACTAGAGGGAGGCTGTGTTCCTTGTCACTCCGTAACTCCGGTTTCAAGCAGAGGATATCTGTTTCTTGGTAAGGCAGTTTTTGCTGCTTATCGATCCCCTGCTGTTTACCCCATTTGTCTGCTGTGATCACCTGCAGTCTGCCAGCATATCCACGCCTTTTTTGAGTGCAGATTGCTCACTGTCAGGCGCCTATCATCCGCCATTGCCTGCCTCTCGCCTGCCATCGCCTGCCTTACATCACCCAACACATGAGGTTTACCTCCTGATCGTCGGACAACAGTCAGCAAACTGATCGCAGTCCGCCAGTGGAGAACCAACTGCCTGCTGTTGCCTGGAAGTTCTCTGTCACAGTACCTGCAGGTATGATTACACGTGGCTGCTGCCATTTTGAGACAACAGCCAGGCCCCACAGGACCCCTGGCCAGACTGACTGAGCCCCGTCTCCAGGATCCCTCAGCCCAAACGATCACTCCCTGCCTCTGGGGCCCTCACATCGACTGACTGCTCCCTGCCGCCAGGACCCCCAGACAAACTGACTGCACCCTATCACCGGGACCCCAGACTGACTGATTGCACACGGCCTCCAGGATCCTGCAACCACACCAAACACACTGGACCTCCAGGACCCCTGCCTGACCAACCGCATCCTGACTCCAGGACCTCCAGCTGACCACGTCCACACCCTGAGCCACAGTTCCCCATTTGCCAACACATTTGGAAGCCAGAGTGGCCATCTTGGATAATCCTGGAAGCCCTAGCTCCGATCTTTAGGTGGGGCAAATCCCATCATGACCCGCCTGCTGGAGCCTTGAAGCTCATTATCAGAATTAACATATCTCACTTAATGAAGCTTTCCCCATCTCCCTAAAATGTGAAGCCTATTTCACAAGAGTCCCTCATCTATATCTGGGGGATTTTAATTCTTCTTCTAGATTAGGTACATTCTATCTTGATATACTGTAACCTGTGGACTAAATTAAATCTAACTGAAACCCAGGCATATAAAATGGAAGGTGGAAAGAGAAGGTGGAAAAAGGAGGAAAACCCATGCTAATACATTCAAAAATATACTTCTAACAGTTACAAATACTAGCTGAATGTT
Source organism: Sciurus carolinensis (assembly GCF_902686445.1). Lineage (NCBI taxonomy): Eukaryota > Metazoa > Chordata > Mammalia > Rodentia > Sciuridae > Sciurus > Sciurus carolinensis. The sequence goes on along the minus strand of NC_062217.1, from coordinate 43,939,824 downwards.
CAGTGGCCAAGCATTAAAATCAATACTTCCACAAAGATAAGATCAAAGCTAAATATATCCAGCAAAGAATGAATTTCTAGAACATAAGACTAAGTCTACATTGTTATCAAGTGTTTCAATTATTATAAAATTTGGTGGCCTATAAAAGTTATTATAGTGTAGAACAGTACTGCCTCCTGGATTTCCCCTGTGGCCACCATACTGCACATTTATGTTACTAAATTGTCACTTTCCATTGAAGTTGAAAGGGAGGCAAGACTTTTTTTCCTGGCTCTGCCAATAGAGTCTTTGGCTAATGGTGATGTTATCATCACAATATTAAGCTTTCCTTCTCCATTCATAAGTGACTAAGGTAAGAACTTACTTTCAGTGCCTGGTCTTGAAGATCAGTAGATCATGATAATGCAATTTCACTAAAACAATCTCACAAATTGACAGTCTGGGCACTGCTTGAAAATGCTTTCTGCATATGAAAATGCTTTCAGAAGCAGACTTAAGACTAATGGAGATTTGTGTTCTTCCATTTCTAATATTTTGACATGCTCTTGCAGCTTCACACAATCACTTGAGAAATTTTTATCTTTAAACCTTGGAAGCATACAGCGGAAAGCATAATTCACACAACTAGTAAGAGCAAACTGTGTTTCAGACACTCCAGTTTTCTCCACCACTTCTTTTCTTCATACTTCTATTCTTTATTACACATGGATCATAAATGATTATCATGATGGAGATTATTTTGCTCATGAAATTTTGAAGGAACAAAGTTGATATTGTAGTATAAAATTAAAATTTGGTCTCATAAAATGTAAAGGAATCTTTACAAGAGCTTTAGAAAATAAAAAATAGGGCTGGGAGCGAGTGAGTGGTAGAATGTATGTTTAGCATGCACAAGGCCCTGGGTTTGATCTCTAGCACTACACACAAAATAAAATTAGATGAATAAACAAACCCATGGTCTACATTGTATTGAATACAAAAATCATATAAATTCTAACACACACACACACACACATATCCTGGACATTACGCCTCATCCTATCACAGTAGGAAGATAGACGATGACTTGATGGTCAGACATCCACCTACTAGGGAGAAGATTTGAGGTGTGGTCCTGCTTTGAGAATGAGTACCTTCTTGAAGTTTGAGTTTTGGGTTCTTTGCTCACCTCACCCTAGATTGGACTCCTGCATCTCCATCAGCATCCCTGTGTTGCCACATGGTGGTCTTCCTAGGCACTTGTTGTGGCAGTACAATGAGACTTTGGGAAGAGGGCTGGATAAGGGTTTAGCATAGACTCAGGAGTCTGTGAGGAGTGAAAGGGAAGAGAAATCAAGTTAGAGCTCCCCAGAAGGATTCTTTTCTCCTGAATTTTTCCCTCCAGCAGCCTTCCATCCTGCTTCAAAACAGACTTGTCTCTCAAGTCACATGTACAGTTGTCATTGTGTGACTTTTAGCATCCTCTCTTTTGTGGGGAATCCCTGTTTTCTGATCTCATGTCTTCCCCTTACTGGTGTTCTGCTAGACAATTTTGGAAAATATCCTCCAATACCTGGGAGGTTGTATTTTGAGAACTTCTACAGCTGAAATGTTCTTTATTTCCTTACCAAATCATTAGTGATCAGGCTGGAAGTTAAGTCTTTATAGAACGTTGAAGTCAGTGATTCATTATCCTCTACTTCCAAAGCAGCTGTTGAGAAACCTATAACAGTTTTATTTCTTATTCTTTATTTGTGGTCTGATACCTACTACCTGCCCTGCCCAAGAATCTCTTAGAATTCACTCTTGGTATATACCTTTACATATTTATTATGCTGGTTAGTCCAAGACTATTAATTAAAATATTTAAAAAGTTTTCTCTTAAATTCCATTTTTCCTGTTTGTTGAGGTTTCTGTCTTTCATGTTCATGGATTGAATGCCCAGTGATCCCTGTAGGTCCATTCACATTAAAGAGTGAGTCACTAAAATTCTCAATGGCTTCCTCTGCTTCTGACAACAGTAGAGTTACAGTGATCAGATTTACTCTTCTACTAAAATAAACAGACCAGAAAAAATATGGAAAACAATGATTTTCAGAATTGAAGCATCAGATACTACTAGACACTGTCTCATAGAACAGACGAGGTAAGCACTACTGATAAGCATATTGGTTTTAACAAGTTTGCAAAATATGGAATCAATATTAAAAAATCAGTTGGTTTTACATGGATTAGCTATCACCAGAAATTAAAATGTAATACCATTTAAACTTTCATCACAGTACGAAATACTTGTCAAAGCATTTGCAAGACCAGTCAGTATGCTGACAAAAAAGTAAAGACATAAATAAGCAGTGAGATATGACATGTTCATTGATTGTAAGACTCAATATTATCAAGAAGATAATTCTAACAAACTTGACCTATAGAGTCAATGTAATCCTAGTAAAAATCCTCTAGCTGTTTCTAAAATTCACCTGGAAATGCCAAGGACCTAGACTAGTTAAAGCAGTTTTGTAAAAGAAGAACCAAGTTGGAGGACTTCTTCTACTTGATTTAAAGACTTTAAACTATAGTTTTCAAGACTGTGAGGTAAAGGAAAACACATAGATCAATGAGACACAACAGAAATATTGGTCATATATGACAAATATAGTCCATTATTTTTGACAAAATTGTGAAGACAATTCAAGGAGGGAGCCAGGTACAGTGGTGCACACCTGTAATCCCACAGGATTGGGAGGCTGAGGCAGGAGAATTGCGAATTCAAAGCCAGCCTCATCAACTTAGTAAGGTCCTAAAGCAACTCAGTGAAATCCTGTCTCTAAATAAAATATTTTTTAAAAGGGCTAGGGGATGTGATGTGACTCAGTGGTTAAGTACCACTGAGTTCAATCCCTGGTACCAGAAAAAGAAAGAAAAAGACAATTCAAAGGGGGAATAGGTAATCTTTTTAATTAACAATGCCAAAGTAATGGAATTGGCATATGCAAAACAAAAAAAAATGACAAACCTTAACCCTCATTTAACACCATAAGTAAAAATTACTCATATATTTAACGTAGAAATAAAATTATAAAGCTTCTAAGAGACAACACAAGAGGAAATCTTAATGACCCTGGGTAGGCAGATATTTTTTAAGCAATAAAACATGAATTATAAGATAACGTTTTGATAAATGGGACTTCATTAAAATTACTTTTGCTCTCCAAAAGACAAGAAAATGAAAAAGCAAGCAATAAACAGATAATATTCACAAAGCACATATTTGATGGGGAATTTATACCTACATATATCAGGAAATTTCACGACTCAGTAACACAAGATAATCCAATAAAAATTGATAAAATATTTGAACAAGCATTTCACAAAAGAAGATATATAGATGGCAAATAAGTGTAGGAAAATATATTCAATATCATTAATCATTAGGAAAATTCAAATTAAAAACCACAATGAAATATCATCACAATCATATTAAACTGTAAAGAATGGTTTAAATGCTGAGCACACTGGTGCACACACATAATTCCAATGACTCAGAAGGGAAGGCAGAAGGATTGCAAGTTCAAAGCCAGCCTCAGCAACTTAGCAAGATCCTCTCTCAAGATAAAAAAAAATAAGAACTAGGTGTATGTCAGTGGCCAAGCACCCTGGGGTTAAATCCCCAGTATCACACATATACAAGGAATGGCTTAAAGTATAAATTCTGACCATATCAAGCATTGCAAAACTATAAAGCAATTGAAACTTTAAATATATTGTTGGTAGGAATACTTTTTTAAAAAGTGTAACATCTTTTTGGAAAACAGTTTGGCAGTTTCTTTAAGCTACATGTATACTGGACCTACTACATGACCCAGTCATTCTAACCCTAGGTATTTATCCAAAAGAAATGAGGTTCACATCAAGATTTTTACACAAATGTTAATATCACTTTGTCTCTGATATCCCTAACATATATTACTTATACCTCGACAAAAATGTAAAACAAAGCTGATTAACTTTGTGTGCAAGTTGATTCAAAGGCTTACTGTGTTGAACTGTCTCTGTGTTCTTGCTCCTGGAAAGAAATACACACTACTGCTTATACTTTGTCTAATCTAAATTTACTAATATTTAAACAATTAATGTTCTTTTAAATATTCACAAGCTACTAACATAACTAATAAATCAGAGTCATAATTTTAAAAAATTAGTCAATTAAATTCCTTAAAGTCTTTTTTCTATCTTTTTCCCCCCTTTGGTGGGGTTCTTTTTTTTTTTTTTTTTTTGTCATTTTTGGAACTGGGGGCCAACCCAGGGCTTTGTGAATGCAAGGTAGACGCTTTGCCACTGAGCTACATCCCAGTCCTAAATTCCTTAAAGTCTAATGCCTTAGGTTCCTTTAAAAGCAGAAATTACTTTAAAAGCAAGGGAAATATTTAAATATCTCAATGATTATAAAACTGACCAGAAAACTCATAATAAACAGATTAAAATTACTAATACTATGGATTTAAATATATTTTTATTCTATACCTATTTACTCACTTATGTTTACTTATTCTCTGTATCTCTAGCCTATCTTATTTTTCTTATTTTTATTTCTTTCTGGGAGCAAAGATTTAATGTGAATTCCAAGGAGTGTTTATTTTCAGGCAGGCCAACATTGTGGATTCAGGTTGATCACTGACATTTTAGGACTGAACAAAATTTTAGCAAATCGCATACAAAAATATATTAAAAAGATAATGCACCACGATCAAGTGAGTTTTATCCCAGGGATGCAAGGTTGGTTCAACATCCGGAAATCAATAAATGTCATTCACCATATCAAGAGACTTAAAGTTAAGAATCACACAATTATTTCGATAGATGTGGAAAAAGCTTTCGATAAAATACAGCATCCCTTCATGCTCAAAACACTAGAAAAAATAGGGATAGTGGGAACATTCCTTAGCATTGTAAAGGCCATCTATGCTAAGCCCATAGCCAATATCATTCTAAATGGTGAAAAACTGAAAGCATTCCCCCTAAAAACTGGAACAAGGCAGGGATGCCCTCTTTCACCACTTCTATTCAACATCGTCCTTGAAACTCTAGCCAGAGCAATTAGACAAACCAAAGAAATTAAAGGGATACGAATAGGAAAAGAAGAACTCAAACTATCCCTGTTCACTGATGACATGATTATTTATTTAGAGGAACCCAGAAATTCCACCAGAAAACTTTTAGAACTCATAAGTGAATTCAGTAAAGTAGCAGGTTACAAGATCAATGCTCATAAATCCAATGCATTTTTATACATAAGTGATGAATCTTCAGAAAGAGAAGTTAGGAAAACTACCCCATTCACAATAGTCTCGAAAAAAATAAAATACTTGGGAACCAATCTCACAAGAGAGGTGAAATACCTCTACAATGAGAACTACAGAACACTAAAGAAAGAAATTAAAGAAAATCTTAGAAGATGGAAAGATCTCCCAAGTTCTTGGATAGGCAGAGTTAATATTGTCAAAATGGCCATACTACCAAAAGTGCTATACAGATTCAATGCAATTCCAATTAAAATCCCAATGACGTACCTTACAGAAATAGAGCAAGCAATTATGAAATTCATCTGGAAGAATAAGAAACCCAGAATAGCTAAAGCAATCCTTAGCAGAAAGAGTGGAGCAGGGGGTATCACAATACCAGATCTTCAACTCTACCACAAAGCAATAGTAACAAAAACGGCATGGTATTGGTACCAAAATAGACAGGTAGATCAATGGTACAGAATAGAGGACATTGACACAAACCCAAATAAATACAATTTTCTCATATTAGACAAAGGGACCAAAAATATGCAATGGAGAAAAGATAGCCTCTTCAACAAAGGTGCTGGGAAAACTGGAAAACCATATGCAACAGAATGAAAATAAACCCCTATCTCTCACCCTGCACAAAACTCAACTCACAATGGATCAAGGACCTTGGAATCAGACCAGAGATCCTTCATCTTATAGAAGAAAACTTAGGTCCAAATCTTCAAGATGTCGGCCTAGGATCAGACTTCCTTATCAGGACTCCCATAGCACAAGAAATAAAAGCAAGAATCAACAACTGGGATAGATTCAAACTAAAAAGCTTTCTCTCAGCGAAGGAAACTATCAGTAATGTGAAGAGAGAGCCTACATAGTGGGAGAAAATCTTTGCCACTCATACTTCAGATAGAGCACTAATTTCCAGAATATATAAAGAACTCAAAAAACTCTACACCAAGAATAAAAATAATCCAATCAACAAATGGGGCTAAGGAAATGAACAGACACTTCACAGAAGAAGATGTACAAGCAATCAACAAACATATGAAAAAATGTTCACCATCTCTAGTAATAAAAGAAATTCAAATCAAAACTACACTAAGATTCCATCTCACTCCAATTAGAATGGCGATTATCAAGAACACAAGCAACAATAGGTGTTGGCGAGGATGTGGGGAAAAAGGTGCACTCATACATTGCTGGTGGGGTTGCAAATTAGTGCAACCACTCTGGAAAGCAGTGTGGAGATTCCTCAGAAAGCTTGGAATGGAACCACCATTTGACCCAGTTATCCCACTCCTTGGCCTATACCCAAAGGACTTAAAATCAGCATACTACAGAGATACACCACATCAATGTTCATAGTAGCTCAATTCACAATAGCCAGATTGTGGAATCAACCTAGATGTCCTTCAATTGCTGAATGGATAAAGAAACTGTGGTATATATATACAATGGAATATTACTCAGCTATAAAGAATGATAAAATTATGGCATTTGCAGGCAAATGGATGAAATTGGAGAATATCATGCTAAGTGAGATAAACCAATCTCAAAAAACCAAAGGAAGAATGATCTCGCTGATAAGCGAGATGATGACACATAATAGGGGGTGGGAGGGGTTAGTGTTAGGGTTAGGGTTAGGTTTAGGGTTAGGGTTAGGGAGGGTTGCAAGAATGGAAGAAGGAAGGACTATATTGAGGGAAAAGAGGGGCGAGAGGGTGGGAGGGGAAGGGAAAAATAACAGAATGAATCAAACTACATTACCCTATGTAAATTTATGATTACACAAATGGTATGCCTTTACGCCATGTACAAACAGAGAAACAACATGTATCCCATTTGTTTACAATAAAAAAAATAGTTTGTCTCCATGCAGTCATAAAGGGCACAAAGTTGAGCTCTCAGGGTACATGGAGGAGACAATTTGCAGAGGTGTTCAGCTGGTTTGGCAATAGGTTTTTAACAAATTGCAGGGGTTTCACCGTGTTCGTCCCCCCTGCCTGATGACTATGCTGGTCAGCTTTCTGCTTATTGAAACAAAACACATGAGATAATAAATTTATAAAAAGAAAAGGGGTTCAGTCCATGGTTCCCTGACCCTATTGTTTGGGCTTTTGGTGGGCGGTGAATAGTTGAACCAAGGTCAGGAACCATGTTCCACTAGACATCTTGAGATCAAAGAAAATAAATCCTTACATACTGAAGCCTCTGCTTGACATGTATTCCATTTACTCACGGCTGAATTTATCACTAACTGATGTAAAAAACTCTTTCCCTAGGCACTTAAACTGAGCCTTCCACTGCTGAGTCAGTTTTCACTCTTCTATTTTATTTTTTAAATGTATTTATTTATTGTTGAGGTAGAGTCTTGCTACTTGGCCCACTGGCCCTGAACTTGCAGGCTCACCCAGTCCTGCTCAGCCTCTCAGTGATGCAACTACAGACATGAATCATGACACTCAGTCTACCGTCTTCTATTGTCTAGCTTCTAAAATGGTGCCGAACTCTTTCTTGGTTGCCTCCTTCTCTGTTCTTTTTGTTCTATCTTATACATGTAGAATCCTTCGAGTCATAATTCAGGGGTCGAGGATATAAATTTATGATAATTTGACTATGTTTAACTAGAAGTCCTCCCTGTTCCTAGCCCCCAACCCCTCACCATACACATTTAAGAAATCTTGCTGGGGATATAGCTCAGTTGATAGAATGCTTGCTTAGCATGCACAAGGCCCTGGGTTCAATCCCCAGCACTGCAAAAAAAAAAAAAAAAAAAAAAAAAAGAAGAAGAAATGTTATGTTAATACTCATCTGCTTAAATCCATGTGTTTTTGTTACATGAATATAACAGTGAGTTGCTCTCAAGACCTGGAAAAGTTAAATGCCACATGAGATGGACGTGAGAAGAATGAGCTTGCTGTTTTCCTGGGGAAACTCTCTAGGGCACAGAGTCCCCATGGCAAACAGATGCAGGTTATTGCTCTGTATGTCTTGCGGGTGAAAAAAGTAATTAAGAAGTACAGTTTGAAGGGATTTGTGCGAAAGGAGAAGAGACAAAGAGTGGTGAGAAATACAAGCCAAATATGAAGTCAATAATGAGCTTGTGATTTATGCTGACAAATTGACTGAACAGAATGAGGTTTTGTTGTTGTTGCTAAGGAGAAGTAAGAAATCGTGATAGTGACGGCTGACAGCACTGTGCCGTGCTACCCACAGAGAGCCTTTAGATGATCAGCCTTTTCTGAACTAGACAAAAGTCAAGTTCCTTCCACGGCAGTACATTTCCAATAATTGATTGATGGAAGGTATCTTAGGTTGGACTGCAATAATAATATACCATAGACTGGATACTTTAAACAACAGGCATTTATTCTTTTCTCACAGTTCTGGAAGCTGAAGTCCCAAAACAGAGTGCCATCATAGTCAGGTTCTTGTGAGGGCTCACTTCCAGGCTTGCAGATAGTCGCCTTCTTACTGCAGATTCACATGGTGAAAAGAGAGAGAGAGAGAGCAAGTTCCCTTCTTTGTACAAGGACCTTAATCCCATCCTGGGTGCCCTACCCACATGACTTCACATAAACTTAATTACTTCCTGAAGGCTCCATCTACAAATACCATTGCATTGGAGTTTAGAACTTCAAGAAATGAAGGGCTGGGGAGATAGCTCAGTTGGCAGAGTGCTTGCCTTGCAAGTATAAGGCCCTGGGTTTGATTCCCAGCACACGCAAAAAAAAAAAGAAAAAAAAATGAATTTCAGGGGACACCAATATTCAGGCCATAATAGGGGAGAAAAAGGTTTGTCCCATCCAAGACAATCCTGAAGGACTATTCTAACTTTAGAGCTCATGTAGAGGTGGCCAAGATTTTTACATCCAATTAATAGCTCCATTTCTCCCTCTACCCATCCTTCTTTCCAGGAGTGCTGATCCTGAGGATTCCTTAATAGACATGCTTGTGGCTAAACTCCTTAAAGCCTATACAGTTGAGAAACCAACACCTGGAAGAACAGTACCTCACGCCTACTTTATAGTTTTTGTTTTGTGTTTGTTTTTTTTTTTTGTATTTTTGAATTGATCCCAGGGATATTTAACCACTGAGCCACATCCCCAACACTTTTTATTTTTTATTTTGAGACAGGGTCTCACTAAGTTGCTTAGGGCCTCGCTAAGTTGCTGAGGTTGGCTTTGAACTTGTGATCCTCCTGCCTCAGCATCCTGAGCTATTGGAATTACAGGCATTCGCTACCATGCCCAGTCTGCTTTGCATTTTACAAGCAACTTTTGACAACATGTTCCCATTCTCTTCTTTAATTCTCACAAACAACATATGAGGCATTACTATTTTCCTGCTTTTAGAATAAAAATAAAAAACAACAACTGAGGGTCAGAGAGGGTACCACCCAGGGCCACGCAGCTTATTAGGAACAAGACTGAAATTAATCTTGGTCTCCCAACTCTGACCTTTAGGGGGTGGGCAATTCTGAAAAAACAAAACAGAAACAAATAAAACAGGACTCTGCTCAGGCCGGGCCAGAGAATCTGGTACCAGAACCTGACCACTTATGCTTCTCTTTTCTATAACAAGCTGTCAGTCGTGGAAGCATACTCATTAAGATGCCAACGTGTTACCCTCCAAGGCCAGCGGCATTCAAAACATTAAAGAAACAAGTAGAATCTTAAAATGTTGGCTGCCCTAATGAGTTTTCAGGTTTTCTCTCTGGGAAAGTAACAGGCAAAGCTGCTGTAATTCTTTCCAGGCAATAGGGCACCTAGGACACAGAGATGCCAATAGTCTCCTTAGCAACCATCCAAAATCGAGTTGCTGGAAGATGAAATCCTGATCTCTATTCATGCAGCAGATCACATGGGGTCAGGTACTGTTTATCTCTTTAGCAGAAACCACCAGGCAGTGGGATTTTAATTGCATCCTTTAGATCAGCAAAAATAAAAAGGAGGATGAAGTAAACAGGAGAAATGGGTGCAGTTCCTAATGAGCATGTACTGAACATAAAACATTCAGCTAGCTTCTTTGAGGCATGTACTTTTGTACAGTGTGCCTCAGAAGCCATTGCAGGCGGGCGTGTACACACACACACACACACACACACACACACACGCCTTTGAGCCTTCAGACACTGTCTGCTCTTCGTTATAATTTGAAACTCACCAACCGAGCTCATTAGGTGAGATTTTTTAGCTACATAGCCATTTGACTATTATGTGTTTGCTTCACCCAGAATTGCTTTTTAACAATCTTCTAAAAGACCACAATACTGAGCAATCCTGGAAGAAAAATTAAACTAAGGGCTATAAATCAATGTTATCCCTTTTCATTAAAACAGCCTTGCTGAGGGAGCAGGTGGTGACTGGTCATATCACCAACTGCTGAGTCCTTGACAGATGGGGGTTTAAATGATATTTTCTGTTGCTTTTCTGAACACTATTTAATTTATTGATTTAACAAATATTTATTGATATGCTTTTGAAATTCATGTGTCAAGCACTCAATAAGACTTAAAAGTACTGATCCTCAGTGGTCTAATTAGTTGACAAAATTACTCTACCAACAAAGAATCCTGACCATCTTGTTTAATCACATTTGCATACATTGACAGGACCAGAGATGTTCCTGGGCAGAAGAGCACCCGTTTCTCATATACGTAAAAAGTAATACTATTGGGGCTGGGTTTGTGACTCTGTGATAGAGTGCTTTCCTGGCATGTGTGAAGCACTGGGTTCAATTCTAAGCCCCAGATATAAATAAATGAATAAAAATAAAGGTCTACCAACATCTAAAAAAAATTTTTTTTAAAAAGTAATACTATTTTCAAGGGTCAAAAAAAGGAGCCATTTTGTAAAAATGACAAAATTTCTTGTCTTACAAATCAATTTTTCCTTTAGCCTTTGAAAAGAGTTGCTTTAGAAATCTACTCTCTAAAGGAAAAGAAATGACATTTTAAAATAATATCTTTAACTTTTCTTTTTTCTGGCTGTTAACTGAAGGAGCTAGAACAAAGACAGTCAACTTGAAAGACCTGGTGTTTCTGAATAGGAAAGGAGGTTAGTCCTGCCATTGTCTATTCCTCTTTTCTTGCTTTATCTTCCTTCTTTCTTTTGTTCTCCTCCCTATTTTCTTTTTTCCTGCCCAAGGGCCTATTAATGGAACTTAAAAGATAAAAAGGTTTTTAGCTCCATGGCTGATGGCAAATAGCAAGTTTTAGCTTTATAATTATGGATGGACTTCTGCCACTTTTCTAGCTTTCCCTGAGGGTTATTGTTAGAGATATAATTTGGAATATACACAGCCGACGCTTGACACGCTGTCAGAATCTCACTGTTTCTAAAATACTGTGAAATTTCCTAGTGATTTGTGGAGCAATTTTAAAAGTCAAGACAGAGAATCTCTGAATCCTTATGGAGGGAATCTGTAGCAAGCTGTCAGAGGTGGTAGTGGGTGTTTAATGTATGTGTATATTCTTTTACTCCAATTTTAAGTAAGTAGTTTCTGATCTTGAGGAAATATTTCCCCTACTTTCTTTGATATCTGTCTTCATATGCAAAATTGCATGACTCTGTAACTACTATTATAAAAAAAAAGGCCAGAGAAAAATAATTCAATCTGTTGTGAAATCAGATTAAGAAAACTAAGACCTTAAAGCTGGAAGAGAACAGAAAAGTTGTTTTATTTTGTTCACTGGCCCATCTCTGGTGCAATGAATATTCAATAAATATTCATCAAATGAATGAATATATGAATTAACCATCTCACTCCTACTTTGAGGATGGGAAATCTGAAGTCAGAAGGATGAATGATATACCTACAGTTTCACAGGAAATTGGGAAACTAGAATTCCAAACCAGGCTTCTTGAACTTCCATGTACACAGGAATCACCTGGGGATGTTAAAATGCAGATTCTAATTCAGTGAGTCTGGAATAGGGCTCTAAATTCTGCATTTTTAACAAAACACTGAGTTGATTCTGTATTGTTTGTCTAGGGACCACAGTCTGAATAGCAAGTTTCCAAAACAGACATTTCAAATTTATTGTAAGTATTTCCATGTTAAAACATACTTAACTGGGTTTTCCTATGGTAGCATCTATTTTGTTTTATTCCTTAGAGATTTAAAAATTGGATTGTTATGATTGATCCTTGTTGGCATTACAAACGAGAATTTGGGGACTGTATACCAAATGAATGAACTTTAGATGCCAAGAGGCATTGTTAAAAAGAGTGTTCTTCATCTGCTTCTACTTATGAAATTGTCATTTCTTTCATTCCCAACAGAACTTTGACTGATTCAGGTCTCTCTGGACAGATAGTCCTAAAGGGAGTACATTTATTTTCCTGGATGTGTTTGCCTCTTGAGTGCTAAGAAGAGATTTCTTTTCTTTTCTTTTTTTTTTTAATTTATTTTTATTGTAAACAAATGGGATACATGTTGTTTCTGTTTGTACATGGAGTAACAGCATACCATTTGCATATTCATACATTTACATAGGGTAATGATGTTTGAATCATTCTGTTATTTTTTCCTTCCCCCCACCCCTCCCACCCCTCTTTTCCCACTATACAGTCCCTCCTTCCTCCACTCTTGCCCCCCTCACACCCCCCATTATGTGTCATCATCCGCTTATCAGTGAGATCATTCGTCCTTTGAATTTTTGAGATTGGCTTATCTCACTTAGCATGATGATCTCCAATTTCATCCATTTACCTGCAAATGCCATAATTTTATTATTCTTTATAGCTGAGTAATATTCCATTGTATAAATATATATATATATATATATATATATATATATATATATATATATACACCACAGTTTCTTTATCCATTCATCAATTGAAGGACATCTAGGTTGGTTCCACAGTCTGGCTATTGTGAATGGAGCAGCTATGAACATTGATGTGGCTGCATCTTTGTGATATGTTGATTTTAAGTCCTTTGGGTATAGGCCGAGGAGTGCAATAGCTGGGTCAAATGGTGGGTCCATTCCAAGTTTTCTCAGGAATCTCCACACTGCTTTCCAGAGTGGCTGCACTAATTTGCACCCCCACCAGTAATGTATGAGTGTACCTTTTCCCCACATCCTTAAGAAGAGATTTCTAAAGAGTCCCAGGTGGTTAACTGGGCCTACGATTCAGAATGAAACACCAGAGCCACTGGTGGACTATGGGATCACAAGTGTAAAACCACCCCACTGTGTAAAACTCCCCTACTGAGACACTTCGATCTTCAGATCTAGAGATCTATCTTCAGATCTAGAGATCTATCTATAGCAATGACCAAATAAAAATAACCTCTTTATGGGAGGAGAGGATTGATTGGAAGTCATTCTTGTTGCCCTCTAGCTGAGGAAGTCACGTGGTATCACTTGCACCACATTCTGTGCGTTTGAAGCGAGTCACCAGGTCTGACTGCCATCAAGAGGAGAGAAACTGACCCAGCTATTCCCACTCCTTGGCCTATACCCAAAGAACTTAAAATCAGCATACTACAGAGATACAGCCACATCAATGTTCACAGCTGCTCAATTCACAATAGCCAGACTACGGAACCAACCTAGATGCCCTTCAATTGCTGAATGGATAAAGAAACTGTGGGGTGTATATATATATATATATATATATATATATATATATATATATATATATTTATACAATGGAATATTACTCAGCTATAAAGAATAATAAAATTATGGCATTTGCAGGCAAATGGATGAAATTGGAGACTATCATGTTAAGTGAGATAAGCCAATCTCAAAAATCCAAAAGACGAATGATCTCACTGATAAGCGGATGATGACACATAATTGGGGGGTGGGAGGGGGGCAAGAATGGAGGAAGGAGGGACTGTATAGAGGGAAAAGAGAGATGGGAGGGGTGGGGGGAAGGAAAAAATAACGAAATGAATCAAACCTCATTACTCTATGTAAATGTATGAATATGCAAATGGTATGCTGTTACTCCATGTACAAACAGAAACAACATGTATCCCATTTGTTTACAATAAAAATAAATTTAAAAAAAAGAGGAGAGAAACTGGGCTTCACATTTTGAAGAAGTTAGTAGAGAATTGGGACAAGTCACCTGATTTTTGCACCAATGGCAGCAACAAGAGTTGTCCAGGAAGATGGGCAATAAGTCATTATGTCAACATAAGTACAGCATTTTAGTCTTCATTTTTCTTCCTTGGTGGAATTAAAATAACACATAGAGAGCTCATCTATATTCAAACAGTTCTATGGCAGGTGCAACATATTCACCCTAGTCTGCTTCTTCACATAAGAGGATATTGGTTAAATCTGTCTGATACAGAGAGGAAGTTTTATTCTAACATTTGTCTCTTTACCACCTGCCAAATTCAGTACCACGACTGATACAGAAAACCAGGATTTTAGGTGCACTTTGGCAAATCATTGATGATCTACATTTTAGGTTGAGAAGAGATAATGAGAGGAAGCCTCATAAAGTTTACAAAGATAATGAATAAACTGAGTCTAAAGAGACACAGTTATTATTTAATTTAGAAGATGTTAAGAGAGAAGAAAAATCTATTGAAAACAAATCTGCATTTGAGCCAAATTTTAAAAAAGCTCAATTATAACTTTTGTAAGACTAATAGTCAATTCCAATTCTTCTTCTGGTTTCTTAGTGGCTATTGGATTTATGGTTTACAAAGAAGATGCTTGACCCCAGGGAGAGCAATTAGCATTCCTTTCACAACATAGCATTCATAACCAAAGGTCTTGGAAAAGTGGAAGGAATTGTAAAAGAATCAATAAAACAAAGTCAATTTAAAAATGTGATTTATATAACACTCTCTGGATTCAGGAAATAGGCAAATTCTTATTATCGTATTAATGAGCAGTTCATAGGAACAAAAGAATATAAAATGATAAGTAACTGCTAATGACTTTCTTTTCTGCTATAGTTGAATCTGAGCCTTGAAGCCATAAAAATAAACAGCAATGGAGCAGAAACATTACTAATTACTGCCTCCACTCAGGAGTCATTCCATCTGATCAGTTCTGTTCTCCCAAGTATAATGTGAATTTACTGGTCCAGAGACATTACAGGAATGTGTCCACATGGGGCAACTAGTTGTAGAGCAGACTTGTGACCCTCTCAGTTTATTCCCACTTAGTGGCTACCCTCTGAGGTATCTATGTCCGCAGAGTTGAATCTAACAAAGCATCTAACCAGCACTTGAATTCTCCTAGTTTAGCATTCCAGAAGAAAGATGGTGCCTTTTTGTCTGGATGTTTCTGTAGGCAAAGGCTATAGAAATTCATTATATCTAAGAGTAAAAACAATCAGGCAATCAACCAAATGGGAATTTGGGAGCTTCAATTGTGATGGGCCATGGAAATTTTTCTTGATGAATGATCAAGGGATACTGAGGGGAAAAGACAACAAAGAAGACTATGGGTTTGGAGTGAAGGAATAAAGACAATGTGAACCTGGGCCTCGGAGAATTACAAGTAGACTGAGAGCTGATCTCCCTGGGGTACTTTTCCAGAGCTCAGGATGCATTTTTGAATCCAAGTACACATAGGCCAACTACCCAGCCTTCCCAGGATGAAAATCTCTCATGGACTTCACTTAAGTTTTTATGCTGCATCTCATGGGAACAATGATGAGACAGTTTCTCCAGAGAAGGGATAACAACTTTACAACCCCTGATGAATTACTGGGTCTAGTCAACACGCATCAGTGACTACTAGTGTCACAGAAAGAAAGAGGTTATGTGCCTCATGCTGGAATTGTACATGACCATACGTGAATAAATTGTTTTCTGCTCCACCAAAATCAAACCTGAGTTTGACCATGCCTGGAAATCTAAGTCATATTTTTAGAAAATACAAGGAAGGAAGAAAGAAACATCAAACATGAGACCCTGGGGATACGATCACAATAATCCAGAGTGTAAAAAACTGTGCAGGACAAATAATCTCGTTTCTATAACAGTGGAGCATGGGGGAGGGGAATGGATAGAGAGGAGGAGGTAAGGGGCAGGAGAGGAGATAGTGGAGAAGAGAATCAAGGGACATAAAAATCAATCACAATGTATGGCCCTTATTTGGATCCCAATCTCAATAGACTGCAATTGTGTGTGTATATGTACATATACATATATATTTATAATATATATTGATATATACACACACGCTCTATATATATGTATGTATGTATGTACATTATATATATTTATACACATACATATATAAAGTTTTGGCTAAGGTGATGAACGATCTCTTTTGCCTTTCCCCTTTCCTACTGACTGGAAAATGCAGACACTGAAGCCTACCGTGTAGACAGGGCAACACACTGGGGATGATAGAAGGTCCCCATGCCCTTACCAACTCTGTACAGCAGAGCTGCCATGTCAGCTCGGTTGTTTTCACGAGAACAAAGTGAAAATCATGCCGACAGAATGAAGGCAAGAGCTCTGCCTCTAGAACAGGCCTTGAATTGAACTTCCCTCACTACCACCCACTGACATTTTGTCTAATATTTTCACCTAACCCCAGATGAGGAAGCTATTCTACCCCCAATATGTGTGTATTTGGGTTGGAAGTCTTATCCATCAAAATAGGAGCCCTAGCTTTTGCTCTTAGGAGAATGGTGGACATAATTCCTCATTGATATTCAGCACATGTGGCTTCTTTGGCTTTGAAATTTGAAGAGTAGTGAGGATCCATCTGTTTAATATGGTATTTTAGGACTTACTGTTATTTGTGATTTTTATCTGAGCACTTTGATCAGTGTTATTTTCTAACTATGATTTTATTTAATATATAAAGTATAATTTAAATGTTTTGGTAAATTATACACAAAAACAAATTGGATTTCATTGCAGCAATGATAAATTAAATTTTCTCATGCTTTATTTAACACTTATGCCTACAGTAATCCCTAATGGGCAATTAAACTGACTTACTGAGAGTGAAGGTTTCTTGCAGGACACAGTAGCCATATGTTTCATCAGACATAAGGCACTTGCAGAAGTAATTCAACAGAATCATATCATCCATCAGGCAAATGCATGCAGAGTCCTGTCTGGTCTCCCAGAGGGGGCCGTGTTGTATGTGTGTGTTTTGTTTTATTGTACTGAATTATCACTTGGTAGTTGGTCCTATTTTGCTACACAGCTAGGAATCACAAAGTGTTATCAATTCTACCTCCTAAGTCTATTTCTGATATGCTTTGGAGTCATCTGCTTCTCTTTATCTCTAATCCCATTTTCCTAATCCAAACCATTGTCCCCTCCCATTTGGATTAGTGCAATAAATATTTCAATTGACTTATTGGTTTCTATTCCAGTTCCCTCCAAACCGTTTTTCTCAAAGAAACTAGACGGATCTTTGAAAAAAGGTAAATCTGAGATGGGCACAGTGTTGTGGACCCATAAACCCAGAAACTCCAGAGGATCACAAGTTCAATACCAACCTGGGCAGTTTAGTGAGACAATGTCTCAAAAAAAAAAAAAAAAAAAAAAAAAAAAAAAGGCTGGGAATATAGCTCAGTGTAGAGTGCCATTGGGCTCAATTTCCAGTACCATGCAAAAAAGTTCAAAAAAATTAGAGTTACTTTATATTAGGTAGAGGGGAGTGAGGGAGGGGAAAGGATATGGGGGAAAGAATGATACTAGAGTAAAACAGACATTGTTACCTCATGTACATGTATGACTGCATGACTGATGTGCTCCTGCAATATGTATAATCAGAAAAATGAGAGATTACACTCTATTTATGTATGCTCTATCAAAGTGATAAATGCATTCTACTGTCATGTACAACTAGTTAGAACAAATAAAATTTAAAAATTTAAAAATGTAAAAAAAGTTAATCTGATTATTTTATACACAAGTTTAAAACTCTCCTTTCAGTCTACATGTGGTTTAAATGAGGTCTCCAAGGTTTTACATGGTTTGTTTTCCTTTCCTTTCCAGCAAGTGGTGCTGTCCCAGCTTCACCACTTGCTCACTGTATCCTCTCTGTTCCACAGACACCAACACACAAGGGCCTTCACACCAGAGGGTTTGCAGATATTCCCCTCTTTCCAAGAATACTCACAATACAATAAATTATATCATACACAAAGGTAACAAAAACTCAAAACCCACCATTTCCAAAATATTTTTCTGCTCTTGAAGCTATGTATAATGTATCTGTATGGTGAAAATATTATATAATATATCATAGTACTGTACAATACTATATAATGTATATGCTACACAATGTGCAATGTATCTCTTTAAACTCTGCTTTCAGTAATGACTTTTTAGGAGCCTGAAATCAACTATGGTAGAAATATCCACACCAAAGAAATGGGAAAACATTAAATTTCAGGATTTTTGTTTATTTTGAAGGGAATTAGGAAAGCCTCCCTACCTTAAAGTTGTGGAACATTTACCAGCCAGCCACTACCTATAATAAAATTTTTGTGTTTCATTTAAAGATTTGACTTAACATAATTAGTGCAATTACCAAACAGCTTTCACATCATAGCATTAAAATTTTTGATATGCTTTTTTATTTAATCTTGTGGTGACAGTGAGCTAGATATAATGATCCTATTTGATAAACAAGAGAACAAGTAGCTTACTGTGTGGATAGAAAAATGACTGAAAAATGTGTTAGACTTTATTTTTGTGGGTTTTTTTTTTTCATTTTGGTATTGGGGATTGAACCCAGGGGCACCTTATCACTGAGCTACATCACCAACCCTTTTATTTTTTGAGACAGGTTTCACAAAGTTTCCCAGGCTGGTCTTGAACTTGTGATCCTCCTGCCTCAGTCTCCAGAGTTGCTGGGATTATAGACCTGTGTCATTGGGTCTGGTCATGTGTTTGACTTTAAAGCTTATACTATATGGAAACTATTTCAAGGAATATTTCTTTTTTGTTCATGTTTAACTTAAGAAACTAGAAATATCTCACGAGATTCTATAAAAGAGAAAACTTAGCATTGAAGGAAAGGCAGGGAGAGTTCAGATAATGGGCTTAATAGCCTTGGTAAGATATGGAAGCACAATTATCCACCTATGACATAAATAATGTCAAAGAATAGAATTAATTACCACATTGCCATATTCATTTGCATTTTTCCACTGACAATATTTATATTAGTAGTCAACAAATAATAAGTTTGGCTTGTAAAGGACATTTTTTTAAGATGAACTTCGTAATTTTTTTTTCGTATGTGAACTTCCCTGAAGGTAATAGTTCTTGTTAGAATATTTCTGAGTGAGAGGAAACAAAGAGAATCTCTGCCCTGGAGAGATACCAGGACTCCATTAGGACAGTGAAGGACACAGTCTGAGAGTGGACTCAGCCTTGTCAATGTCATTCAAATTCCCTCAACTCACTTGTAACATCTTTTCTAATGGTTTTGCTGCTTCTTCTCTAATGGCTACCTGACAGAATTATAGAGTTCTGAATTTACAAGACATGGGGGGAGGGATTCTAGCTGTAAGTCAAATAACAAAGTGAAAAAATTTCTGGTAAGCTTTCTTCTCATTTCTCAGATGCTCACACCATCATTATAAACTCTATTGATGCAGGGTTAAAATAATGATTGTCAGATTTAATGTGCCTAAGAAACTTCTGGGAACCTTGCTAAGAACAATTTCCAGGCCCATCTCTGGAAATTCTGATTTTGTTCACCTGGATTGTGGCTCAGATCTACATTTTTAGCACATCCCTCAGAGAATGCTAGTGCAGATTGCCCAGGCACCAGACATGGAGAACACTCATCTAGAATGGAGCATGTTTGGTAGAGGTTGTGGTAGTTGGGATCTGTTTCTGTGCACAAAGGAGAGCCTATCAGTCAGAGAGGAATGCCTTGAGGCCTGAACCACAATCCAAGTCCTAAAGATGGAATTGCAGCTTGGTCTAAGCACTATCAGACTTATCAGAAAAATTGTAGCCAGCAGTGAGTTTTGGGTCCTACCTCCTAGGATTGCATTTATGCTTTAAAAGATTTGACAAGAACTCGATTAGTCTGTCATGTGGAAGAGTAAGGAATTTGAAGTTACCTTTCTTAGGTACTGACCTTTGGATACAATACTCTGCTGTGCACAAAATTAGAACATGGTCTCAGTTCTTGGAAGTTGCTACTTTAATCATTATGGGGCTATATTGAGGAATAATAACACCCACTGTAACAGATTTTTTACAAGGATTAAATGAGAAGCTATGCATAAAACACCTAGCTAAGTGTCTGGCATAAAATAGGTCTTAGCTAGGTGAAAGATCTGGCTTTAATGTCTGTCACCTTCTGGGTCTCCTAAGTAAATCTGTCAAGGACTCACAGAGGTCACGTCTTCCTTTTCTCTCACAGATCTGTAAACATCCCTTCTCAAACCAGAAGGGGAAGAAGAAAGAACAGATAGGGGAAGATTGTTCTTTGTCCAACAGTGGATGAGGATGAGGTGCTGAATAAATTGTTGTTTATTTCCTTTTTTTCTGTATAATCATTTTTAAATCTTCACTTTTTTCTTTTTTCAATAGCCTCTTCTTTAGTGGTTTGTTCTTTCCCAATCTCTCTCTCTCTCTCTCTCTCTCTCTCTCACACACACACACACACACACACACACACACTTTAAGGACTCCCATGATCCATAGGTCAAGGTCAAGATTATAATCTTTTACTTTAAAGTTCAATCCTAGGTTGCTCTAGGTTACTTTACTTCCCTTCTCTTGTGGTATTATATTTTAACTTATTCTTTTTACTGGATCAAAGTTTAAAGCAATTCCCTTCATCTGCTAGCTCTTTATAAATTTGAGGTCCTTTCCAAGCTGTAACACAAGAATGCAATCTTCCTTTTCAGGTCTCTCCCATTTTTCTTATTATTTTTGCCAGCTGATCTCAGAGACCTGCCAGCTTTTCCGGGCCCTCTGCAGCACAGAAATAGAATTTTTTCAATTTTGTGCATGGCTCTTATGTGCAAATCAATAAATTACTCGCCATTTTTACAATACTTTACTGTGAATGTTCATTTAATGAAAGTCTACTGAAGTCTGACAATGTCAAACACTGTGCATACAAAACACTCCTGCATATAAAATGAATAAATCACTATTTCTTATTTATCAATTATTATGCCTCAATAAAGTTAGCGGGGGGAAGCAGTATTTCTGCCTAGGAGGAGTTCATAGTCTATAAAACAAAGGTAGACATGCATATGTGCATAGAATAGTGCAGTGTGCTAAGTAAGCATCACACAGTGTGATGTGAAGATATTGAACTTCTGGGAGAGTTGACAGAAGGTCTCATAGGAAGTAACATTTTCATTAATCTTGAAACATAAGTAGAAGTTTACCAACAAAAGGAGAGGGATAAGAGTGAAGAAAAGGATGAAACAGGGCATTGGAGGGAAAAGGAGTCCTCTGCAGTCTGAAGTGACAGAAGGTCCTGATGTGTTCAGGGAGGTGGATGGATTTAATGTCGTTGAATGTGTGACACGGTGAATACAAAGGTTCCAAACTGAGAGGGCCCAATTGAAACAAAAGTTTGAATTTTATTTTAGAGGCAAGAGGAGAAAGAAGACACGGCTTAAGTAGGGAAGTTAAAGAATCTTTTACACGTTGTATCGTTACTGATCCAATTATATGGCGTCTGGATTTTGGAGTTTGAAAGGGAAGTGCTCTTCTGCTTGCTTAATCAGAAGAGCTCGGGCAGAGCCTCTGAGTAGAGACACCACTTTCTTTTTAGATTTAGAAGTGGCATGTTTTTAATATACCCAAGATTACTCAGTCCGACCCAGTATGGAATTGTGCTTCATGAACTTTGACAGGAGTGCCAATCTCTTAACACTATCCTGTCATTCAGAAGTTCGCTATCCTTGGCTAGGCTTTTCGTCTCTTTGAACCCCGTTTTTCCGTTTTGACACTCTTTTTCTTCATTTAAGCAGAACTTGTCTTTAAATGCGTTGCAGCCGTTTGGCTTTTTCTATTCTACGTTTAAACCACCCCAAAGTACACCGCCAGCAGCCACGCCCACCTAAGAAGTTGCGGGAGCAGGAAGTTTGTCCACAGCAGCTCACCGTACTCACGTAGCAGTGCGCAGGCGCGCTTTCCGGCTCCCAGCGGCGTGTTCCTTTCCCCGGGTTCCTGTTATCCTCGCAAGTGAGCAACGCGGGATTCTCGCCGTCTACCTTCCACGGCCATAAGCCCTTGCTTGCACACTCGCCCCGCAGCCTTCTAGCGCCCCAGGTCGCTGCTCCGGCCCACACGCCTCCACTCGCGACAGACCCATGGCCGAGCGCGGGGAACTCGACCTAACCGGCGCCAAGCAGAACACCGGAGTGTGGCTGGTCAAGGTAAAGTTCGCGAGTCGCCCACCTGCGCTTCTCCTGGTAGAGGTAGTTCAAGAAACTTGAGACCGTCCCGGTCCGCGCGCCTTTTGAAGTTCTTGTACAGCCACCTCCTCTAGCGTCTCGTATTTTGAGAGGCGGGAGTTTTTGTTGTGCCGGCTTCGGGTTAGACGTTAGTTTAGGAACTACAAGTGTCTTTCAATTACTAGTCAGAATCTGCCTGGAGTAGATTTCCTTTTCCTACGACCTGACTTTCCTAGGGTCCCCCGATCGGAGCCGTTCATTTTTCCCCAGACCAAATAATTCCTTCCATTTTCTCTCGGTGAAATTGATTTTAGTTGAGTTTTCGTGTTAGTGGAATATCTTTCTTTTTCTGTGCAGTTTTCTCGGCCTGTAGGTTGATGATCTTTAATGGAGTGATCAAGATCTGAGAAAGCTCTGAACTCAGAGATGGCGAGGAGAGTACTTTGGACTATCCTTTTAAAGCACAATTGGGTCTTATGAAACTGACAGTAAATATTTTATGTGAAGACAGCAGTCATCATTAGCTCTTGGTGGACGCTGTTTGTGCTTTACTTTTGTGTTGTCTTTAAGGTAGTTTCATAAAACTTAGGTGTATTTAAATGTGATCACGAAAATTTTTGAGCCTCAAATAAAATATAAGGACTTTTCTTTCTTTCTTTTTCTTTTTTCCCTTTTGGGATAAAGTCTCACTCTGTTGCTCAGACTGGCCTTGAACTCATGATCCTCCTACCTAAGCCTTTCAAGTAGCTGGGATTACAGGCGTGTGTCACCTTTACTGTCCTGCAACCTTTGGTTTCTTAATTCTTCATTTAACTTTTATCACAAAGTGGACCTTCTTGTCCACCTCTCTCAAATAACTCTCTTATGATTTGCTAGCAGTCAAATCTATGTTTTAAAGCACTTGTTACACCATGTGAAGTGATTCTTTGTTAATGTGTTCAGTGTTAGTTATGTCCCCTCACCCCCACCATACACACACAAACACATAGAGAAAAATTCCATTCTATGAGAACAGGATCTTTGCCTTTCACTCCCAGAGTGGTATTTGGCACATGGTAATTAGTCAATATGTGATGAATGAATGCACGATCTCTCATTCTTCAACCTTCGCCTCTGTCTCTTTGACTTATCTCCCAGCTCTGTCAGTGTGACTTAAAAGGATGAAGTAAATGGGCATTTCTGTCTCCAACTGCTTATTAAGTGGAGTAGAGTCATTAGGGATCTCTCCTTTGCCCACTAAAAGAATGAAAATGTTGGGACTTGCCATGATACATTTGTGTTGGAAGCATAGTAAATGCCCAATAAATGTTTGCCTTGGGGAGAAGGACAGAAATGCCAGACTGAAAATGCATGTTAACATGGTGTGTCCTGGAAAACAGTGGACTAGACCCTAGAACAAAAGGATCATGTAAATAAAGGTTGGGACCATACATAATCTGTTTGAAGGGTTTTGAGTACGGTGGGGATGCAAAAATTTATTTGAGAGAAGAAGCAAGTTTGGCATTGTGCAATATAATTGGAGGCAAGGATAACTAGTCAGAATTAGAAAATTTTCATAGCATCATGGGTATGTGCCAATGGAGCCTGAGGAGTTTTGAAAACCTGAAACCGTTTCGGTAGAAGTTGTTAGAATTTGGTGACAACTTTTACTGGAAAGACCTTAGCACAGAAGAACTCAGTTCAAGCCAGTCATTTTTTCTCATTTTAAAAAGATAGTTGTGATTTTTTTGTTTGTTTGTTTGCGACCTCATTGCTTTTTTTAAAATTTATTTTTATTGTAAACAAATGGGATGCATGTTGTTTCTGTTTGTACATGGAGTAACAGCATACCATTTGCGTATTCATACATTTACATAGAGTAATGATGTTTGATTGATTCCGTTTTTTTTTCCTCCCCCCCCACCCCTCCCACCTCTCTTTTCCCTCTATACAGTCCCTCCTTCCTCCATTCTTGCCCCCCTCCCACCCTCCATTATGTGTCATCATCCGCTTATCAGTGAGATCATTTGTCTTTTGGATTTTTGAGATTGGCTTATCTCACTTAACATGATATTCTCCAATTTCATCCATTCTCATTGCTTTTTGTAAGGCATGATTTTCTCTATAATCTTATGTATCAAAGAAGTAAACAGACTTGCAAATGTATCTTTCCAGAGAGTGAAGTTGATGTGTTGGGATATTTCTCTTTCTTGCCAGTTCTTGTCCTCCAACAGTCTTATCTCTGACAGAGAATAAGAATTGCTAATATTTTCTGTTCTAGGACTGGAAATGTAGCTCGGTTGTGGAGTACTTACCTAGCACAGTGTGAGACCCTGGGTTCAATGCCAAGTACCAGGAAAAACAAAAACCCAAAAACAAAGTAAAACAAAACAAAAAATGTAGATTTTTTTTTGTTGTTGTTCCAAAATCCATCCATGTTCTCTCTTTGATAAATTTTAATTCTACACTAGTTACAGAAGTCCCAAAAAGTAGTGGGGTGTGACTTACATTCCTGTCAGGTTGAGATTATTTCATTTGCTCTAGAATTAGTATTCAGTGTGATTTCTGTACCCATATCTTGATCATACATAGATTTTTCATCTTTGAATTAGAGGAATAAAGTATATGAAACAGTACATATTTCATTTTCAGCTTTCTTTGTGTGATATTAAACTACAGCATGTTGCTTAGAAAGAGTATCTTCATTCTCATCTGATCAGATTGTGGATGGAAGTACATGCTGGTTTCAAGCATTTTTTCTTTACATTAATATTTGCCATTATAAATAATATCTTGAATTCTGATCTTTCTTGTAATATATGTAAGTTTCTTCCTAGGCTATCTCAAAGTTTATGGGTTATATTGTACATATTTAATTAATTCTATCACTAGACAGGTATAGCACAGGATAAATACAGGTAACAGTTATACCTCTAAGCTCTCTGAGAATTTTGAGCAGAAAAAATTAACATTTGGCCAGAACAGCTAAGACCTCATGGAGAAAGGGATGTTTAAGAAGAGCCTGTGTTGTCGATTAGGGGAAAATTAGTTTGATCAGGAAAAAGCAGATTATAGTACTAGATTGCTTACCAGAATATCCAAGACCCGTACCATTCTGGCCTAATAACATGCCATTTTGGAGTTTTAAATACCTCAAATCCACAAGAACATATGATCCAAATGAAATTTGATAGGTAGTAGATGTAATTGTGTATCCGGAGTTTGAGATGAAATTCAGTTCTCTGCTTCTTTTGGTGTATGGTCTTTGTAAGCTGCAAGCCTTGACTGCTTAGAAAACTGAGAAAGCCGGTTTTAGTGTTAGCAGCTAATCACAGTGGGGGATGTCTACTGAAATCAGCTCTGCCTGCTTCTTTGTTTTCCCCCCATGTTTTCTTAATTGGCGCATTATAGTTGTACATATTGATGGAATTTGTTGTTACATATTTATACATGGACACAGTATAACAATATAATTTATCATATCACCTCCCAGCACCTCACCCCTCCTTCCTCTCCACTAATTTGAGGAAAGAGAGGTCCCTTTCATCCACTAATCCCTTTGATTTTTAGATCTACCTCCATCTTTGTTTTCCTTTTTCCTCTCTAGCTTCTGCATATGAGAGAAACATAAGGACCCTTAACCTTCTGAACACGACTTATTTTGCTTAACATGATGATCTTTAGTTCCATCCACTTTCCTGCAAATGCTATAATTTCATTTTTCTTTATGGCTCAGTAAAACTCTATTGAGTATATATACCCATTTTCTTTATCCATTTATCCATTGATGGACACCTGGTCTAGTTCCATAATTTGACTGTTGTGAATTATGCTCCTAAAAAGATGGGTATGCATGTATCACTGTAGTATGATGACTTTAATTCTTCAGGGTAAATACCAAGAAGAGGTATAGTTGGGTCATATGGTAGTTCCATCCATACTGATTTCCATAGTGATTGTACTAATTTATAGCCCCACCAACAGGGTTAAAGTATTTTCTCCATATTCTCTCCAGTATTTATTATTATTGTTTTCTTGATGACTGCCATTCTGACTGGTGTGAGATGAGATCTCAGTGTAGATTTGATTTGTAGTTTTGATTTGCATTTCCCTAATTTTTTCATGTATTTTTTGGCCATTTGTATTTTGTTTTTTGAGAAGTATCTGTTTAGTTTATTTGCCCATTTATTAATTGGGTTATTTGATTTTTTTTGTAAGTTTTTTGAGTGCTTTTTATATGCTAGGTATTAAATCTCTGTCAGAAGAGTAGCTAGCAAAGATTTTCTCCCATTCTGTAGGTTCTCTTTTCACATTCCTAATTGTTTCCTTTGCTGTGCAGAAGCTTTTTAATTTGATGCTGTTCTATTTGTTAACTCTTGGCATTGTATCCTGAACTTTAGGAGTCCTGTTGAGAAAGTCATTGCCTATACCTAAAAGCTGGAGTGTTGACCCTCTCTTTTCTTCTAGGAGTTGCATAGTTTAGTCTAATTCTGAGGTCTTTGATCCATTTTGAGTTGATTTTTGTGCAGGGGGAGAGATAAGGGTGTGGTTTCATTCTTCTACATAAGGATATCCAGTT
Source organism: Sciurus carolinensis (assembly GCF_902686445.1). Classification (NCBI taxonomy): domain Eukaryota; kingdom Metazoa; phylum Chordata; class Mammalia; order Rodentia; family Sciuridae; genus Sciurus; species Sciurus carolinensis. The sequence goes on along the minus strand of NC_062217.1, from coordinate 43,912,651 downwards.
GTCCCAGTACCATTTGTTAAAAAGGTTGTCTTGTTTTCCAGTGTATGTTTTTGGCACTTTTATCAAGGATCAGATGACTGTAGATGTATAGGTTTGTCTCTGTGCCTTCTGTGCCATTGGTCTGTGTGTCTGTTTTTGTACCAGTACCTTTAGTTTTTGTTACTATAGCTCTGTAGTAATTTGAAATCAGGTATTGTGATGCCTCCACCATTGATTATTTTGACTTAAAATTGGTTTAGCTGTTTTGGGTCTTTTATTCTTCCAAATGAATTTTAGGACCCCCCTTTTTTTCTAATTCTGTGAGGTATGTCATTGGTGTTTTGATGGAAATTGCACTGAATCTGTATATTGCTTTTGGTAGTATGGCCATTGTAACATTATTAATTCTGCCTATCCATGAATATGTGAAATCTTTTCATCTTTTGAGGACTTTCTTATTTTTTTTTCTTCAATATTCTGTAGTTCTCATCATAAAGGTCTTTCACCTCCTTGATTATATTTATTCCTAATCATTTTGTGTGTTTGAGACTTTTTTGAATGGAATTGTTTACCTCATTTCTTTCTCAGCAGATTCTTATTGGTATATAGAGCTATTGATTTTTAAAATAATTTTTTTCTGTAGTCATAGATGGACAGAATGCCTTTATTTTATTTATTTATTTTTTTTATGTGGTGCTAAAGACTGAACCCAGCGCTTCACCCCTGCTGGGCAAGTGCTTTGCCACTGAGCTCCAGCTTCAGCCCCGAACTATTGATTTTTGTATTTTAATTTTGTAACCTGCTCTTTTGCCAAATTTAATAGCTCTAGTAGACTTTTGATAGTTTTTTGGATCTTCTAAGTAAAGGATCATATCATCTGCAAATGATCATTTGATTTCTTCCTTTCCTGTTTTTTATCCCTTTTATTTCCTTCTCTTGCCTAATTGCTGTGGCTGGAATTTCTAGCACTATATTAAGGAGTGATGAAAATGGATATTTTTATCTTGGCACAGATTTTAAAGGAAATGCTTTTAGTTCTTTGGGTTTTCATATATAGCCTTTATGATGTCAAAGTAGGGTCCTTCTGTCCCTAGTTGCTTTATTGTTTTTATTATGAATGGGTTGTGAATTTTGTTGAAGGCCTACGTCTGTTGAGATTACTCTGATTTTTGTCCTTAATTCTGTTAGTGTGATAAATTACATTTATTGATTTTCATATAGTAAACCATCCTTGCATCTCTGGAATAAAACCAATTTGACTGTTGTGTATAATATTAATGCGTTGTTGAACATGGTTTGCTAATTTTAAGTATTTTTGCATCTAAGTTCCTCAGGGATATTGGTCTGTAGTTTTTTTCCTTGATGTGTCCTTATCTGGTTTTGGTATGAGTGTGATACTGGCTTCATAGAATGAATTTGGAAGTGTTCTGTTCCTTTCTATTTCATAGACTAATTTGAGGAGGATTGGCATTAGTTCTTAAAAGTTTTTATAGAATTCAGCTGAGAATCCATCTGGTCCTGGACTTTGTTGGAAAGCTTTTTATTACTGCTTCTATCTCATTGCAAGTTATTGGTCTATGTAGGTTTTCTGTGTCCTCTTAGTTCTGTTTGACTGATTGTATTTGTTGGGAAATGTGCCCATTTCTTCTAGGTGTTCCAATTTATTGGAGTATATGTTTTCAAAATGGTCCCTAATGATCTGCTGTATTTCTGAGATGCCTATGGTGATTTCTCCTTTTTCATCTCTAACTTTATTAATTTGGTTTTTCTCCCTTTTTCTTTTGGTTAGTTTGGCTAAGGTCTTATCAGTCTTGTTTATCTTTTCAAAGAGTCGACTCTTTGGTTCATCAGTCCTTTGAATTGTTTTTTTATTCCCAAGTTCATCGATTTCAGCTCTGATTTTAATTATTTCTTGCTTTGTACTAGTTTTGGAATTGGTTTGTTCTTCCTTCGCAAGTGTAAGGAATCCCACGAAAACCATGCCGGACACGGGAAATCATATAAGGAAATTTATTAAGCAATCAGAGTGTCTCCCTGCAGGGTAAGAGAGAAAATGAGAGGAAAATAGAAAGGAAAAGAAAGGGCACTCTAGAGAGAGTGGAAAGCCAGGAGGATAGAGAAAAGTGAGTAGGACAGACAGAAGAATGGAAAAGATGGCGGGGAAGCTACAGTAAAACAGTTGAATTCTGCCGGGCTAACAGGGGACCAATGTTGGAGAAGGATACTTGCAAGCTGACTGACGAACCAATAGCTAGCTAGGATGTTCACAGATTGACAAGTGGTTGGGAGGTGGGCAAAATGACTCTACCCGATGGGTGGGTGAGCAACTTTATACATTTCAGCAAGGGCCTTGAAATTCATCATTACCTTGTTTATTTGGGATTTTTCAGATTTTCTTAAGTGGGCATTCATAGCTGAACTTTCCTCTTAGAATTTCCTTCATAGTGTCCCAGAGGTTCTGGTATGTTGTATCACGATTCTCTTTTGAGTCTAAGAATTTTTTAATTTCTCCTTTGATTTCTTCTGTCACTCATTCATCATTCAAAAGACTATTATTCAATTTCCATGTGTTTATATAGTTTCTATAGGATTTGATCTTGTTGATTACTAATTTTATTTCATTATGATCTAATAAGATTCAAGAAATTTTAGCAGTTTTCTTGTATTTGCTAAGAGTTGCTTTGTAGCCTAAAATATAGTCTATTTTGGAGAAAGTTCCATGAACTACTAGGAAGAAAGTGTATTTAGCTGTTGTTGGATGAAATATTCTATAGGTATCTGTTAGGTCCATTTGATTTTTTTTAAATTTATTTTTATTGTAAACAAATGGGATACATGTTGTTTCTGTTTGTACATGGAGTAACAGCACACCATTTGCTTATTCATACATTTACATAGAGTAATGATGTTGATTCATTCTGTTATTTTTTTTCTCCCCTCCCCTCCAACTCTCTTTTCCCTCTATACAGTCCCTTCTTCCTCCATTCTTGCCCCCCTCCCACCCCCCGTTATGTATCATCATCCGCTTATCAGTGAGATCATTCGCCTTTTGGATTTTTGAGATTGGCTTATCTCACTTAACATGATATTCTCCAATTTCATCCATTTGCCTGCAAATGCCATAATTTTATTATTCTTTATAGCTGAGTAATATTCCATTGTATATATATATATATATATACCACAGTTTCTTTATCCATTCATCAATTGAAGGACATCTATGTTGGTTCCAGTCTGGCTATTGTGAATTGAGCAGCTATGAGCATTGATGTGGCTGTATCTCTGTGGTATGCTGATTTTAAGTCCTTTGGGTATAGGCCAAGGAGTGGGATAGCTGGGTCAAATGGTAGGTCCATTCCAACTTTTCTAAGGAATCTCCACACTGCTTTCCAGAGTGGCTGCACTAATTTGCAGCCCCACCAGCAATGTATGAGTGTATCTTTTTCCCCAGATCCTCGCCAACACCTATTGTTGTTTGTATTCTTGATAATCACCATTCTAATTGGAGTGAGATGGAATCTTAGTGTAGTTTTGATTTGCATTTCTCTTATTACTAAAGATGGTGAACATTTTTTCATATGTTGTTGATTGCTTGTAGATCTTCTGTGAAGTGTCTGTTTGTATCCTTAGCCCATTTGTTGATTGGGTTATTTGTATTCTTGGTGTAGAGTTTTTTGAGTTCTTTATATATTCTGGAAATTAGTGCTCTATCTGAAGTATGAGTGGCAAAGATATTCTCCCACTCTGTAGGCTCTCTCTTCGCATTGTTGATAGTTTCCTTTGCTGAGAGAAAGCTATTTAGTTTGAATCTATCCCAGTTATTGATTCTTGCTTTTATTTTCTTGTGCTTTGGGAGTCCTGTTAAGGAAATCTGATCCTAAGCCAACAAGGTGAAGATTTGGACCTACTTTTTCTTCTATAAGATGCAGGGTCTCTGGTCTGATTTCAAGGTCTTGATCCATTGTGAGTTGAGTTTAGTACAGGATGAGTGATAGGGGTTTATTTTCATTCTGTTGCATATGGATTCCAGTTTTCCCAGCACCATTTGTTGAAGAGGCTATCTTTTCTTCATTGCATATTTTGGCACCTTTGTCTAGTATGAGAAAATTGTATTTATTTGGGTTTGTGTCCGTGTCCTCTATTCTGTACCATTGATCTACCTGTCTATTTTGGTGCCAATACCTTGCTGTTTTTGTTACTATTGCTTTGTAGTATAGTTGAAGTTCTGGTATTGCGATACCCCTGTTTCATTCTTCCTGCTAAGGATTGCTTTAGCTATTCTGGGTTTCTTATTCTTCCAGATGAATTTCATGATTGCTTGCTCTATTTCTGTAAGGTATGTCATTGGGATTTTAATTGGAATTGCATTGAATCTGTATAGCACTTTTGGTAGTATGGCCATTTTGACAATATAAATTCTGCCTATCCAAGAACATGGGAGATCTTTCCATCTTCTAAGGTCTTCCTTAATTTCTTTCTTCAATGTTTTGTAGTTTTCATTGTAGAGATCTTTTACCTCTTTGGTTAGATTGATTCCCAAGTATTTTATTTTTTTGAGGCTATTGCAAATGGGGTTGTTTTCCTCATTTCCCTTTCAGCTGTTTCGTTGCTTGTGTATAAAAATGCTTTAGATTTATGCATGTTGATTTTATAGCCTGCTATTTTGCTGAATTCATTGATGAGGTCTAAAAGTTTTCTGGAGGAGGTTTTTGGATCCTCTAAATATAGAATCATGTCATCCACAAATAGTGACAGCTTAAGTTCCTCTTTTCCTATTCATATCCCTTTAATTTGTTTAGTCTGCCTAATTGCTCTGGCTAGAGTTTTGAGGACAATGTTGAATAGAATTGGTGAAAGAGGACATCCCTGTTTTGTTCCCATTTTTAAAGGGAATGGTTTCAGTTTTTCTCCATTTAGAATGATGTTGGCCATGGGCTTAGCATAAATAGCCTTTACAATGTTCAGGTATGTTCCTACTGTCCCTATTTTTTCTAGTGTTTTGAGCATGAAGGGGTGTTGTATTTTGTCTAACGCTTTTTCTGCGTCAATTGAAATAACCATATGATTCTTATCCTTAAGTCTCTTGACATGATGGATTACGTTTATTGATTTACGAATGTTGAACCATCCTTGCATTCCAGGGATGAACCCCACTTGATCTTGGTGCACAATTAATGTCTTTGGATACGGTTTGCCAATATTTTGTTAAGGATCTTTGCATCTATATTCATCAAGGATATTGGTCTAAAATTTTCTTTCCTTGATGTGTCTTTTCCTGTTTTGGGTATGAGGGTGATATTAGCTTCATAAAATGAGTTTGGTAGGGTACCCTCCTTTTCTATTTCCTGGAATACTTTGAGAAATATTGGAATGAGTTCTTCTTTGAAGGTCTTGTAGAACTCGACTGAGAATCTGTTGGGTCCTGGGGTTTTCTTGGATGGTAGATTTTTAATGGCTTCTATTCCATTGCCTGATATTGATCTGTTTACATTGTGTATGTCCTCCTGTTTCAGTTTGGGAGGAGCATATGTCTCTAGAAATTTTTCAGTGTCTTCAGTAGTTTCTATTTTGTTGAAATACAGATTTTCAAAGTAGCTTCTTCTTATGTTCTGTATCTCAGTGGTGTCTGTCGTGATATTTCCTTTTGCATCATGTATTTTAGTAGTTTGAGTCTTTTCTCTCCTTCTCTTTGTTAGTGTGGCTAAGGGTTTGTCTATTTTGTTTACTTTCTCAAAGAACCAACTTTTTGTTTTGTCAATTTTTTGAATAGTTTCTTTTGTTTCAATTTCATTGATTTCAGCGCTGATTTTAATTATTTCCTGTCTTCTACTACTTTTGGTGTTATTCTGTTCTTCTTTCTAGGGCTTTGAGCTGTAATGTTAGTTCATTTAGTTGTTGAGTTTTCATTCTTTTCTGGAATGCGCTCCATGCAATGAATTTTCCTCTTAGTACTGCTTTCATAGTGTCCCAGAGATTTTGATATGTTGTATCATCATTCTCATTGACCTCTAAGAATTTTTTAATCTCCTCCCTGATGTTTTTTGTTATCCATGATTCATTCAATAGCATATTATTTAGTCTCCAGGCGTTGGAGTAATTTCTCTTCTTTATTTTGTCATTGATTTCTACTCTCAGTCCATTATGATCTGATAGAACACAAGGCAGTATCTCTATTTTTTTGCATTTCCTAAGGGCTGCTTTGTGGCATAACATATGGTCTATTTTCGAGAAGGTTCCATGTGGTGACAGCTGTGCATTAAAGTCACCCAGAATTATTGTGTTCTGGTCTATGTGATTCCTGAAATTGAGAAGGATTTGTTTGATGTACAGGGATGCACCATTGTTTGGGGCATAAATATTTACTATCGTTATGTCTTCCTGATTTATGTTTCCCTTAAGCAGTATGAAATGTCCTTCTTTATCCCTTCTGACTATCTTTGGCTTGAAATTCACTTTATCTTATATAAGGATGGAAATCTCTGCTTTTTTACTGAGTCCATGTGCATGGTAGGTTTTTTCCCATCCTTTCACCTTTAGTCTGTGGATGTCTTTTTCTATGAGATGAGTCTCTTGCAGGCAGCATATTGTTGGGTCTTTCTTTTTAATCCATTCTGCCATTCTATGTCTTTTGATTGATGAGTTTAGGCCATTAACGTTGAGGGTTATTATTGAGATATGATTTGTATTCCCAGTCATTTGGCTTATTTTGGTTTTTAAGTTGGCTTAGTTTCTCCTTTGAGTGGTTTTTCTCTAAGGTAGTTCCTCCCTTTGCTGACCTCCATTGTTTTTCATTTCCTCCTCATGGAATATTTTGTTGAGAACATTCTGTATAGTGCAGGCTTTCTATTTGTAAATTCTTTTAACTTTTGTTTATCATGGAAGGATTTTATTTCATCTTCAAATCTGAAGGTTAGTTTTGCTGGGTATAGGATTCTTGGTTGGCAACCGTGTTCTTTCAGAGCTTGAAATATGTTGTTCCAGGCCCTTCTAGCTTTTAGAGTCTGGGTTGAGAAGTCTGCTGCTATCCGTGTTGGTCTCCCTCTATATGTAATCTGATGCTTTTCTCTTGTGACCTTCAAAATCCTCTCTTTATTTTGAATGTTAGACATTTTCATTATAATGTGCCTTGGTGTGGATCTGTTGTGATTCTGTGCATTTGGTGTTCTGTAACACCAAATGTTTGATTGGGCAACTTTATTTTCAAGATTAAATATTTTGTCTTCATTGTCTGAGGTTCTGTCTTCCAAGTGGTCTAGTCTTTTGGTGTTGCTTTCCATTGAGTTTTTATTTGGTTTATTGTCTCCTTCATTTCAAGGATTTCCAGTTGGGTTTTTTTTGAGAATCTCTCTCTCTTTGTTGAAATGATCTTTTGCTTCCTGCAGGTATTCTTTCAGCTTATTGGTATTTTCACTCATTGCCTGCATTTGCTCTCTTATCTCATCCTTTGCTTCGCGAATCATCTTAATCATGTATAATCTGAAGTCCTTTTCTGACATTTCTTGTAACATACTGTCATTGGAGTCTATTAATATAGAATCTAGATTTGTTTGGATCATTTTCTTCCCTTGTTTTTTCATGTTGTTCGTGTATCTTCCCCTCTAGCACTGCAAATCTGGGGTATTGCAGATTTCCCCCTATAGGCTTATAGTGGCCCTATAGGTTTCCAAAACCCTTTCTTTAAGGGGAGATCAATATTAGCAGTGCCCAAATCAGACACTATACAATCCTAGACCAAATAGCCCCTATGGGGACAATAACAAAATTGTCATAGTAAACAAAATGAGTTCAAATGTTATCTTCGGTAAAACACACAGGTTTGCAATAAGGTCTGCAGTTTCTAATGGAGGACAAAGAGGATGCAGAGGGATGTAGAACGTGGCTGTTAATGGGATAAGAAAAGAATATACAGAAGTTCTAGAAAATAGAAAGGGTGAGAGTGTAATCAAAAGAAATTGGATGTTAGCATGCAAAAAAGGGAGAAAGGGACTCTGAGGGAACAGGTAAACGAAAGCAAAAGAGAGCAAGAAAAGTAAACAAATAAAAACTTAAATTTTTTAAAAAGGAGAAAAAAGAAAATCTACAGTATAACAGTCATATACTAATGAAACCTCCCAGTGTTCAGTAGCCTGATGCATGAGAGGTACCTGACAATGAGCTTCAAGCCTCTAGTAGGCGTCGCAGGATGTGAATTGCCCCTCCCAAAGATCAGAGCTCCGGCTTCCAGGATTATCCAACATGGCTGCTCTGGCTTGGAAATGTGTTGGCAAATGGGGAGCTGCAGCTCAGGGGTGGACGTGGTCAGCTGGAGGTCCTGGAGATGGGATGCGGTTGGTCAGGCAGGGGTCCTGGAGGTCGGGTGTGTTTGGTGTGGTTGTGGGATCCTGGAGGCCGGGTGCAATCGGTCAGTCTGGGGGTCCTGGTGATAGGGCACAGTGAATTGGTCTGGGGGTCCTGGCAGCAGGGAGCAGTCAGTCGATGTGAGGACCCCAGAGGCAGGTAGTGGTTGTTTGGGCTGAGGTATCGTGGAGACGGGGCTCAGTCAGTCTGGCCAGGGTTCCTACGGGGCCTGGCTGTTGTCTCAAAATGGCCCCATTTGTGTTTTAATATTTTTTAAGTCCAAAAGTTTTACTGAGTTTATGTCTGGATGACGTATGTAATGGTGAGTAAGGTATATCAAAATCACCCAGAATTATTTTACTGGGGTCTATCTGGGGCTTCAATTTGAGTAGTTGAGTAGTGTCTCGTTTATGTAATTAGTTGCACCCACGTTTGGGGCATAAATATTTTTTATTGTTATATCTTGTTGGATTATTCTTTTTACCAATATGACGCAACATCCTTTGTCTCTTCTGATTATTTTTGGTGTGAAATCTGCTTTCAGATATAAGAGTAACTACTCCTGCTTGTTTTCCTGCTCCATTGCATGGTGTATCAGTTTTCTTCCCTTTCTTTCAGTCTGTGGCTGTCTTTGCCTGTAGGGGGAACTCTTGCAAACAACATATAGTCAGCCTTTTTTTTTTTTTTTTTTTTAAATCCATTATGCCAGCTTGTAACTCTTAATTGGAGAGTTCAGATCATTTACGTTATGTTGTTATAGAAAAATGTTTATTAATTCCTATCATTTTGGTTTATTTATTGTGTCTAATTTGGTCCTGGTTATCATATGCTTAGCTACTCTTCAAATGAAATTTGTTCTTTTGTGAGTTCTGAGGTTTTTTATTACTTTGTGTGCAGTATTTCTGTAAGTTCTGTAGTGCTGAATTCTTCTAGTTTCTGCTTATCTTGGAAGGGTTTTATTTTATCTTTAATTTTGAATGATAGTTTTATTGGATATAGCAGTCTTGGTTGATAGTCATTCTTTCAGAACTTAGAACACATTGTTTCAAGTCCTCTTAGAGTTTGTGCTGATGAGTCAGAAGTGATTCTGATTGGCTTGCCTCTAAATGAGATGTTTTCTCTTGAGGCTTTTAAAATTCTGTCCTTGATCTGTATGGTAGGCATTTTAATTATAATATATCATGAAGAGGTTCTTTTTTGATTTTGTCTACTTGGGTTTCTGAATGCTGCCTGTATCTGGATGATGATCTCATTCTGAAGGTTTGGAAAAATTTGTTATTATTTTCTTGAAGAGTTTATTCATTCCATTAGCCACAACACATAACTCTCCTCAATTCCAGTGATTCTTAAATTTGTTCTCTTCATGTTGTCCCAGAATTCTTATATATTCTGACCATGAGTACTTTTTTTTTTTAATTAAAACTGTCTGAATGTTCAAGGTTGGCCACTTTGTCTTTTAGCTCTGAGATTCTGTCTTTAGCATGTTCTACTCTATTAGACTTTGAACTGCATATTTTATTTGATTTATTGTGTCTTTCATTTCCAAAATTTCTATTTGGTTCTTTTTAAGTATTTCTATCTTCTATTGAATTTCTCATTCATACTCTCTACTGACTTCCGTAATTTGTTCAGTTGTTTTTCTGTGTTCTTTTGGAATTCATTGATCATTTTTATAATGATTCATTTGAATTCCTTATATTTCACCCACTTCAGTATTTTTGAGGTCATTTGCTGGTGAACTATGAACTTTATGAGGTACATGTATTCATATGACGAATTTTATGCATCTGTTAGAAGGGATTTCTCTTCCACTCATATGTTTGGTCCTTTGTAGGGGGTATGTTCTTCACTTGCCAAAGTGTCCTAGAGTGATCTGGATTGAGACCCCCTGTAGATGTGGTGACCATAGCCTTTGTGTTATCTCTGTTTTTGCTATAGCTATGGATGTCCATAGGTGGGACCTGGGAGCCCACCCTTAGCTGTTTGTACTTGGGACCTGGTGGTTAGTTTGGGTTTTTGTTTCTTCTATTCTTCGTATTAAAGATTTTCTGCTTCTGTTGGTGGGTAGAGCCTGCATAAACTGCAGAACTACAGTTGATAAAGCATCTTGAGTTTAGCAGCTGATCACAGTGGGGGATGCATATTGGAGTCATTTCTAAGGATCTCAGCTGGCATAGCCTGATTCTTCTTTACTATCTTTGAGTAGTGTGTTGCAGCTCTTAAGGCGAGCCATGTCCTCTAGTGTTGCAACAGACCCCAGCAACTCACGGTCAACTTCCTGGATTCTTGTCTTTCATATCCAAAGAATGAAATTCATGGGACAATGGAAGGCAAGAGTAGATGTGTTATTCAGGTGTGAAGAATAGAAACAGAACTCTTGTAGGGGCAAGAGGGGACCCTAATAGGAGTTGCTGCCTGAGTGTGTTAGTCCAGGGGTTTATGTAGAACTTGGGTCAACACCATTGGTCCAAATTTATGCTAATCAGGGTTTGGAAAGTACTAACGCTGTTGGTTAACCTTTTGAGTCTGAACTTTCATTCACGTCCGCCCCACTTCTGTTTTCTCTTCTTTGGCAAGGAAGTGCAAGAGGTTGCAGGAGGTTGAGGTCAGCGGATCTAGATGCTCCTGGGTTCTGGGTTGTGTGGCACTGTGTGGATCAGGTGTCTCCACTGGCTGTGACCTTCTGCTTGCTACCCACCCTCCAGTCTACCTGGGTCATCTCTCCGCAGCTCCAGGACAAGGGCTTGACTTCTACTGAATTTAATGCTTTACCACCATTCGTTACCTGCCAAAACATATATTAGCTACAATTTTTGCCTGGTCAGGGAGGTAGTCTCTGGTAGTTTGTACTATCTTTTATTGGTCAGTCTGTGCCACCATTGGGTTGCCAACTGGGTAAACCACTATTAAACACCCTGTATCAAATCATGATTAGAAAATTGGATGATGTTTTAAAAATATTTTAGCACAGTTCTGTTTAGCTTTCTGGAAAAAGCATCTGTAGTAAGGTACATGATGGGAAAGAGGAGGAGCTAAAACTGGCAAGATTATTAGGGGGGTATTTTCTAAGTCATGAATATTTTACTGGGGCTTGAATGATAAGAAATGCTATACTTTTTTTTTTTTTTTTTTTTTGAGATTGGAGATGGGAAGGTATTAGGTATTGACAGGAGCCGCATTTTTGGAATGCTGCCCACTCAGTTTTTATTTCATAACAGATGGGCAAATAGTTGGACATTGGTGACCAAAAGAAAGACATACCAAGGAGAGGTGAAACTGGAATGGGTGATAGAGCAAAAGCCTTGCAGATAATAGAAGAAAAGGGAACTTGAGTTTTGTGTGGACCAAGTATATTACAAAGTAAATCTATGAAGTAGATATCAATTTGTATTTTTTCAGAGACAAAATGAAGACTTAGGTTAATCATCTCACATGAGCATGGATTAGAGGTTTAAATTTAGGTCTGTTTGTCTGCAAAGTTTATGCTACCAATAAGGGTGGGGGGAGTCTTTTTACTGGTTACTCTATCTGAAGATTCAAATGTGGGATGGGGTCTTCATTTATGTTTCATTGATGTTGTCAGCAGCATCTTCAACTTCAAGAAAACAGGAGAGTAAATGATGCCTGCCGGAGATTAGGTTCCCTGTGATGCTGATTCTGAGATGGAGATTAGCATGTAGAGTTTTATTTGGGAGTGTTCTTGGAGTTCACACTTCTGAAAGGAAAGAATTTTATCATCACTGGCAGAGGGTGTGGTGCAGCCTCAGTGAGGGCCAAGTCTGATTCCACAGGGAGCCCTCTAGAGCTGTCCTCAGTTGCTATGAACTGTACCCTGTGCCCACTGATTTTGGAATGTGGTTTGCTCTGAGAGGACGGAATGACCTTGGGCAAGGGGTTTCTCTTCAGGGAGTGACTTTGTGTGTGTGTGTGTGTTTATAAGCGATTGGGAATTGAACCCAGGGCCTTGAGCATGATGGGCAAGCACTCTGCCACTGAGCTACATCCCAGCCCAGGGCAGGCTATTTTAAAAATGCCAACAGCAGAGGCCTGTCTGCTGGCAATACTCACAGCAGCTGGAGGAGTAGGTCTTCAATACTAAAGGGAAAATATGGATGTCAAGTTGTGGTGTCCACTACAGTGCCCCTAAATTGATTTTACTCTAGGAGAAATAGGGCTTCAGTGAGTAGTAGTGAGGAACTATCTATTTGATGAAGCAGAGTTGCCAAAGCAGCTTAGGAGAGTATGGGCTATACTTATCACTTTAAGAGAGGGTAGGTGTAGATGTCCAACATGGGGAACTTTCTCAAGAAGTTTTGCTATAAGGAGGGGCAGAGAAATGGGACCATGGATGAAAAGGATTATAAAGTCTTCCTTTAATAGGTGTGTGACCAATTAACCTTTCTGTTCCTCAGTTTCCTAGCTTGTAAAATGGAGAAAATAATAGGATTATGTGAGGATTAAATAGTTTGTGTGGATCAGGAGTCCTGGCATGCCCTTAGTTGAGTCTTCTGCTTTGGAGTCTCTGACAGCTACAATCACAGTGCCAGCCATTGCCATATTCTCACATGAAGTCTTGACTGGAAAAGGATCTTTCCAAGTTCATGTGGCTGTTGGCAGAATTCACTGCCTCGTGGGTTGTTGGGCTGAGGGTCTTAATTCTTAGCTAGCTCTTGGCTAGAGCCTGCTCCTTTTTTTTGCCTTCTGGACCTCTCCAGCAGTGCAGCTTGCATCATCAAGGCACGCAGAGTGAAAAAGAAATGAGAGAAGCAAGACAGAAGCCACAGTCTTAATGTAACCTGATCAGAGATGTGACATCCCATCCTTTGCCATGAGTTTCAGGTCCTGATCACACTTAAGGAAAATGGATTACACAAGTGTATGATATTAGCATAGGGGAATCATTAGGCGCCATTTTAGTTTTCCTGCCACATTTAGTATGCGCTCTGTTTGCTGCTTTTATTATTCTGATGGAAATGAAAAGGTAGTATTGAAGGAAAGATGTCCTTGATTACATGACAGGAAGAGAAATGGAGTGGGCACAAGTGGAGGGATTGGCCATAGTTCATCTGTTGTTTTAAAATGGGGAAAACAGTAAAAATATCTAACTGTGATAAGTGGTAGATAGAGCAGTGTTCTTTTGTATTTCTTTAGTGGAAGAGGAAGTTAGGTCATCAGAGGGAGGGGAAAGGAAGAGGTGTGGTAGTTTTGAGAAGTGAACTTTTGAATCATCTGGAGTAGGGGAGTGAATTGACTAGGGAGATGTGTTTAATTTGCCAGACATCACCCAGGGCTTAATGTCATGTATTTAAAGTGAGACCAGTTAGCAGGATTATGTTTCTTCAGCTGCTTAGGTGCAAATGTGGGAGGAAGATAAGACTTTAATAAGGATTAAGGTTCTGCCAGGCCAGTACAGTGGGGAGAACAGTCGAGGAAATGATTATAATTATAATGACTGGCCATGAACTCTAGGCCCATTAAAGAGGGAAGTGTGGCAAAAGATGGAAGAATTATTGGAATCAAAGTACTGAGAAAAGAACTAAGAAGTTAGGAGATGATCGTCAGATTGGCTGCTTGAAATACAGGTTAAGGAAGGAATACTTGAAATGCAAATTGTGGAAAGCCTTAGAGTATCTGGAAATAGGGTTCATTAGAACCATTGCCTAGTAGTATGATAGAGAAAAGACGCCATCTTATCCCTGATGTCTTTATTAGGGAATATGGCTTGTGATTGGTAGAGTGGACTGCTTCTAGAGAAGGTAGTTTTCTCTTTGCATCAGAGTAATTAACATGAAGATTCTCTGGAGTTAAAAATCAAAGACAAAGAAGCAAGGATTAACTTGTTAGGTAGAATGTCAAGATTGAGGCCATAAAGTAGTAATTTATGTAGTCCAAAAATTTAAAGATTTTGATGTTGAACAGTTCTTGTACAGATTTTGTATTTAATTGTGAACATTTGCTTCCTCATCATTTTTGTTTCTCATTTATTTTTTATTAAAATTTTAAGCAAATACATAAGAACATAAAGTTATATTATATAGTACCATATGTTTCAGTACATGTATACATTTGTGAAATCAATTAAACATATTTATCTTCTTAAATATCTATCACTTCTTCATGGTGAAAACCTTCAAAATCCTTTCTTCTTTTTTGAAATGATACAGTACACAATTGATATCTGTAATCACTTCACTCTTCAGATAGCACTCTAGAACTTCTGACTCAAAACTGAGAATCAGTACCTTTCCTCATCCTCAGTTGAACTTTCGTCATCACCTTCTCTGGTAACTACTATTCTCTCAATTTCTATGAGATTAACTTTTAAAATATTTCACATGTAAATATCATCATGCAGTCCTTGTTTCTCTTTGTCTGGCTTACTTACCACAATAATCTCCAATTCTATCCATGTTGTCACATTCTTTTTTATGCCTGAGGAGTATTCCATTGTGTGTATGTACCACATTGTCTTTAACTTATCAGTTGATGGTCTCTTAGGTTAATTCCATTTCTTTTCTGTTGTGAATACTGCTGCAGTAAATATAGGAGTACAGATGTCTCTTTGATGTTCTTCTTTTATTTCTTTTGGATAAATACCCAGGAGTGGGATTGATGGATCATATATATGGTAGTTTTATTTTCAATATTTGAGAAATTTCTGTATTGTTTTCTGTAATGACTGTACTAATTTACATTCCTGTCAACAGGGTGCAAGGGTCCTTTTTCACAATATCCTCAAACACTTACCTTTTGTATTTTTTTGTTGTAACCTTTCTTACTAAAGTCAGGTGATATCTCATTGTTTTGATTTGCATTTCCCTGATGTTTAGTGATATTTGAGCATTTTTTCATATATTGGTTGTCCATTTGTACATCTTCTTTAGAGAAATATCTATTTAGCTCTATTACCAAATGTACAATTAGATTTCTTTGTTATTAAGGCTTTTTTTTTAGTTTCTTATCTATTTTGGTTGTTAGCCCCTTGTTATATGTATGGTTTGCAGTTTTCTCTCCTATTCTGCAGACTGTTTCTTCACTCTGTTGATTGTTTTCTTTGCTGCACAGAGGTTTTTAGTTTGGCATATTTCTGTTTCCTGTGTTTTCTTCTAATATTACATTATTTTGGACCTTACATATCATTTCATTTCTCTACACATGGGTACCCAGTTTTCCTAGCACCACTATTGCTTCTTTTACTAATCAGTATCTACTTATCTTGACATTGTAATGGCACCTGGATTTTCCTTATAGGGACTATTCCCTGTTTCCAATCTTTATGATTCTAATGTTGTTGACTACCCCTCTCCAAAGATACCATGAACTCTGGCTGGCCTGTGAAAATATCCCCAAGGATGGGCACATGAAGTAAGTGCCACAAGAGACTTTGGGAAGGAGACTTTTGCTCTTTCAGTGCTGCTTCAACCTGTCCAAGAATTGAGTCAACATGAGGTGGAGGGGAAAAGAGATAAGAGATGGTGAAAGAGTTCTCGTGACAATATTTGAGCCCTTAATCAAGCGACCTTAAATCTACCTCTGGAATTTTTATTTGCCTTAGATCAATAAATATTCTTTAAGTAGGTTTTCTGTCACCCATGATCAAAGGAGACCTAATGGGTGGATACAGTTACCATAAGGCTTTTTGCCAAATCCTTTAAGCTTGTTTGAGTAGTGTGCAGTGAAGCTGACATGTTAAGATGTAGAATCTTCAAAGCTCTTTTTCCCTTAGATCCCTTAGTAAGAAGATCATACTCTTCTTATTGTTGGTGTCCTTAGGAAAGGCAGTGTGGGGCAGTAAGAGAACATCAGATCAAACTAGAGTCAAGCCTTGTGTCTGATAGCTAACTATATTATTTCAACCCTCTTAGACTCAGTTTTCTTATCTGTAGAATGAGGAGAATGATGGTGATTTTGCAGTATGATTAGAAGGATTAAATAGGATAGTGGATATGAAATGTCCAGCATGATCTTGAACACTGTTGACTCCCTTCTTCTTTCCTCTTTTCCCAACCTTTAGCATATTGTTTGACACACAGTAGTAATTCAGTAAGTTTTAGTGTGAAGAATATATACATAACTGAACAAATACCCTCGGGTTCTTCTTCTTACCCTTCTGTTTCTGAATTTTTACTGTATTCAAGTTACTGCAATTTATTTAATTAATAGGTTCTTTTTTTCTTTTCCTTTTTAAAAAATCTTTTAAAAATGAAATCTTGCTAGACAGATTCTTTTTTTTTTTCCTTCCCAGCTTTGGCATCTGCCTCTGGCTCAATTATGTGTTCATGTTCATGTTATCATTCCAAAATTATTGTGAGAAATAATGACGCTAACATTCATTGACTACTTGCTTTGTATAAGGCATTGTGCTTTAAACTTTATATATAGTATCTTATTTATTCCTCATAATAAGATAACCTTAAAGATATGTACTGATTCCAGAGTCTAAAGTACTTCTTAAAAGATATAAGGAAAGGTACATAATAGAGATTCAGCATTTTATTCTATTTTCCTTTATTAAAATTACAGTCCTTCTAATTGCATGAATGCAATCATAGACACAATATAATGTATTGGTTAAGAATGTAGATCCTAGAGCTAGGCTTCCTGGGTTTGAATTCTGGATCTATCATTTACTAATTATTTATCTCTGGTTAAGTTATATAATACTGGGGTACCCCATACTCACCATCTGTAAAATGTTTTATTTCATTTTAGGTTCCTAAATATTTGTCACAGCAATGGGCTAAAGCCCCTGGAAGAGGTGAAGTAGGGAAACTGCGGATTGCCAAGTAAGTTATTTACATATTATTGACATTTTAAAAAGTTGTTTTTTAAAAGATTTTACAAATGTAATGTGATTTCAGTTCTTGGTCACTTAGAGAATTTACTTGGAAGATGAAAAGTAATGAGCACATCAAGTCTTGTCAAAAGAGATGGT
Source organism: Sciurus carolinensis (assembly GCF_902686445.1). Taxonomy (NCBI): domain Eukaryota; kingdom Metazoa; phylum Chordata; class Mammalia; order Rodentia; family Sciuridae; genus Sciurus; species Sciurus carolinensis. The sequence continues at coordinate 43,895,400 of NC_062217.1, read as the reverse complement.
TAGGTACCTTGTAAAGAAAAATGCTTGTCTATGTATGTGCAGTCTTCAGCGACAGGCATGTGAATATAGAGTGCAGTTTATTGGCAAAACATAAGGTGTGTGTGGTTCCCCCACCCCTCTATCCTTTGTATTTTGTGTGAGGATGTGTACCTGGGTTAGGTGTAACTGGATGCCCCAAAGGCGGCTTTTCAGTAAAAGGACTTTGCCACTATGCTACCATACTTGTTTCTAGGACTTTGGAAGAAAGTAGGGAACATCTAGTAAACAGTGTAAAGAGAAGCCTCAAAAGCTGAGTTGATGTCAGCCTAAGGTCAACATCATTTTCCTTTCTTTCTATCCATTTATTTTTAATCAAAACTCTAGTCAGCTTCCCGTGCCTACTACTCTATTGAAATAGCTTTTACCTGTTAACAGAATCCTCCCCTTTATCATTTAGCTTTTGCTTTATAACAGACAACACCAAAATTTGGTGACTTATAATAAAAATCATCTTATTTGTCCTTAATTTTATGGATTGGTTCTGGTTGGGCTGACCTGGCTGACTTTCTTGACAAGGATGATGTCCGTAGTGTCTGTTGGCCTTGCCAGTTGGGGTGATGAGCATTTGTTTCATCTCCAGCATATTCATTCTGATAACGGCAAAAGAATTCCTAATAGCCAAAAAGAGGGGAAGCCCCAGTGTACAAGCACTTTGCAAACTTGATCTTGTGTCTGTTTGCTGGAGTTCTATTGGCAAAGCAACTCACGTATCTAATTTCAGACTCAAGGGTGGGACAATGGATTCCTATGTCAAAGAATTTGTTAATTCCAAGAATTTGTGTTATTTATTTATTTATTTTTGAATGCCGTATCCACATTCCTAAATCTTAGAGTCAAATAACAGCCTTCTTAATTGACCTTCCACAGAATTTAATATGACTGATCATGTCCTTCCTGGAATACTTTTTTTTAACTTCACGTCTGAGACAATACTTTCTTGCCCTCTTCCTTCATTGACTGTTCCTTCTTAGTCTCTGTTTTTTTTTTTTTTTTAATATTTTAGGTGTAGAGGGATACCATATTTTGATTTATTTATTTATTTGGAGCTTAGGATCAAACCCCGTGCCTCACATGTGCTAGGCAAGCACTCTACCACTGAGCTATCCAATCTTAGCCCTTAGTCTCTGTTGTTAACCCCTTCTTAGGTCACTCTTTTAATTTGTATAACCCTGAGTTCTGTTAGTTCTTTTCTTCTCTTTTCACTTGCTTTCTAGGTGTTCTTATCTGGTTTCATTGCTTTAAGTAGCTCAAGTTTTGCCCTATGCATGAATTCCACACTCCTAATTGTGACAGCTTCCTCAGTGTTCCTTTTCCCATGTTTCAGATGCATCTCAAACTTAGTAATTGCAATGGGAGACTGAAACAGGAGGATTCCAAGTTCAAGATCAGTGTCAGCAACTTATTGAGGTCCTAAGCAAACCAATCTAAAAATAAAAAAGACTGGGGACGTAACTCACTGGTAAAATGCCCCTTGCTTTAATCCCCAGTACCAAAAACAAAACAAAACAGTAATTGTACTACTTTTGTTCCATCTCTTTGAAACAATCTTCCTCTAGATATCTCCATGACTGGCTCTCATACTTTTTTTAGGTCTCTGGTCAAATAACAACTCATCAAAACCTTTTCTGACCACCCTATACACAATACCACCTTGTACTTTCAACTTTCCTTACCTTCTTTTCTTACCACTGTTCTTTCTTGTAGTTGATGATTTATTCACTGTGCCAGTCAGGCATACTGTATATTTGTTTGTGTTTTGTTCATCTCTCCTGCTAGAGTATAAGCACTACATAGTCAGATTTTTTTGGTCCTGATTGTTACTATTTCTCCAGTATTCAGAACAGTGCTTAATATAGTATGTATTTGGTAAATTTTTATTGAATTAGTAATTGAAAACTACGCAGTTAACAGTGGAAACAGGCTTGAATTCTGATTGGTAAGATAACTCCAGCTGGGTCTGGTTTATGCTAGGTATGCACTTTTCCCCCAGTAAGCCTCAGTCATACGATTACTGAAAAAGGAAAACAATGTATACTTTTAATTGAAATCTGTAATGATTAACTTCTAGAATTAAATTATGGAAGTGGAATTCTTTGTAAATGCAGATAATTACCTACTTTCTGTTAAAGACTTCAGAATTTTTATGTTAGGTTACAGAATTGGGAACTACCACCAAAATCTCAGAAACATATGTCACCAAAGAAAGGCAGACTAAGGGAGAAAGACCTTAGCCACTGAAATCCTTGGTGTTATGTCCTGACTTCACTAGAGCTCAAGACCTGGCTACTGGGTGGTTGTTTGGCTTTGGGGCTTGTCTCCAAGCCTTTCCCACCCATAGGAGTGTGTTTATAAGACAAGTGAAATAACTTAAGGTTGGTTTAAATGCTTTGAGTTGGTTAAACTCAGATGTTTGTAATCCTGTAAACCTCTGTATAAATAAAATACTTGTTTGAGAAATGTAAAATCTTTCTTTTAATGTGGAAAGGGGAGACTCATGGGAAACAGAGTAAAAGGAACTAAAGTTCATGGAAAGCCATGCAAGCCCCAAATATTATTTTGATCACTAATGTAAGATCTTAAAGATTGTCACATGCTAAACAAGCAATGAGTATGCTGCATTTTTCTTTATTAATCCTAGCTTAGTAGAAAATTTCTAGCTCTTTTTCTCCCTCAGTATAAGGTAGATGGTTTAAATAATTGTATTTAATACACAATACCTGGAATAGTACCAGTTATGTGTTTCCTTGTACAATTACTATTGAGTCCCCTGTTCTTTCTCTAGAGTGTACTGATTTTCTGGTTTTATAAATTATATGGTTATCCAGAATATTAATAGTGTATGTGTGTGTGAGTGTGATGTGTTTGTGTGTTTTCTTCCATCCATTACCAGGCCAGTTTGCCAGTTTTATGTGGTAGCATTATTAATTCCTGTAGGAGTCCAACCAAAGTCCCATAGAAATATTGTTTGTGTGTGTTTTATGGCATAAGTAATACATATTTTAATTTTTTAAAAATTACCTTTGTACAAATAAAGGAAAACTCATCTGTTTTCCCCATTCACATTCCTTAGAAGTGGTAACAGTTTGGTATGTAATCTTCCAGATTACATACAGATTATTTTGGATGCTTAGCATATGGACAGAGTTTTAAAACATCTTTATTTATTCCACTGATCACAGCTAAGTGTTTCTCAAACTCCTTTAAGCATCATTTTGCTAACTTTAGAACATAGCACAGAACTTGAATTTTTTTCTTTTTGTCATTGACTCATGTTTAGTTCTAAGACTTTGGTTTATTCTGTTTTTTTTTTTTATGTCTTCCCTTGGGTCTTTAGTCAATACCCCTGCTACTTGTTTTTCCCATTTTAGTTTCTGAATTCTTTTGAATATAAAATCCTCAGTTAAAGTGGTTTGAAATCCCCGTATTTATGTCACTTTAATCAATCACAGTTGAAAAAAGTATACTCACCAGAATTTCTTTTTTTTTAATTTATTTTTATTGTACACAAATGGGATACATCTTGTTTCTCTGTACATGAAGTAGAGGCATACGATTTGTGTAATCATACATTTACATAGGGTAATAGTGTTTGGTTCATCCACCAGAATTTCTTAAAAGGAAATTGTTTGATTTAGGAATTTCTATACCAGTGTAGGGGACAGAAAAGGAGCAGATGGTGAAAATGTGTGTGTGTGTCTGTATGTTTTATATGTAGGCAAAAGAACCAGCTATCTGATATGGCATATAATCAATCTTGTCTGATGGAAGCTCTAGACCCTTTTAATGATGAGAACAGATATATAGTGAATAGCACCCTAATATTACTATGGAAATACTTGCAAACAACTTATTCCTTGGTAGATCTCCTGACTGTATTCTCCAGTCTGCCTTGTTTACATTCCTGTTTTACTTAGTTTTGGTTACTGTTGGTGAATTACAAGATTTGCTATTAAACAAGTGTAGGATGGGTGAAGGAATGGCTTAGCAGTGTATGTGACTAGGTTATGAGAATTTTAGTTGATTTCAAGCATAATATGAGTCATCAAATTTATGTGGTTGTAAGCAGAAGGCTCCATTAATAGATGTTTGTTGTTTAGAATGAAGTGGGATGATAGTCCCACTCTCTTCTCTACTGGTTCGCTCACAGTGCAAACATTATGTTTAGTTTTTCGTACAGCTCTTGAAGAGAGACATGGCCAAATAAGTTCATTTAGTGGACTGAAACTAGGAATAATGAGAAAGCTATTTTAATCAGTGATTTATGAGGAATGCGGAGCATTTGAAGGTATTAGGGCTGCTAAGAGAAGATTTAGGGCAAACCAAGGGAACTGTCTTCACATATTTTTAAGATTAGAAGATGTGTAATCAACTATTGATTCTCGAGATGAAAACTAACCAGTTTATGGGGTTACCCGTGGTTAAAAAAAAAGTGATTTGGGATAAAAAGTGAAAACAGCTGAAGTTTTTGAAAGGCACTGTGGCATACCGGCTAGGAATATGGAACAGGCGATCAGGCCTGAGGTTTAGTCCTGACCTTGTCACTGGTTAGCTGTGTGTTTTGGGTAAGTTGACTACCCTCTCTCTTTCCTCATTTGTTAAAAGAAGAAAGTATTACTACCTCGTAGATTCAGTGTATGTACAGTATTAGTCAATAGTGTTCACCTTCTGTCATACCACACATCTTCCACAGTCCAGATAACAGACATTGCCTGTGTCTAATGTGGTGTAACTCTAGGCACCCTCTGCCACCAACTCTCCCAAAGGTAAACAGCAGCATGCTGTGCAGTGTAGTCCAGAAGCTGGGAAGACCTGCATGGAGTGGTTTACTCCAACAGAGAGAGGGCTGCAGGCTAGAGAGGCTGGGAGAGGCAGAGGCAAGGGAAGAATGGGAATGCAGTTGGGAATGTTTCTCTTCCCAAATTTGGTTCTGAGTTAACACCTGAAAAAAAAGAGAGTTCAGTTATGAATAGGATGAGTAACAGCCAATTTTAACAGTTGGTAACATTTGGACCATTTGTATAAAGCAATCTATATGATGTTCCTAAACTGTTGTACTTGGATTGTTTTTATACCTTTGGACATTTTGACATGTACCACATTTTAATTAGCTTATAGTTTTGCTTTAGCTCTTTAATTTTAAAGCCAACTTTCTTTATCACCATCTTGCCTCAGAATACTTCAGTTTTCTGGGCTGGGTTTGTAGCTCAGTGGTAGAGTGTTTGCCTAGCATGTGTAAGGCACTGGGTTTGATCCTCAGCACCACGTAAAAATAAATAAAATAAAGGTCCATCAACAAATAAAAAAATTTTTTAAAAATACTTCAGTTTTCTAAATGTTTGATTCATATTATATTTTATTGACAATCATGACCCATACCTATACAATTAAGACTTCTTCCAGAGAATCTTAATTTCTAGCTTTATATCTAAATACACTTATTATTCCTTGCCATGTAGAAGCCTACCAATAATAGAACAAAAGTCAATGAGATATCTTTTATTGTTAAATTGAACAAATTTAAAAGTGTTATAAATTGGTATAAACTTTTTTAAAAAGGCAGTCTGAAAACACTAGTATATATATACACACATAATATATACAACACACATGCACATAGACAATATTGCTGCTCAAAACAGAATGTTAATCCTGTTGTTTTCTCTGACAGCTCACACCTCAAGCATTTTGTTTAGTTCTTTGTGCTGCCATTCTAGAGGGAGACATAAACATACCCGGCAGAGTAGGACAAGGGTATTGAGAAGGCTAGAAAAATTAAAAATAAAATGTTCATGCTTATGACTAAGCAGTCCCATTGATTGCTAGGAATTTATTCCATGGAAGCAGTAATTTAGTAATGCAAAGAATGATAAATAGTGATGTTAATTGCCGCATTGTTTGTTGTAGAGAAAAATTAGTGACATCCTTATATTCTTTAATAAGGGATTATTTAAATAAATGGCACATTTTAAAATTATTTCATGACTTTTATTTTAAAATAGTCTCAAACTACAAAAAAGTTAGAGGAACAGTATAAAAATCTTTCTTCCTGGACCATTTTAGAGTAAATTGCTGACTTCATGCCCTGCTACCCTCTAATATTTTAATGGGTATTTCCTCCAGTGATGTTCTCCCATATAATCACAATATAACTCTCCAAATCAGTAATTAACATTATAAAGTACTACTGCCTAATCTTTAGACTTCAGTCAAGGTTTTCCAGTTATCTTAGTATTTAACAAAAAGATCCAGTGTAGAATCAGGTTGCCTTCTGTTGCCATGTGTTTTTAGTTTGCTGTACACAATTTAGAACATTCTGAAGTTTTTCCTTGACTTTTCAATCTATAGATGTCAACACTATTGTCATTTACAAGGCAGTTATTTTACAAAATTTCAGCTGGTCTGGTGTTTCTTCATGATTAGATTTGAGTTATGTGTCCTTGGCAGAATTATAACAAAGGTGAAACTGGGTTCCTGTATTCTAGCAAAGTTTGCATGGTTTCATTTTTACCTGTTACTGGTGATGCTAACTTTGATTGTCCTATGGTGTCTTCTGAGCTGCTTTACTGTAAATTTATTTTTTCCATCTTTGTAATTACTGAATATTCTGTGAGGCGGTACTATAAATATTATAAAATTTTCAGTTTATTTGTTTTAGTATGAACTCATGGATTCTGATTTTATTCAGTGGCTCACAGTTTGCAATTTCATTTTTTCTGTTGTTCAGATTGTTCAAAATTTAGCCAGTGGGAACTCCTTCTATATGGCTTCCTTGTCCTTTTATTTCTATTTGTCATCTAATTTTATTCTTTTAAAATGGTATTGGGGATTGAACCCAGAGTCTTGCACCTGCTAGTCAAGCTTTCTACCTCTGAACTATATCCCCAGCCCTTTCTTATTCTTTATTTTAAGATAGGGGTCTTGTCAGGTTGCCCAAGCTGGCCTTGAACTTGAGATCTTCCTGCCTTGTAGTATAAGTCTTCTGACCTTTCAGCACGTCCTCATCGTTTTTTGAACACTTCTTACTTTTTGACATAGATGTTTTAGGTTCGTCTTTTTCATTTCTGCCTGATCCCTGGATCAGCCATTTCCATAAGGAGCCTCAGTTCCTTTTTGAGGAGAATGATATTTAGAAACCAATATCTGGATATCCCAAGTGTTCATTGTGCTCCCAGGCCTTCTCAGTAAGCAGCACAGAGTTACTACCTGCTCCCCCACCTGCTGTATATCTGTATATCTACATACATTGAAAATCATGACTTCATACCACTATCTGGTTCCTTTTTTTCCCTCTTTTCTTGTTTGTCCCTCCTTTCTAAAAGTGAAAATCCTGGTTCTAGTTATCCTACATGTATTTACTTATTTGTTTAGGTTTCTATTCTTATTTGTTCAGTCCCTGCCCATCTCACCCCATGTGTTGAATGTCCTCATCCTGCTTGGGTTGTAGCTCTCCCATCTGGCTCCCACCTTTGCTGCCCCCATCACTCAGTCATGCTTCCATTCCATTTCCTACATAGGGATGCCTTGTTAGCCTGCTAGGGGTCCAGCAGCTTGCTTCAGGTTGTCCTCCCATGAATGCCCTCACTTGCTAGGCTCTGATACACTTCTTACTGAGCCATTCCTTTATGGAGAGAACCCTCCTTCTCCACCTGGCTCTGATTCCTTGCCTCAGGCTGTTCCCTCAATCCTGGGACATACTCTTTACCCTGCTTGGACTATGACTATTTTTCTGCCCAACCCTCTCTGCAGATACTTGCTTGATTTCACCTAATGGTTTTTTAGCTAAATTGTTGAGGAAGGAGAGGTATGAATGAGAATTAAAACAAAACAAACAATAAAAAATCCTCAAGCAGAGTTGAAAACTTGATGTTGTGTGGTTGGTTTTCTTTTGTTTTTGTGATACTGGGTTCGAAACCCCAGACCTCACATACCTATTAGGCAAGCTCTCTACTACTGAGCTACATTCCCAACCTTCATTGGTTTTCATAACTGAGAAAGGATGATGCTTTATTATCAGTGATAACAAAAACTCATGACCCCATTGGTGTTAGATCCAAGAAGTACTTAAAGTATGGGAAAAAAGAAAGACATGATTGTTAATAATTTTTTTTTAAACATTTTTTGTGGTTGTCAATGAAGCTTTTATTTTATTTATTTATGTGTGGTGCTGAGGATTGAACCCAGGGCCTCACACATGCCAGGCAAGTGCTCTACCGCTGAGCCACAACTCCAGCCCTGATTGTTAATAATTTTTATAAAGCAAGAGGTATGAGACTGAAGTCTAAAGAAGCAGCTGTGGAGTGTTGACAAATGAACTAAGAGTAGCGAAGGGGGAAATTCATAGCGTTATGAAAAACTCAGAGAAGGATGGGCCAGATGTTTACCTCATTAATTTCTGAGCATACTGCTGTGTTGTACAATAGTTGATGTTTGTCCTTTTGACCATAGGCCATCATCCACTAGGTATATTATATTTGTAATGTAGAACAACAAAAGATGGTGTGTAATTTTGTACATCCATGCATGAAAGCAAGGGAATATGTGTCTTCTTTTTCAAATAAGTTTTAAGTCTTTTAAGGATTAACTTTTTTCCCTAGAAAATTAACTCATCCAGAGCTCATCAATCTCTTTATCAATCCAGCTAAGATGCTGTTATAATTACATATGTGAAGATAAGTTATCCTCCCCTCCTGTGTTCCCTAGTTGCATGTGGGTGATTTTCTAGTTATCCAGATTAGAAATGTCAACATGATCTTTAATTCATCCTTTTTCCTTTACTGCCCACTTCTAGTCATTTCCTCTTCTGTCAGTTCTATAAGCTGTTCTAAACTCTTAATGACTCATTGTGAACTTTCTTGTATTCCATAACTACTGGTTCAAGCGTTCATTCCATTTTATGTAGGTTTTTATGTAGGTTTTTGTGTCCATACAATTCAGTGAACATTATGAGAGTGCCTTCTGCAACTTTGCCTTTTCTTTGCCCATAGCACTTCTGTTTTAAAGGCAACTAAATTAAATGCCTCTAGAAGCCAAGTTCAGGAGTGACAGGGAAGAGACTGTGATAGATTTAGTGCCTTCCTCAAACACATGTCTAGGGAATTATTGTCAAGTTGAATTGGGGGAGAGTTGTAAAGTCTTGTAGTTTATAAGAGAAGCTGGGAATTCATTTTATGTGAAATCTTAATATGTTCTCGCCTCTTTTCTAAATACTTTCTCAACTAAGAAGATGAACACTGCATTTTAATATGCAATGAAAGACTGAGGAAACCTATAGTAAATAAATCTGTTTAAGAAATTGAACTGCTTAGTCTGTTCTAAAAGACTCTGCTGCTTGATCCCAGTCTTCCATTCTGGTACCAGAAAGAATGTGCTAGATATTTTGTCATTTCTCATGGTTACTTGGGGGCTATTCCTGTAGTCTGGAATGCTCCTATTGTGTTGACCTCACCCCACAGTCAAATTCATCTTTTCTTGGCTTTCTAGTCTGCATTTCCTTGACGATGTGTTTTACTTCTGCCTTGACGTTTTATCATTTTGACAGGATATGAAATGCCTTGTTTATAGTTGTTTATGGATTGCACTATTTTTATTAGACTGGAACTTCCCTGAGGACAAGGTCCTGTAGTCATATTATACCAGGCTTCTATAACAATGCCTAGAGGATTGTATAGTAGACTTGTAATAACAGAATGAAAGATTGAGCTACTGAATAAAGGCAGATTAGAACTAATCTGAGTAGAAACTGGTCTTCATATCTCTAGTCACCTTTAGTCCCTCCTACATGTTTTCCAGTCAAAGTTTTCTGGAGTATCTTTGTCCTTTATTCATTTGTTTGAACAGTGTCTGTAGATCTCTATTGCCTAAAGAATAAAGTTCGTGCTTTGTACTCTGATATTTAAGATCTTCCATGTTTAACTTCGGTTTTAGTTCATCTCTCACTATGCCTGTTGCTTTTTCTTTTTGTGTGCGTGTTGGAAATTGAACCCAGTCCCTCATAAATGGTACACACACTCTGTTCCACTGAGCTGTACACCCAGACGCACCATTCCTTATATTGCCTCTTTTCCAGCCAAATCTGATTATTTATTTGTGATCAGACCCTTATGTGACTTGTCTGAGCTATTCACTTCTGAGATAGTATTTCCTCATTTCTTCCTATTGCAGTCTTACTTAGTGTTTCAAGGATCAGCTCAGATCTGCCTCTTTGTTAAGTCATCCCTTAAGTCTTAAAATGAAAGAAATTGTATTCTCCTGTCTGATCCTGGCACACACAGCATGGCTTTCTTAAGGGAACATTAAAATTTATGTCTTCTGCTGGCAGGGGAAGAGACCTTATCCTTAGTACTTTGCATGTAGTAAGTAAATACATATTTTTTAAAAAGTTAGGTTATTTATATAGAATGCACATTAATCCATATTTGTAAAAATTTTTTAAAGTGTAATTCATATTTGTGTGAAATAGTGTAGAAAGATGTCTACCTGTACCAAGATGTTAACAGTGAAATTATGGCTATTTCAAAATATTTTTTAGTTTGTTTGCAGTAAAAAGTGGTTATATAATGGGCATATATTATTTTTATAATGGAGAAAATTTCTTACAATTTTAAAATATGGTTAAACTTAATAATTATTGATCATTAAGATTTTAGGTAAATGAAACCTTTTCAGGTAGACAAAATAAATAGTAAAATTTGATGAAATTCTATTTAGATCAGGTATTAAATATACATTTACATGCTGAAGGCTAAAAATGTTCAGAAATAAAGATAAGAATCATAGGAGCTTTATTTGGACAGAGTGGTGTTAGGACACGTAGTGTTAAGTGACACAAGTTCTTAATATCTAGAATAATCATGTAGCATCAATGTGACTGTTTTTTCCTATAGATTACAAATAGTTGGAGGAAGTCAAGGGTAAACATTAGTCTTTATAAATGTAATATTTTACATAAATATGAAGCAGCATTATTCCTTTTAGTTCTTAATTCACATTTGAAAACAATATGAAATCAGAATAATTTTAAATATTTCCTTTCCTCTCTTTTAGGAATCAAGGAAGGACTGAGGTAAGATTAATTATATGAAAAAAATTTTAAAGCATGAGAGTATTTTATTCTTCATTAGTAAAGAGAAGGTGTTAGTCTTATGAAAAACTCCATCAAATGAATGCTAGTGGTCAGGAACATGTAAAGTTAGAAATAATATCATGCAAATTAATGAACTTTTCTAGTTGTTTGTTATCATCATTTTTCTTTTTTGACTTAAATATCCCCTTTCTCAGTACCATGAAACTGAATATGACTAAGTAATGGTTTAGCATTACTTCAATATGGCAAAGACTTTTGATTTGGATTTTTGAGGGCTTTTTTTGACCCATTTGGTTTAGTTCATGATGTACAGTACCTGTCATATAGAAGATATTTAATATTTATTTCATGATTCTCCTATGTGGTTGGGGGACTGTTTATAAGTCTCTTTACTGCAAAATTTGATGTTCTTTTACGGGGATCTGGCATATAATAAAAATCATTTGGAAAGTATATCTACTGTCTTTTAATTCTAAACCCTGTTATTGAGTTACCCTTGTAAACATTTAGTTGTTTTGTTAGAATATTCAAAAATAAAGCAATATCATGTTCTCATGCAGTGGTCATTCAGATTGAAAAAAGAATATAACCACTATTGATGAAACTGTTTAAGCTTTTCAGAGTAAATAGCTCACATTTGCCCCCTTTCAGGTACCGTTGATTTCTTAGTATTCTTGAAATACTCATTCAGCAAATACTGTTTTCCTCTTTGTGCCAGGCACTTTGCTAGTTCTTAAGGATATAAAGGTAGTAAGACATATAATCAGACCTCAGAGATCTTAGGAAAAAGTAATTTCATTCCTATTTTGAAAAAAGTTCTCAATCACAGACCAGAGAATATTTTAAAAAACTGTCTTCTTTGAAGTGATAGATGAGCCCCATCATTCTGACACCCGGGAATAGATTCTCTTTTTATGACTAAGTATTAGAGATTTTTTTGATGAAGTTTAAAAAAATGTTTAATAAAATGACTAGAAAAAGACATTTTTAAAAAAGTATTTGATTTATAATCAAAATTTTTGTAAAGGTACTTTGAATATAAACGTCTATTGTAATAAGCTCCGGTTAATGTGTCTGTTAGGTGTCATTTACTTTGAATGAGGATCTTGCAAATATTCATGATATTGGCGGAAAACCAGCTTCAGTCAGTGCTCCTCGAGAACATCCATTTGTCTTGCAAAGTGTTGGAGGACAGACATTAACAGTATTTACTGAGAGCTCATCAGGTGAGTGGGAATGGAATTATGTAATGTGATTCCTCTACAAGTGATATAGATTTTCTGTCGCAGTATACACTCCTGATTGTTTTTTTAAGGCCATTACCCATGCTGTTCCACCTGCATTCTGTCACCTCTGTTTCTCATATCATGCTGTTTTTTGTTCTGTATTTTCTTGTGATTAATGAAATTTCGGCCATTACTTGAGAAGGTTTTAATTTCCATTTGCGTATGAACATATAACACAAAGCAGATGGAAGAATGTGTTGCATCAAGCTGACTTCTAAGATGTTGAAGAGATAATGTTCTGAATTTGCTAAGATAGGGTCATCCTTGCTTGTTTTGCTAAATTTACATTCATCAGGTATAAATTGTACTTTAAAAATGTTGGTTAATATAAAGGAATATTTTAGTCTGAATTTTTGCACTTATATGCTTTGTATACTAATAAGGTCTTTTTATTGCATAAGATTAACTTTTAATTGTTGGTGCCTTCCAAGAAGTTCTGTGTATAGTTTTAAATTGTGTGTGACAGCAGTGGGGTATTTTAAAAGTTGACTCAACCCTGAGCATTTGTTTCAATTGTGAATTAAATAGAGGGAATTTTTTGTTGTGTGTGTTATTAATTTTTTAATTCTTCAGTAAATTCAGAACATTACTACTGAAATAGCATTCCACCTCAGTTTAATGGAACTGATTTTCTTCTATCCCTAATCCAAAGTTATTGGTTATGTAAAAGGAAAAAAAAAATCCTGATTTTTGTATCTCAAGTATTGCAAAGAAAGCTGTAAGAAATTATAGTATGCATTGTTTTACAAAAGGATATCCTCAAAAGTTTTTGTGTTACCAGTAACTGTAGAAACTGATCTAAAAAATTAGTCCTTTTCTTTTTTATTTTTCTTTGATACTGAATCTAACAATATGGTCATGTGGTCAAAGAAGGATTAGTTTCACCAAAAAATGTTGAAATAACTATCTTCAACACACATTTTATACTGGAAAAGGTCGAACCATTCAACAACTATGTATTATATGCTGCGTTGTTCATGGCATAGGATAATACCTCCAAGGGAGTTTGAAATTTGTCTTTTGATTAATGGAATTTAGTAAGATTTGTTGAACCTGTGAGGTTCTCTACTTTTGTGATTTTCCCTGGTGTAGAAGAGGCATGTGCCAAGATGGTAGTGAGGAGACTGAGGCTTGATAAAAGTTTGAGATAGGGAAACTGAAACTTCTTGTGTAGAAAAAGAAAAAGGCAGTAGAAAAGGGTCAGTTTTTTTATGTCTTATTAAGTGTCTAATTTTTAAAAATAAATTAATTTATTTTTCTATTGTAAACAAATGGGATACATGTTGTTTCTGTTTGTACCTGGAGTAACAGCATACCATTTGTGTAATCATACATTTACATAGGGTAATGATGTTTGATTCATTCTATTTTTTCCTCCCCCCCACCCCCCACCCATCTTTTCCCTCTTTACCCTCTTTACAGTCCCTCCTTCCTCCATTCTTTCCCCCCTCCCACCCACCATTCTGTGTCATCATCCGCTTATCAGCGAGATCATTTGTCCTTTGGTTTTTTGAGATTTGCTTATCTCACTTAGCATGATATTCTCCAATTCCATCCATTTGCCTGCAAATGCCATAATTTTATTATTCTTTATAGCTGAGTAATATTCCATTGTGTGTGTGTGTGTGTGTGTGTGTGTGTGTGTGTATATATATATATATATATATATATATATATATATCACAGTTTCTTTATCCATTGTGAATTGAGCAGCTATGAACATTGATGTGGCTGCATCACTGTAGTATGCTGATTTTAAGTCCTTTGGGTATAGGCCAAGGAGTGAGATAGCTGGGTGAAATGGTGGGTCCATTCCAAGTTTTCTCAGGAATCTCCACACTGCTTTCCAGAGTCGCTGTACTAATTTGCAGCTCCACTAGCAATGTATGAGTGTACCTTTTTCCCCACATCCTCTCTAACACTTATTGTTGCTTATATTCTTGATAATCATCATTCTAATTGGGGTGAGATGGAATCTTAGTGTAGTTTTGATTTGCATTTCTCTTATTTTAAGTGACTAATTTTTCTAAAGCATGATTTATTTTTGGTGCTTATACAAAAGATCATGATTTAGAGAACTAGCATGTATTGGACTGGGGCAGTGGCTCAGTTGTAGAGTGCTTGCCTAGCATGTGTGAGGCCCTGGGTTCGATCCTTAGAATTGCATACAAAAATAAGCAAATAAAATAAAGGCATGCTGTCCATCTATAACTACAAAAAAATTTTTTTTATAAACTTAACATGCTTTATACTCAAAATTAATCTTCAGTTTTAATATTTTAAGTTCTTTAGTGTTGTACTCATTTTAAACATTTTGTGTTCCCATTTCTGGTTACAGTGTACTCCTAAGTGAATATGATTTTATAAGGATTATTTGGCAGATTATGGAAAATGATCAAGATTGTCATTCTGGAGTTTGGACAGTATGTTCTTGCTTGGTAGAACTGAAGAATTATTTTGTAGAATAGAGACTTTGTAGATCAGAATTCTTTGCTACTTCATTAATTATTTCCATTTTCATGTCATTGTTCCTTGACTCTGTACCTTTCTGTGTTTTATTTCTTCATTTGTGAAATGAGGATAGTAACTGTTTATACTTACATTAAATATGAGTATATTTAAAATACTTAGAACAATGCTCAGTACATAATGAATGCTCAGTGAATATTAGCTGTTACTAATATTGATATTACCTTTTATTTTAACACTTCAAAGTTATCTTTTTAAGACATATGCAGATGTTTTGATTCCCATATAGGTATATATCATTTGATAAAATTCAGTGGGTAGGAATTTTTATATTCAAGTTAATCAATTGCCTGGATGACTGAGAAAAAGCTGTTAAAGTTGTTAAGAGTTTATTGCTTCTCTGTGGAGTCTGACATATTTGCTCTCTAGTCATTAAAGCAGCAGTTCCTAGGATCTCTAGAAAGTCATAAATAGACTGCAGGGGTTCTGCAACTGCATGACATGTTTAAAATACAAGATGTATGTTGTATGTATATATCCTTTTCTATAGGACAGGACCATAGCTTTCAGGGGAACCTCAGAGTGGTCTGTGACGCAGAAAACTGTAGAGCTTCAACTTAAACAGTGCTTTGATTGGTCATGAACCTGGCAAAGTGTAAATGACTAAGCCATTTTGGAGTAAGCAGTTTATTTTACATTGAAATATAAATGAAGTAAAGTTATTTTGAATATTTTTACGTTTTCCCTCAAGCATAGAATTGTACTGCTTATTATAAACTTTGCTTTTCTAGGCTCTTTTATTTTTTTTAATAGCGTGCAGGCCTAGAATTTTGTAAGAAAAAACCTCATTTGAGTTGAGTATGTTTAGTGCTTTAATAACTTTATTCCTTCTATTAATGTAATGTTTACTGGTTTTTAAAAGACCTCCTTTGAGTCCATTTTTCTAATGGTTTAATGTTCCATATTTGAGGATCTTTTGGAGAGGGTGGAAATATGGGACTGGTACTATGCATTAGAATGCTTTCCCTTTAATTAAAGCAATCTGCATGTCATTAACACTTTATGAATCAAAATTAATTTGTTTCTAATTGAGTATTGCTATCTGAGAGAATATGTTTTATTTTTATGGGCTCTTTCGAGTTAGTTCTATCTTTGTACTTCTCTGAGATATCCAAAAGATCTATTTCTCTATTAAATATTTCATGGGAATCTCTATTATCAATTGCCTGTGTCTCTGTAGAAACGCCTCGTGTGTTTCTGCTTTATTTCCCCGCTCGCCTTCAATACTCAGTTTCATATTTATATCTACTATTTATTGGTAACTATATACATAATTCTTGTTTTTTCTATATAGAGAGGAAAAACTTGTGTGATTTGCCTGAAAGAACTGAGAAAGTCTTCAAAAGTAGAGATATTTGGTCTGCACCTTGGAGTATGTGAATAAGTGTGCATGGATAGGAGGAAAGAAAGCAAAGATAAAATTTATTTTTCTAGCTTTTAAGTGTCCTATCCTTCATTTTGCCTTTTCCTGCTTGTCACATTCTGTCATATCTATTTAAAACAAATTATATAGTGCTACTCAGAACAAAGGAAAAAAGCTCAGTCATGGACATTATAGTCTAGTCTGGTGATAAAAAAATTTTGAACTGTGCTGCAATGGAAGTAGAAAATTGCTTGTTCGAGGGATAACAGGCAATTTCCACAGCTTTTGGCAGTGAACTGACTTTGGGAGACTTCGAAGAATGAGAGATTTAGAATGGTTTCCAGTCTCTTTTGGCATGTGCATCTTTGATGGATGGTGAGACCTTACCAATATTCAGGAACTGCTGGAAGAACTGGGCAGGGTAAAAACTGATACAGAAAGGCATTGACTTTTTTTGCTCTCAGTTTTAATTGTCTTTGCTCCCTTTGTAGCAGTTCATTAATTCAAAATATTGATATTTCTACCTGCTTTTTGGGCACTCTTTTATGCGTGGGGTACTTTAATGAGCAGACTCTCAGCCTTCGCTGGCCTTTTATTAGTAGAGGAGACAGAATCAATACACATAATTATATCACAGGCTAGAAGGTAAAATGGTCTCTGGTAAAGAATTGGCAAGTGGGATCAGGAGTACTAGATGAGGGTGAGGACCACCGTTTTTAATAGTATGGTCAGGGTGGGGGTCTCATTAGGAATATGGAATTTGAACAGTCTTGAAGGAGGCAGAAGGGTTAGCTATGTGAAGTTAGTTAGCCTGCTAGGAGTTTTCAAGACACACAGGGACTGGTAATGACTAATGCCCTAGCGTGGGAGCAAGCCCAGCAAGTTCAAGGAGTAGCAAGGGGTCATTGTGGGTGGAGTGAATGAACAAGGGGGAAGAATAGGAGGGAGAGAGGGGAATGGGGGTGGCAGATCAGGAAGGAATTTGTAAACCATTATAAGGATTTGAGTTTTACTCTTAGTGAAATGGGAGCCTTAAGAATATTTTAAGCAAAATAGTGATATGATCTGATTACGTTTAAAAGGTTTGCTCTTATTCTTTATCTAGATGCGTATGGTGGTAAGATTTGTAATTACTCATTTTTCCCCTTATTAAATTTTGTGAGCAGGGTGTAGGTCTCATGCCTATCTCCATTAGTGCAGGGTTGAGCACAGAGTGGATGGGTTATAATCATTTATTTCCTCCTAAGAACAACTAGTGTTCCAGGGTGTTTTTAGAATGGTTTATAAGTGAGATAACTTGTTAGTGACACACAATTATAGCTTTTCTTTCTTGAAAGGTAGCAATGTTGTCTCTAAGACTCTTCAGGTTCACAATTGAATCTAAAATTCTTTTGTTCCCCACTTTATTTTTGCTCATTATATTTTTGTTCTGGCATGGATACATTTTTTTTTTTTTTTGGTTTCTCTTTACTAATCTGATTAGTTCAGCACTGTGTTCAGTGACATGTGGTTAGCTGTTCTACACAGTATTATAAGACAAAGAAGCAACTGAGATAATTGGTAGCAGGCTGCCTTGTTTACTTTAAAGCTTTACTTTGATAACATATGCCAGACACATACATCTTAAAATGCATTAATTTGTCTTTATAGAAAAATATATAACTGTGGAAATGTTCTTGAAGTTGTTGAATTAGTGGTCATTTGAGAACTGAACTGATATTGAAGAATTTATAATCTGTCTTATATGGTACTGTCCTATAAAAATAGTAAATGAAGCATAAATAAAGGTAATATTTTGTTTTTTAAGTTGAATTTTTTTTGGCAGGAGGGAGGTGCTGAGGATTGAACCCAGAGGTGCTTTACCACTGAGTTGTATCTCCAGCCCTTTCTACATTTTTAAATTTTGAGACAAGGTCTTGCTAAGTTGCTTAGGGGCTTGCTAAGTTGCCAAGGCTAGCCTTATTTTTGAGATCCTCCTGTTTCAGCCTTCTGAGTTGCTGGAATTACAGACATGCACCACCATGCCCTACTTTAAGTTGAATCTTTAAGTGGTTATGGGAAACAATTTGGTGCATTTCTCCCATTTGCTGGGAATAACATTATCAGTTATATGATTTTAAGAGATCTGAATTAACTTTGTATGTATGTGTGTGCTTGTTAGCGTTTAAGGTAGTTATTTCTTTCTCAAAGTGTTATCACTGATTTTAAACATTAATTAAACTTTATTCCTTAAATTGTCGCTGAATGCATATTACTAATTGCCA
Organism: Sciurus carolinensis; assembly: GCF_902686445.1. Taxonomy (NCBI): domain Eukaryota; kingdom Metazoa; phylum Chordata; class Mammalia; order Rodentia; family Sciuridae; genus Sciurus; species Sciurus carolinensis. Next base: position 43,876,836 of record NC_062217.1, on the reverse strand, counting down.
TGCAGTAGCACTGTTAGAGATTTTATTTGGCCTTGTCTATTGTACTTGTAATTATTTTGAATCACTGTGATGTAATTGTTCTCAAACTTTTTGGTTTCAGGATTCCTTTATACATTACATATTAACATGTGACATTTTTATGGGAAAAAAACTATTTTCCAGAAAAAATAGTGGGAAGAATGGCATTTTGCAGATCTCTTCAATGTCTAACTTAAAAAACAAGCTGGATTTTTATCTCTGTTTCTGCATTCACTCTGGCCATACGTTGTTTTGGTTGAAGTATCTGGAGAAAACCTACCTCTTACAAACATATAGTTAGAAAAAGGAGGAATGATGAACTTTTTATATGGTAGTTTATTAAAGGTTAGTTGCAATATGGAATCTGAAATATATAAGTGCATTTTTAAATACTTTTACATTAAAATTTGTTGATCTGTCTTGAACTCGGAATGAATCTTTTTCCCTTTGTGTCATTTTGTAACATGCTTCCTGATTTGGAGACTGTTGGTTCACTGAGTTATACAGTTCTTTCAAATGTCGACACATTTTGTTATACAATATCAAAAATCAGCATTCATTAACAGCATCACTGATTTCATCAGAAAAGTCCTTTAAGCACTGGGAAGTTGTTGAGCTTGTGATGGGTACAGGTTTTTCAGACTTCTAATTTTCACTCGAAAAGTTAAATTTTATTAATGGCTACAAATACTGTTCAGTAGTTTTCTTTAAAAGGATGGGTGTTTTTCATTCATATTTGAGAAAATATCTTTCAGATATTTGAGTCTGAATAACTATAGTTTGCCAGTTATTCTTTCAAATTATCAGTGATCTTCTATGAAAAAAATAACAAAGAGCTCCCAACTCAGTTGCCCAAGTGCTTTTCTTTGACATAGCCCTTTTATCTTGGTGTCCGGCAGAAGTACTTTATGTGTACTTCCATTTGCTGTCACAGAATGTTAAAGGATGTGTATGCTAGGGTTGAAATTTAATCAATTTTTACTGTTCATCAAGGCCGTTCTAAAGTGAAAGAATTTTTTTTTTTTAACTGCAAGTATGAGGTGGTGAAGGATACTGTGGTTGTTTGTTATCACCGCCTTGATTTGTGGTGATGCCACCAGTTTTATCCACCATTGTTTTTGCATCATTAAGGCAAATATCAACACAGTGAAAGAAGCAATTAAATATTTTAATGAAAATAGTTTTGAACTTGTGGATATCCAAATGATCTGGAGGACCCCTAGGGATCTGTAGACCACAGTCTGAGAAGTGCTGATTTAGTGCACTTTAATGAGCAAAGATTACAAGTTATATTAATAGAGACCTCCTCTCTCCAGTGCTTCTTGGGGCGGCATCATTCATAGGAATGAAATGCATGCCTGCTTCAGTGTTTGAGCTTGGTATTAAGAGTACAATGTATATATTTAAACTGGATTTGAACCACAGTTGAACAATTTCCTTTAACTTGCCTTCACATATATTATTTAATTCTCCCCTCCTCCTTATGAGGGAGGGACTTTGGTGAGCTCCTTTCTTTAGATGAGAAAACAAATTCTTAAGGGACTAGCCCTTCTGTTAGCTCACATTTAAATATTTTGTTAACAATCTCGATTTATAAGTAGATAATAGAAATGCTGTTATGACTACTTGATGTCTGCTTCTGAGCTCTGTGGTGACTCCAGATTGTCTTTTTCTCCCCTTACACTTCACTGAAGAGCCATCTCCAAGTCCCAGCCACCTTAGACTCTGCTGGCTTTCTCCCTTTCCTAATGTGTTACAAGCATAGGCCCTCACAGGAGGAAGGATGCTTTGATTTTTGCTTACTCCGTTGTGCAGAAACCATGACACTGAACATTTGGAATCATAACTTGCTCCTGACAATATTATGAGGAAAAAAAAAAAAAAAAAAAAAAAGAACCCTGAAATTAAAATGTGTGACTTTACTGTTGTGTATATTTCCTGAACTATCACTAAAGTTTGTGGCTGACTGCAGAGGTTCAGTTTTGGATTTTACTGCCAACTGCCTAAGCATTGTTTGCTCTATGAAAAAATAAACATAAAACAGAAAATGTTCCTCTATTCAGTAGCTGGAAAGAGAGTAAAAGGAATGTTTGTACTCTTCATTTTCGGTATGTATGCATAAACATGAGGCTGGTTTATGCTCTAACTTTAATAATATGAGGATGTGGGGGGATGATAAGGATTGAAAGAAGAAAATGGGGTGCGGGTAATACTAAGGAATATTTGGAATTACAGATTCATTAAAATGAGTGAAGTAGTTCAGTCCTTCAGAAAAGTGTGAAGAATAGTATAACCTGTGCCCCAAAGCTAGCTGTATTTCATAAACATTGACATTTATCATACTGTTTATAAGGCTATAAAACTTTTTAGATACAATTGACATTCCTTTTTTCTTCTTCCTGGTCCCACCTGCACCCCCACTCCCACCTCCTTTTCCAGAGGTAACTATTATACTGGAGTTAGTGTATATTATTGTGACTCATTTTGACTAGTTTGCAGTTGCCTAAAACAGTATCTTTACAGTTTAACTGAAGAAAGCCAATACAGTTTTTTGGAGATGATTTAGGCTATGTCCTCTAAATTTCTGACAATTACAGAAGTTCAGCACTTAGATTGAATAGAGCTTTTTCAGTTTAGCATAGATCTTGACAAACTTTTTACCCCTTCTGTTTCTTTAATATAAAAATTTTAAAAAATATTTCCTGGAATTTTAATATAACGAGTGATTAAAGGTATTTCAGTGAGAAACTTAAAAATTCAGCCCCATGTTTTCTAGTGAAATGCCAAATGATCAGTAGAGCAGAGGATGAAAAAAGGTATTTGAATTATTTCTTAACCTGGCCATGCTTGTATTTCTTATTTTAGTAACACTACCTCTTCTTCTTCACACTGATGATGTTTTGAATATGAATTAGATAATGTTTAGAATACTCTTCTTCAGAAGATCTGATTTACACTACTATAAGCACTATTGGCACTTTTGTTTTTTTCTTCAATTTTAGTTATCACTATGAATTTGTTAAAATAAATTAACAAAGTACTCCAGTTCCAATACTCATGAGTTCCACTTAAATTTTGTGGCTTAAAAAATTAATAAAGTTTGTGTTGTGATTACTATTAAATGAATAATGTTACTTTAGATCTCTGCTTTCTGTGTATCTTTGTTACGATTTTTGTGGAGAATGTCAAAAAGAATCATCAAGTTTTTACTTTTATTGGTATGTTTTTGCCTATTCTTGAATTCCTCACACTTAGTTTTGATTGAACACATTTATTTTGTTTGGTAAAAAAATCAGGAAGAACTTAGAGCGTTTTATTATATCTAGAGAGAGGATGACAGGCTATACAAACATGTTTCTCTTTTTTCCTTTTGGTTTTCTGTAGTTTCCAGTTTATAAAACTAGTTCTTTGTTTTGATTCACATATACTTAAGTTCCTAGGAAGAACTGGCTTCTATATGAACCAGACTCAGCATAGTAAAACCAGTTTAGAAATGGAAATTGTTTACTTGAGGTATTGAGACTGTCACTGACATAATTTTAAATTAAAATACTTTATTTTTAAAATTTTTATTTCCTTTGGTTTTTTCAAATAACATCATTGCTATTATTTTTAAAAACATTATTCAGGATTTCTGTTGCACCTAGGCATGATCTCTTCTGTAGTTCTTTAAGTGAAAGTGTATTTTTGAATCAGAATTTGAAACAAAATACCATGTGACTAATTTTTCCTTCTCTGCTTCTTAGCTTTAGATTACAGAAACAAAAGACAGTTTATGTGATTGCCTTTGTATTTTTATCACTTAGAGATGTGTTTTGTTGATAGGGTGATAGCACAAGTATAGTAATTCCCTTGAGGAAAAAAAAATGATTTTAAGAATTGACTTATTGTTTTAAAAAGTGATACATGCTCATTATTTTTAAATAATACAAATAGAGCATAAAATGTTTTCAAGTAAAAAAGTAGCAGTTCCTTCTTCCCCCAACCTTACTAGTCCCATTTTTGAAATATCCAGTCCTGGCTGACAGGTGAAAGTTGTATCACCTCAGAATAGGAATGGTTACCAAAATGAATTCAGTCTGACTTCAGCTATGTTCTTGATTACAGTGCTGTAATAAGTACCTCGTACCATTTTATCTCCTCATAGAAATGTGGTTTGGGGAAAAAAAAAAATGAAGGAGTTTTGTTTTTTTTTTTTTTTTAACTATGGCATATAAATATACAATGTTTCTATCTTTATTAAGCAATGAATTTATTATTAATGATAGTGTTTATTAAGTGAAAAGAAATAGGTAACCTACTAGGCACTTATTTTGTTCACTATGGTGAGTACTTAATACATGAATTATTTCATTCATTTTATGCAGTATGCCTGTGTAGTAGACAGTATTGTTATTTTATTGAGGAGAACAGAAAGTCTTAGTCTTGACCAATATCATACAGATAGTAAACCTATGCCTTTGAATCATCATATTAGTGGTTTTTAGAGTATGGATATAAAATCAGTTTTGTGGATGTTAGGCAGCATTCAAAGTGAGAGAATTAAAATGGAAAATACTCAACTTTTTATTGTGAAACATATCAAGTATACTCTGATGTAGACTAATGTAACAAGCCCTGTATACACTGCCAGGCTTTAGGGATTCATGGTATGGTAGGTTTTTAAATATGCTGCTAGTGATTATGGAGCAAATTAGTTTTGTAAAGATATATATAATTTCCCCTTATATAGTTTTACTCCTTCCCCATCACTGTTTTGATCAATGTTATCCCTTAAGGTTCTGTGAGGCGATGATATCATTTTGACTTTATCAAGTGATGTATCGTTTCTTCACTTATTATAAACCTCAGTTACTTGACAAATTCCTGTTTGTTTGCCCTGCAGAAACAGAAATGATCTGTTTTATCATTATCTGCAAATTATGAATGTTGTTTATAACATGACATTTTCTAGATGTACATTTTTGTTACTATATTATCTTAGTGCAGTGGGTGACTTTCTGGCAACGTCCAGAGACAATTTTGGTTGTCATAGCTGGTACATACTGGTATCTAGTGATGAGGATAATGATAAACATCCCACAGTACACAGAAAGTTCTAGAACAAAGAATCATCCAGCCTTTTTGAAATGTTTGTAGTGCTGAGGTAGAAAAACCCTGATTTAGTTTAAGCAAAGCTATTATTTTAATGGCCAAGCTGTTTTTTGTAACTACTGATGATACTAAAGTTATAAATTGGGTGATTTTTTTTTGAAGGAGCCCAGGGAAATCCAGAATCTCTTCATCCTCCTTATGGTTGTTTTCTTCTTTTTTCACCATCAATCCTCTCTGCCATCTTTTATTTGTTCTTTTTTGTTATGTTGGAAAAAATTTGTGTGATTTTACAAGACTATTCCTGAGGTTTTATCTTTATATTGATGATTTTTAAAAATTCTCCTGAGTACCCTATTCTTCACTAAATATTATTTGTGAGATTACTCCTTTAAACAATTAGGGATATTTACCCACAATCACAGAAGCACATTTTTTTTTTTTATTCTATTGCAGCCCTGACTAAAGAAAATTCTTGGAACACTACCATGGTGTTTTAAATATGACTTTTTATTTCTCGTGAAAAAATTCTTCCAATTCGAAAGAAAATCTCTGCTTCTGCCTCACCCACCATTAATTCAAGCTTGAGGACTTATGCATAGTAAAGAGAAAAGTACACTATAAAATTGAAATGTGGCTGATTTCTCAACTATGTATTATAGAAGAATTACAAGTTTTTCAGGATAAATAAAAAAACTTACCAGGAGAGAATATGTGCTTTATTTTTTACCCTCCCACCTGCTTTTAATTTTTCTTGGTGGGACATTTTTGAGTGTGTACGAAAGTAAAGGAATAGTATAGTGAACTTCTGTATACTTGTCATTGAACGTCAGATGATCAAAATCTTGTTTCAGTTTTACTCCAGCCATTTCCCTTTGTACTTCATAAGATTATGGTAAAGAAAATCTCAGCACATCATTCCATCCTTAAATTTTTCAGTACATGTTTCCATAAGTATTCCTTTTTTTAAAAAAATACATAACTGTAGACCATTGTGATATCTATAAAAGTCACAATAATTCCAAAATGTCAGTGTAGATATAGTCAGTGGGAACTATTTAATGCTCAGATTCCATTGTTTTCTGATTTGTTTTATCCCCTTAAATATATCCTATTTACTTTTCCCAAGTCTTCTGAAGTCACCATGATCATACAGTTTATAACACCCAAGTATTACAGCATTCACTGGGGAAGATGCAGTTCTTCATAGTATAACTATGATGGCATGAAGCAGTATTTCTGCAAAACTATTTAAAGACTCAAGTGATAAAGAAGTGGAAGAATAGAAAATCATTTCTAGAGCAATTCCAAGGCATTGATGTTACACTTCACACAGTGTTGTGAACATGAGATGGATTATTTTCAGACTACATCAGGTTAAAATTAACAAGTACATACATTTGGAAAGAAAAATGAAAATCTTGTCAATCCAAAATGACCAGACTAAGAAACAGGTTTTTAAAACTGAAAGTTTATAGTACAGTAGAACCAGGTGGTATAAGAATTTATATAATGAATGAATAAAAAAATGTTACTTAGTGGTATAAAGTAGATATAAATATGGATTATATCTGTGTGTCTCAGTAAAAACAGTAGAGATATTATATATAACATGTATGCAGACCTCATAGAATATCAGTATCTTGGAAAATTAAAGATGTCGATAAAGAGAGTAGAGAAATCAATTTAATTTGAGTTAAAATTTAAAATAAATCTTTTGAAAATTAGGTCAAATTGTATGATGTTTGTACAAAATAACTTAATAAACATTTTAAGTTCTGAAGTGCTCACTCTGTGTTTGTTGCCAGGGATTGAACTCAGGACTTTGTGCGTGCTAAGCACATACTTTGCCACTGATCTACAGCCCAGTCTTATGTTCTGAAATGAAACCTTGTTCTTACATATTCCTACCAACTGTAGAAGTAGACTGTTAGGACTGTTTTGGCCTAATCAGAGGTAAAACACTAATAAGGAGCCAGAATATCTAAAAAAAACCACTGTGTTTAAAAGAAATTCAGTTGAAGTCTTTTTTTTTTTTTTTTTTTTGAGAACTATATATGTGTGTCAGTGCACAGAGTTTCTTTCTTATTCAGACTCTATCATTAGCTATTCCCAAAAGAAAAATGGGGAGGGAGAACCCTGTAGTTTTTGTTTTGTTCCCTCTAAAAGAGCCTTTCTTGAGACTCTTATTTTGGAAATGTGGCCTTCTGTGTTCAGAGAGGAAAAAAAGTTGTCTGCTCAGGGTTGTCAGCTTTGGTTTCTTTTATACAACTATGTAGAACTTAATGACTGACGGTTTATGAGATTTTTCCCCTCATTGTGTAACTCTTTGTGTAGCATAATTAGGTAGTTTCTTAAGAGGAATACCTTTACCGTTTAGCAAAGGAAAAAAATCTGACCTAGAGCAGTTCTCAGCATTTTTTCTTCACTTTCTTAGTGAAGGCTGAAGTTTCTTGCTTGCACAAGTTAGAGACAGATGCCCATAGGTTAGGGACTGTGATATAAGTGCCATAAGATGCTTTCAGTGCCCACTCTTGTTGCCTCAGCTCTGGCATTTTCTGTGTACACTGGCTAACTTCTAAATTGTAGCTTTTCTTTTTTCTGCCTGGGAGTTAGTTTCTACTGCCAGTTACTCAGCCCACCTGAAGGGCAGACCAGAAATGCCAGAATATTAACTCTTGATACTCCTCAGCCAATATCTGGCTTGAGTTGTTGGATAAACACCCAACTCTCTTAATCCTTAGCTCTCTTAACTCTGAGGCCCATATTCTGCATTGTCTTCCAGAGTTCTGCAACTGGATTAAACAGTTTCTGTAGTGGTACACAGCTAGTACTGGGTTTCTAGTCTAACCTCTTTATGGCTTCCTCCTCCTTTCTGTCTCTCTTCCCAGTCCTCTTATCAGTATTTCTTGAGAATCGCTTCATACATAAACTACCCAAACTTTAAACCTTGTCTCAAGTGAGCATTTGGAGGAATCTAAACCAGGACAGAGATGGTGACCTGTAACTCTGCCTCTCTCTCCTTTACTCAGAAAAGTGTAAATGACTTTACAGGGATAACCTTGCCATGCGTTTTAAAGAACATAGACTAAGTCTAGTATTATAAGCTTTATCAAATTACTTAATGCCATGCTTCACAACTAATTGTTTATGCTGATATGTTTGTGAGAGCACACACTTACTCTTGGACCTTCGGCCTCCTCTCATTGGGCATCTGTGCTTCCAAGTGATTTTAAGCCTTACTGTGATACCTAGGAATGCTGTACATAAAGCAGTATAAAGCATACTTTATAAGTTCAAATATTGAATTCATTAATAATTCAGGAATGGTGTGGTATTAGCTGAATTATGTTCCCTCCAAATTCATATATTGAAGCCCTAACCCCGGAACCTCAGAATTGACCTTTTTGGAGATGGGGGCTTTAAAGTGATGATTAAGTTAAAAATGAAGCCATCAGTGTGGGTCTAATCCAATTCATTTGATGGTCTTTGTAAGAAGAGGAACTTTGGACACACAGGGAGAGACCAGGTACACAAGTACAGAGGGATGACATGTGAAGAAGCAGAAAAGAGGGTAGCCATCTGCAGGAGAAGAAAAATGCCTCAGAAGAAACCAGAGCTGCTGGGTCCCTTGCTCTTGGACTTCTAGCTTGTTGAACTGTGAGAAAATAACCCTCTGTTTTTTAAGCCACCTGGTATATCGTTTAGTATAGTGTGGCTGCCTTGCAAACTAGTATCATGTGTTTAATACATGTGACGTAATCTTTTAATACTTGTGACCTAATCTTTTTGAATCAACTAAGAGGTCTGGTTAGTCAATTTTTAGAAAAACATGTTTTCCTTCGTTCAGGAAGAGTACATAGGTCATAAGTATAAATTACAGCTTGATGAATTTCATGAAGTATACCCATGTAACCACTACCCAGGTCATAAAAGAATACTGTCAGCACTACTTAGATTTTGATTTTTTTTTTAATTCATAGATCTAGTATTTAATTTTCTAGACTGATCTCATTTAGATAGCCTTAGTAAATTTATTTCCTTCCTAATGTATATTATTGTTTGTTTTTTTAACTTCAAGCATAAGTTTACATGTGTCAGTCAGTACTGCGTAGAAAAATCGCAATATTAGAAATATTAAGCTTGGTTTTTTTTTTTTTTTTGGTACTGGCGATTGAACCAGTGGCACTTAACCACTGAGCCACATCCCCAGTCCTTTTTATTTTGAGACAGGGCCTCACTAAGGGCTTAGGGTCTTGCTTGGTTGCTGAGGCTGGCTTTGACTTGTGATCATCCTGCCTTGCTGGGATTACAGATGTGGGCCACCACACCCAGCTATATTAAGCTTCTAAGAATTAACATGTTCAGACAAAGAGCTATGGTCCCAACATTTATGTATTTTATTTTCTATTTTTAAATAAGTAAGAGACTGGTTATTTTTTTGAGACATATAGTCTGATAAACTTACCATTACATAGGCACCATTTAGTTTTTCTTTCCCTCACTTAACATCTTTTAATATTTTTCTTCTGACATGACTTAGGAACAAGTTAAAACATTTGTGGAAAGTGAATGTCAGTTGAATCAGTGATGCAGGTAATTTATTTGAATTACTTTTCATGAGTTTTATATTCTGGAAATGAAATAGTTTCCAACTAATGACATTTTTTTTTTCAACTAATGAGATACTCTCTACATGGAATATTTCCCTCTTGCAGCTGTCTTTCTGAGTGAATTATGTTCTCATGGAAGGTTCTGTGGCTTTGAAATTATTATTTTAGAAAGCTGGAGAATATAGAGAATCTGAGTGCATTAAAGACCAAAGGACCCTGACATTAGAGAATGGATCAGAGGTGGTATCTACGAGAACCAGCTTGATACCCAGAATGACATTTCATGGTAAAGCTGGAGAAGTCCTAATGAAGAAAGGGTAGGGATGAAAGGATGTGGTTAACTCAGCAGACTGAGGGGAGATTGTGATGAAAGTCTAGTGAAGGCAGCAACAGCATAGTTGGTCACATTTGAGTGGGTAGCAGATATAGTAGAGGAAGACACCACAGAGTGGTATCAGGAGATGATGGGACAACCAAAGGCATAAGCTCGAATTAGAGGAGAGAAAGCAATGTTTGCATGACCCAGACTTGAAAAAAAATTATTGGCTAAAACTGTGTTTTTGTTTTTATTCAGAACTCTCAGTTTGGGAATATTTTGGGTCTACTAAGGTTTGCTTCTGTACATTATCCCTAGAAATCACAGTAGGGTTTAAATCATTTGAATTCACCAGACACCCAAAGAGCAAAGCTGAGGATCAAAGAACACGTGTTTTTTCTCACAAAAGTACTAGAGTAATGTGTCTGGTCATTCGTGAAATGTGGTATTACGTATTTGATAAGGATTATAACAGCAAATTTGGAATTATTTTTTGAAAAGGTATGTGAAGTTTTCCCTATAAAGTAATCATTTTCATTTTTCTTTTTTTATAAAAGAGAAGAGAAAGAAAAATTACAGTTTGCTATCTCTTCTTGGTTTGGATTTCTCCAAAAGTCAGCCCTCTGAGTTATGGTATATGACATTTGATTGAGAAACTTGAGAATGACTCTGCAGAACAAGATAATGTCTTTCAGTATTTTCCACATTGTTGGATGGTAGTACATAGATGGCCACTTACAGAATTAGAAGAGATGCTTTTTTTTTTTTGTGGTACTGGGGATGGAACCCAGGGCCTTGTGCTTGCAAGGCAAGCACTCTACCAACTGAGCTATCTCCCCAGCTCTCAAGAGATGCTATTTAAGGAGAAATTTTCTCACATTGTCAGAAGAGATGACTTACCTTTTGGAATAGGAGAAGTTGAGGCATGTGTATGTATGTTGGTTGTGGCCCATTGGTGAGAAGATAATTCATTTTACTAGGAAAGGTAAACCGACATTGAAGAAGATAGTTTTGCTGCACAGATAAAAGAAGATCATATTGGGAGAATAAGAGGACATATCATATGTAAAGATTATCAAGTTCACCAGTAAAAAACTGAGTCCATCTGCAGGCCTGTTTTATTTGGCTAGCACATGGTTTGATTTTTAATGAATATCGATGCTTTGGACAGGTGTTGATTTAGGAGTCAAGATAAAACATTTAAAAAAACAAGGTTAAGGAATTGAGGATCTGTATGATTGTTTCAAGCATTCTGATGTTTATTTTGAACCTTTGCAGCAAATTGGAGGTAACCTTTCCTTTCAGTATGAAGCTGGGAAAAGAAAAGGATTTTTCCAGGGTGAGAATCTTTATATTCTTGAAGGTTATGGGACTAATCTCAAGAATGGAATCATATGTTTATTTAATTAGAGAAACAAGAATCAACAGTTAGAGACTAATGATGTTTATATTTCCCAGCTATAAGTTAGGATCAAAAGCATTGTGCTACACCATCTAAAAGGCAGATGTTTCCCTTAAAACTCATTTGTTTAATGCTTTACAAAATACTTCTTTAGTGCTATCACTTGATCCTCAAGAATTCTGGGAGGAAAAGTAATAACATGAGTTGGGTTGAGCAGATTTATTTAACCATGAGATTCATACTATTCTATGAGACTGTTAGTATATCCAGCTCTGAGAATGAAATATTTTGAAGAGATGAAAGTTTCTGTCTTCAGAGAGCTTCAGACTAGAAAATGGGCAGGAGGAGAAGGATTCAGTAGAAGCAAAAGAGAATAAGCAGCCATATTATCCTGGGTGAGTGAGAGAAGCTTCCCTGAACACCTAGCGTTTGAGTTAGGCATTTACGTGAGCAAGTAAAGCTACTTGCACACAGAAGTAGTGTGTACAAAGGACTGAGAGAGCATGATGAGTTTGAAACGTTGCCAGGGTGAAAAGAATAAGGCACAGCATGATGAAGCATGGGACTAGAGTTGTGTGCACACACAAGAGTGAATCCAGCTGTGATGACGACTGCTTTCTCCTACTGTGATAAAGCAAGATGAGAGTGCATGAAAACTATGAATTTGGTGAAAATGCATGGGAAATATTGAAGATTGGCAGTATCACTACAGCCCAGGAGGTGGGAGCTCTAGGTCAGACAGCTCAAAGACTAACAGTGCTGCTAGAATACAGGTTGGGAGAAAGGAGAGAAGTAATATTTAATGCTCAGGGTTTGTCAGACAGTTGCATAATTCTGGAAGCTTTCATCCTTATTTTGGGCTACCATGTTCTTATAAGAGACTCAGTATTATTCTGTAATTGTCACACAGCTATAAATATTGTATATACCTTTAGAATTCATTCTTTTTATTGCTTCTGATGAATGAGGAATGCTTTTGACATTTTTGGACAAAGAACTGTTCAAAAGACAATTATTAGCTTTGTTCATTCTATCAGGCAAGTGCTTCATTCACTGATAGAGACTGTTTTCCAGTATTATCCCTCATTCCTTTTGTTCAGGTTATTCACAGTACTGTGCTTCCTTAGCACTTTGAATATTTGTTATTATAAAATTTGATTTGCTTTTAAATACTTGGGGGAAGAAGTTCACATTTTATTATCCTTGTTCCATACAGTTACTGTCAGTGAGAATAATTAAGTGTTTATAACTGTTTAGGTTCTCTTATTGTGCTAATTTTAACCCTTATTGCAGCTAGTTTTTAATTGGCTTGATTAATATATTGTTTAATTGCTTATGCAGATTGTTACCTGGGTATAGTGATATTTTCTAAAAGGAGTAAGCACATTTCATGTGCTTTGAATCTAATCAGATCACAAATAGTTAATACAGTTGGTGAGAATTTTCATTTTAAAATGTTCTGCTTTATTTGGGAGACAGTTGTGTTTGTGCTAGGTAAACTCTTTAGGAAACCAAATTTATTTGGAAATCATTTGTTATACCATTTCTGTAGAACCACTGGTAACTTTGTAAATCTGATTTTGTAATGTTATTAATAATTCTTTGGAAGTTTGGTGCTTATGGTTACGTTTTTTCTTTTTTTAAAGAAAAATTCAAACAAGGTAGAATAATATAAAAAACTCCATATACCTGTTATTTGTTTTCAAAAATTTTATTTTGAGACTTTGTCTCAAAATAAAAAATAAAAAGGGTTGGGGATATAGCTCAGTGACAAAGTGCCCTTGGGTTCAATCCCTAGTGCAACAGGAAGAAGGGGGAGCAAATGGCCAATCTTTTTGAATTTTTATTTCCCTTGCTTCTCTGCTTTATCCACTGCTGTATTATTTAGAGCAAATCTCCATCACTTAATCTATAGATACTTGAGTATAGTTCTCAGATCCTTTTCCTTTAGGGATTGCGCTATTCCCTCCCATTTTTAGAAATCATAACATAAAATAGTAATTAACCTCAAAATGAAAACTTCCTATCTGCTTAACCATGATACTGGATTTCTGAATTTTTCATAATCTCCAATTTCATCTGTAAGTAAACCTGATATTTAGTGTTCTTATAAGTGAAAGGGAGTGTTTATATTATTTTGTCTTTTTAGTTTTTTGAGACACGATTCACATTTGATCCATTAAAGTAGACAGTTCACTGATTGGGGTATATTTGTAGTGTTGTGTACACTTATCACCACAGTCAGTTACAGAACAGTTCTATCACCTTATTAAAAATTAAAAAAAATTAGCTTCACACACGACCCTCTCAAGATATAGGCAACCATTAATCTACTTTCTGGTGCTATAGATTTATCTGTTCTGGACAGTTCATATCAATGGAATTATACAATATATGTTTCCAGGGTTCATGCATGTTGTAGCATGTATTAGTACTTTGTTGATTTTTATTGCTAGGTAATATTCTGTTGTATGAATGATATACCTTTGTTTATCCATTCATCAGCTGATGGACATTTGGGTTGTTTGTGTCCCAGTTTTTGCAAACCTAAGTTTTACTTCTCTTGGATATACATCTCAAGTGGAATGCTGGATCATATGTAATTCAACATTTAACCACTTGAGAAACTGCCAACCTTTTTTCCTTATGTGAAAATATAAGGAAATATAAGGAAAATATAAGGACTTATGTAAATAGCAGCAGTACCATTTTTTACTCCTACCAGCAGTGTGGGACAGTTCCCCATTTCTGCATATCCTCACCAACATTTCATATTTTTTTTTTTATTTTAGACATACAAGTAGTATGAAGTGGCATCTCATTTTAGTTTTGATTTGTATCTCCCTAACAATGGTAATGTTGAGCATCTTTTCATGAAAACCACTGATGTATTCTCTGTTTCTGTAACCTTTAAATTTTATTTTATTGATTGTTTGGTTCTGAGGATTGAACCCACAGCCTTTTAACCCCTGAGGCACATTCTCACCTCTTTTTAGTTTTTTTTTAGTTTGAAACTGTGTCTTGCTAAGTTGCTTAGGGCCTTGAACTTGCGATCTTCCTGCTTCAGCCTCCCACATTGCTGGGATTAGAGGCTTCTGCCAAGCCTGTCTTTAACTTTGTCAATTAAAAAGTATTATATAAATAAATATAATATAATTTTTTTTCACTTGGCATAAATTCCCTGAAGAATCATCTGAGGTTTTTTTTGATTAGATAGTTCTTTCCTTTTGCCGAGTACTCCATGGTATGAATGTACCACAGTTTATTAAGGACATCACTCATTGAAGGACATCAGGTTTGTTTCTAGTCTTTGATTATGAATGTTTTATGTATAGATTTTTGTGTGAACATAAATTTTTATTTCTCTGAGATAAGTGTGTTTCTGCATATCATGATAGTTTCAAGCAAAATTTTATAAGTAAATGCCATACTTTTTTCAGAGTGGATATTTTTTAAAGCAAAAGTATAGATAATTTTAAAAATTTGAAAATGTGACTACTAAAACTGCAGGAAAGATGGGACAAAACATGTCCAGCCCCTTGGAAGTTGCCAGATATCCCTAGATCACAACTCAGTACTTCCTCCAAAAAGATAACCATATTATCATTGGCACTTACAATAATCACTTAATTTTTTTCAAAATTTTAGCATTTAAGACTTCATTCCTCTGCAATATATTTTACTCTGCTTGATTTTGACTTATGTAAATAGATCATGCAGCATGCACCAATTTTTTGGTATGGGTTTTTCAAGACTTGCTTCATATTTTGTACATAGTTAATTCAGTTTCTTTACTGGATTCCTAAGTACATATTTAACACATTTATTCATTTTTATTATTAGTATTTGTTATTTATAGTTTTTGCTTAGAAACAATACTGCTGTGATGTCTGTGTGCATGTGCCTTGGTACATGACCTTTTAAAGGTATATTCCTAAGCATGGTCACAGGGTATTATCTGTCTTCACTTCTGGTTGATAGTGCCAAACCGTTTTCTAAAGGAGTCATATAAGTTTATTTTACCATTCCTCAATAAAAGAACATATATATTTTATTTGTTTTAACTCTCTACTGATTATCATATTCTTAAAAAATGTAACTGTTACAATGAACTTGTAATGATTATTCATTGTGGTTTAGTTTGACATTTCCCTGATTATCCATTTGTATTTCCTGCTTTGTGAAATGCTTATTTGCTCTCTTATCCATTTTTTATTGACTTATCTTTTTCCTTTTGATATGTAGTTCTTTATATATTCTAGGTGTAGCCCTTAGTTGAAAATAACTTATTCTGTGGCTTGCCTTTTCACTCTTTTTTTAAGGATGTTTTTGGATAAACAGAAGTTATCTTTAATGTAGTCCAATTTGTCAGTCTTTTGTGGCTTGAGCTTTGTGTGTCTCATTTAAGAAATGTTCCATCTTCTCAAATATCAAAAGATATTTTCCTTTATCATTTCCCAGAAACTTTTTTTTAGTATTGTCTTTCACATTTAGATCTATAGTATACCTGGAATTGTTTTTTCTGTATGGTGTGAGATATGGGTCAAATTTTATTTTTCTCCCATGTGGTTGAGTATGTAACATTTTTAAAAAGACCATCTTTTCTCACTATTGTCAATACTACCTTTACCATAAATCAAGTATCCACTGAAGCAGAGGTCTATTTTGGGTTTAGCCTTTGTTCCAGTGATTGATTCATGTATCCTTGTTTTGGTATCAAAGTTATATTGGCCTCAAAAAATAAGTTAGGGAAGTATTCCTTTTTTTCTATTATTCAGGAAAATTTGTGTAATTCTGGCTTTATTTCTTCTTTAAATAGCAAAATTCACTGGTTAGTCTAGCTTAACTGGGCATGAAATCTTCTTTGTGGCCTAGTTTTTGTTATGAAATGTTGGGGGTCTATTCTCTATGACATTTTTACACATCTTCTATCTTTTCAAGAATGGTCTATGGCAAAAAGCCTTTAATGGTGTAAATAAGGTCTTCCTGCAGGGCAAAGGTTGGGCAGGTTTGCTAGATTTTAAGATTGGCAGTTTCCTAAATTTGATATTCCTCAGCTTGGTATTCCTCACTGTGTCCATTGTATCACCTAGACTGCTCTGCATTATTTCCATGAGGGCTTTGGAAGGGAAAGAGGAACTGATACAAACATGCTCATGCCATCTGCCTTTCTGAGAATAATAAAATTCTTTCCCCTTACCCAGGAGTCTTGCATCTTCTGCTAGCATCTGTGAAACTGGGGCAGGCTAACTTTGTTAGCCTCAAGTAGATTTTACCCTACAGTTCTTGACATGAGGTAAATTTCTGTATTCATAAGACTATGGGGATCTATCTTCGATTGTCTACAGTTTTAATATGTTTTGTCTACAAGTGGATTTCTCTTTATTGAAGCTGTGTGGGAGTCATTAAGCTTCTTGTTTCTTGATTGTCATCTTTCTTCAATTGTAGAAGTTTTTCAAATACCATCCCTTCATATGTTGCCTGCAGTCTTTTCTTTTTCCTCCCTCCTTCTGAAATTTTAACTAAACAAATGTTTTGAACATATTCTCAACTGTTTCCTGTATCTTATATGTCTCTGTTCTGGGTTGTTTTGTTTCGTTTTTGGTCTTTTTTCTTTCTGTGTTACACACTCTAGAAAGTTTACTTTTCCTATATTCCAGCTCTCTAATTATTTCCTTTATTTTTGTCTAATCCGATACTAAACTTGTCCAGTGTGGTTTAAATTATACCTTCTTTATTTTATTTCTAGATGTCTTGTTTGGTTCTTTTTTAAATTTATGACAGTTTTCTTTGTCGATATTTTTAAGTCTTTTATTATTATTTTAATCACAGTCCAGTTTTCTTGTATATATTTGATTCCAATCTCTGATGTCTTTTAGGTCTATTTAGTGTTGGTGCATTTGCTCATAGTTAATGAATCTAGTTTCTTGACTATATGTTGGACATTGTATTTGTAGGATGATATATAGGAATAACATGTGACTTTCAGTGAAAGTTCTTTCCTTCAAAGAAGACTTATACTTGTTCCCACCAGACTCTTGGGATCACTATCAGTTCTGATCCACTGTTTCTGTAATTTATTGCCATGTAACAAGCTACCTTAAAACTGGGCCTTAAAATGATAATGGTGTAATATTTGATGCATCGTGCATTGCCTGGGTTAAACTGTGATAACTACTTGGACTTATGCTTGGATCCACATTCAGCTGGAGGATCAGCTACAGTTCAGTGTCCAAGACTGCCTACTTACTGTCTGAGACTTGGTGCCTCATTTGTCCTAAGTATATCCTCTCCAGTGTACTCTCATCATTTAGTAATCTCATCTTTACTTGGCTGTTGTTTTCCAAAAGAACACAGGATGCTAGGTCTCTTAAGGTCACTTTAGTTGCAGTCAGTTGGTCACATCAAGAAGAGAAATAAAATGGATTTCATTTACTGGATGAGACTAGCTGTGTGCAGATACAGGGATGGGAAGAATTGTTGACTGTCATCTTCAGAGGAAGTCTACCACTGTCACCTTAAACCATGCTCAAGGCTTGAGATTTCTTTGATAGGAAGGCTCAGAAGATTGAAACTAGGTGTTATTAGGATGACCATGTAATTTAACATCCATGCTGTAATAATTTTGAGAGTGAAAAGGAACCCTGTTTAAGTATGCCAGGACTCTCAGGTATAACTAGGGACCTGTGGTCACTCTACTTACACTTTATCAGGGGCTTTTCCACCTCATTACCTTCAGTCCTTTGGGATTTTAATTCTTTGTAATAAAGAACTTCTGTTAGATTTTCCACTTTGTTTAGGTTCTGTCTTTGTTTTCTGTCTACCTTGTCGAGGGAGGCTGTCTTCACAAAGGGTTTTATTTTCCCTGGATTGGCCCATGGCCTCAGGATTCTGATTTTCCCTGTATTTGAGACTTGAAATTCCTATTATCTTGTGATCTTTTTAATTAAACTTTTATAGGTGTTTATAATGGGAGATTTGGTCTAGATAACTTAGCCATCTGTTATAGAAAATAGGGATAATCATAGTTAATTTACTTGAAATAACAGAGGGAAAAGAACTGAAAGAATTACTGAATGTCAAATGCTTCCTTTCCATAAGAAATATAAATTCTCAAAAGTTCCTTCTAAAGTTGGGAGGTGGGAGAGGAATTAAAGGATTGGAACCCTTATATCATTACTTTTTAAACTCCTCACTTTTTGACAGTCTATTCTCTGTTATGAAAAATTATTTTTATTATTTATCACCTTTCAAGGCTTTAAAGGTTAATACTCTACAATTATTCTCCTGCTATTAACCTTAATTAATTAACCTTATTATTGGTAATTAACCTTATTGTAAATAAGTTTGTATTTTTTCTAGTCTTTTAATCATTCTGTCTTATTCTTGAATTATTTATTTTTGTTCTTCATTAAAAATTTTTAAAAAATTTTTTTCTATATGTTAATAGACTTTTATTTTATTCATTTATTTATATGTGGTACTGAGGATCGAACCCAGTGCCTCATACATGCTAGGCAAGCGCTCCATCACTGAGCCACAACCTCAGCCCCTTGTTCTTCATTTTTTAGATTGCAATAGTAGTTACCTTTAAAAAAAAAAAAAAAGAGTTCATGAGTGAATTTTACAAGATAAGCAATGTCTTTTCAGGTCTACACTTCAGGCTTGTTACTACTTTGTTTCATACTAGATGTATAGTTATAATTTTCTCATTTTCTTCAGTGTGTGTGTGTGTGTGTGTGTGTGTGTGTGTGTGTGTGTGTATAACTTCCATTTCTCAAAACAGAGTTCTAGCTTGTAATAAATGTTTATTGTTCAAGCTGACTATATACTCTAACCACTTATATTGAAGAATTGACTTATTCATTGAACCATACTTTCCTTTTCTCTTTTCCTCATACTTGCTTTTGGTGTTGAAATTTAATTTTTGATAAGTACATATTTTTGTCTTAATTATGAGCTGTGGTTTAATTTGGTCCAGATTGCTTATATTATGTAAAAAATGATGGCTTGTTTTATTTTTCTCAAATTTTGTTGGTAGCAAAATGGATTGTACCGTTAATTATTTTTATGGGTTTATTATACTTGACATCTGTCATCTAAGTTACCTTAATTTGTTAAATTAATTAAATTTTCCATATGTCTTAATATTTTCTTTAGAAGGATATACTGATTTGTAGAAGACATGAAAATTTTTTTTAAAAGAGTTATATTTTTGTATTGGTAGGTGCCAGTGTCTTAAGTGGTCCTTGTCATATGTAGTCATCAAAAAATAGAAGTGATATTCAAATATGGCATGAATCCTCTTCTTACGCCTCCTTCCCTTCTCATTGGCTGTCCTAATAAGGAAAGGTCTATTCATTTTAGCTAGGGAGAACTTGAAATTTATTTACCTATTCACAGTAGTTTTAAGAAAAGTAGTTTCTATAGTACTTCAAAATAATACATATAGAAGCTTAGTTAAGAGAGATTCTTTGGGGAATCTTTGAATGAATAAATAAGAATGTTCCAAATATGTCAGTTTTCCATGTATGAACATTTCTTTCTAATGTTCTTAAAAACAACTTTGGGTTAGCAGCCTTACCTCTGAATCCCATCAACATTACAAAGATGGTTCACTAACATTGTTTTTCATAAGTGGAGAAAAACAGATTTCTGCTTTTTAAAGGGAGAAGGAAGAGTTTAGGTTGAGAAAATGTGTTGAGAGGCATCTTGAACCTGACTGCTGAATTAAAATACTCCATTTCTCACTATGTACTCTAAAATCCGATTCATTCTTTGCTAAGTTTCAGTTTCTCCAGTTGTTACTGAACATAGCAGTAACAAAAGTGTTTATTTAGCAAAGTGCCTGGTATAAGATTGTGCTCAGTAAACATTTGTGACCTTCTTCTTTTAAAAATTCTTTTTTTGTATTTATTTTCTTTCATTATTTTACTATTCTACACATATGAGTCCATACTTAGACTACAAAGACATTTTTAAACAAGTGTCCATTAAAGACATATTTTTAGAATATGGACCTAAGACAAAGACATCCACAGACTGAAGGTGAAAGGATGGGAAAAAAAAATCTCACTCACGTGGATCATGTAAACAAGCAGAGGTTTCTATCTTCATATCAGATAAAATGTACTTTAAAGCAAAGTTAATCAGATGGGACAAAGAAGGCCAGTTCATACTACTGAAGGAAATTATACATCAACAAGATATAACAATCATAAATATTTATGCCCCAAACAGTGGAGCATCTATCTACATCAAACAAACCCTTCTCAATTACAAGAATCATATAAACCATACCACAGTAATACTGGGTAACTTTAACATGCCTCTGTCTCCACTAAATAGATCCTCCAAACAAAAACTAAATAAAGATGCTATACAAGTAAAAAAATAACAATTGATAATTTAGATTTAACAGACATATATAGAATATTTCATCCATCCATGGCTGAATACATTTTCAGCAGCATGCAGATCCTTCTCTAATTATAGACCATGTTATGTAAGCTATCACACATGTTGACATACAATTGTAATATTGCCTAAATATATTTTTAGCATCTGTAGGGTCATTTTGATAGCTCCCTTTCCACTGATATTAATTATTGTGTTCTTGCTTTTTTTCTTGATTAGACTTGTTTGATTTTTATCAAATTTTAGCTATATTGTTTCTTCTCTATTTCATATATTTTTGCTCCTACTCTTATTTTTTTTCTTCCTACTATACAATTTGAAAATAATATGTTATTCTTTCTGATACAAGTACTTTAAATTATAAATGTTCATCTGGGTACTGTTTCATCCCAGAGATTCTGATATTTTAAGCTTTTATTATCACTTAGTTCAAAGCACTTTTTATTTACTTGTCTTGTGCTTTGTTCCTTGACCTCAGAGATATTTATTTTATTTTTTTATTAAAATCTTTTTTATTTTTACAGACTGCATTTTGATTCATTGTACACAAATGGGGTACAACTTTTCATTTCTATGGTTGTACACAATGTAGATTCACACCATTCATGTAATCATACATATACATAGGGTAATACTGTCTGTTTCATTCTATCTGTCCTCCACTCCCTTACACCCCATTTTCCATCCAAAGTTCCATCATTCTTCTCTTCCCCCCGCCACCCTCCCTTGTAATATATTGTCATGCACTTATCAGAGAAAACATTTGGCCTTGGTTTTTTGGGTTTGGCCTATTTCAATTAGCCTCTGAGATATAAGTGTACCATTTAATTTTAGAACTAGTTGACATATGGGAGTGGGGTTCTATATATCTTAAGGTGATCAATTTCTAATGGAATAATCATGCAGGAAATAGTCAAATTTAAAAAAAGTAATGGAATATTTTTTATATTGATTATATTGGTTACATACATGTCAAAACTTAATCAAATTATATACTTCAAATATATGCATTTTATTGTACTTCAGTTATACTTTAAAACTATGGAAAAAATATGGGCCTAAGAAAATGAATTGTTTTGGCCCGTATCATATTAAAATAAATGTAAAAGAAATCTATCATTAATCTTAAAGAAAGATGGTATTAGCAATTTTAGTTAGGTGTATGTTCAATCCAGCAAGATTGACCAAGCATTGCCAGTTGTTTGTGTACATCCCTATATGGTTTTATTAAAGATTGTTATGAACTTGGTGATTAGGCATCTTCCTTGAGTCCTTAAGAGTGAGAACACTTTTCTATTAGTCCTCATTCTGTTTTGGTTAATTAATACAATATTATTAAGTGACTAAAAATCAAAAGATGTATTGGTTCCAAGGCAGCTTTCAGGGATTTCGCAGTTGGTCTTGGTTCACTTTTTTGATGTATTAGTTAATTTTCAAAATACTTTACTGTTTCCAGTAATTCTTTTTACATGTATTCTCGTGTTTAGATCACCCCCAACCCTCCCCAGTATTAGGGAGTGAACCCAGGTGTACTTTACCATCGAACTATATATCCTCAGCCCTGTTTTTAATTTTGATACAGGGTTTTTGCTAAGTTGTCAAGGCTATCCTTGAACTTGGCCATCCTCCTGCCTGAACCTCCCAAGTAGCTGGGATTACAGGTGTACATCATTATACCTGGCTTGTGCTTGAGTCTTTAAAGGGTTTACTGATATTTGCCTGTTAGGTAACTGTGCAAAATAAGGTTTTTAAATAGGAATTTTACATTTTGTCATAAAGCTATATAATAAGAAAAACAATTGGTGTGTATTTAGAAGTGAATATAAATCTATTCGCCTGTGGATGAATGAGTGTTGCCTTTAAGCAATCATATTGCAGCTGTGTGAGACTGGAAAACTTACTGAGGGTTTCTTGGGTCACTTTTTGCCCATTTTTGTAAAAATAGTGTGAGTTTTAGCATTAGTACTCTAGTACTTTAACTTTCATCTACAAAAGCTAACTGAAGATTTTCTTGATGCATCTATTCATTTTGTTGGGGGAAATGTTGAATTGTTTGAATCGTTTATGACAAGTTTATTAATTTGGACAAATGGAGACATTGTCTGCTAGTTAAAGCAGTAGCAATCCCCCTACCCCCTGGAGATAGCCCGTTTGTAATCCTTTCTTCATTCATATCTTACTGTTTCTAAGAACTTGGCCATTCTCTCTTCCAGTTCCCACCAATTCCATTTTTAAGATGACATTTCTCTTTCCCAGTGTTCATACTTTACTCCTTCCTAAATGACTCTGAAACAGAGCATTCAAATGCCTTGTGATCTTAAGTATTTTTTTTAAATTTGCCTGATACTGTAGGGAAACAGGATTACATCCCTTCTTGTACCTCTGCACTTCTACTCTACCTCCAGTTGGGGCAGTACAAAAAATTTACTGAATCTCAGAAATATGTAATGTTGTTCCTTTGTTGACTTGATATATAAATACCTTCCTTCCTCCCATTTGCTTAAAGATATTCTACTTTATCTTGGATGTTCCCTGAAAGAATTCTTAGTTCATATTTAAAAATCGGTTTCATAGTTACTCCCATTTGGCAGCTATTTCTTCTCAGTTGAATCCAGTAATCTGCCCTGTTCATGTAGGTCTCTTCCCTGTTTAGAGATCTTATCCCTGACCTACTCATCAATCCCTCTCACTTCTTTGGCTATAGTCTCACCATTCTCTACCCTAGTCTTTTCTTGCAGCATACTCACTCAGTAGGCTGAATATCCTTTTGGTTAACTATGGGCTGCTTCCACCATTTTAAGCTAAGTCTTTTCCTAGTCTAAAGTATGGAGGTGCTGATATTCCTTCAGCATTATCTTGCCCTTTGTCAAGCCTCATGTCCTCTATTGAGCTTTTTACTGAGTTCTTCCAGTCCACTCTGAAGACAGTATCACTCAGTGGTTAAGAGCTTGACCCTTTTGAAGGTTGTTTGTTAGCTGTGTGACTGAGCACAAGTTGCCTAACTATGTGAGTCTCTGTTTCTTCATCTGTAAAATAAGGGTTCTAATACTACCCACCTCTGTCTGTTAGGATTAACCACTCTAACAGGCATCTATAAATATCTGTGACTTAAATACATTTTTTTTTCCTTTTAAAGGAAGGTCTAAGGTCTGTTGGTTCCATGGTCATCAGCAGCTCTCTGATATCATTAGCTTGTGACTTAAATGGTGATCCAGAATCACTACCGTAGCTATAACTATCTTGTGTACATTTCAGGCAGCAAATGGAGGCAAGAGGAGCAAGGGGCTCAATAGCTTAGTAACTCTTTACAAGAGCTTATTAAAAGTCTCACTGTGCTTAGATTCCATTGGTCATAACTTGATAAACTTGGCTACAGCCTACTAGCAGCCACAGAGCACTGTGAAATGCAAATTAACCTGCTTATAGTTACCACCCTGAATTAGGTTTGATTTCTAACAAAGAAGGGGAAAATGGATAGTGGGAAAGTAGCTAGCAATCTTTATTTAGGATCTCATGAGATTGTTGTGTGTTGGGTGCTTTGAAGGTGATAAAACATATAAAGATTTAGTGTTGTACCTGATATTGCCTGCCACCTCAGCAAATGCCAGATGTTTTTATTATCTCCTTTCTTAAGGGTCAGACACCCAGCATCTTCTGCTTTTTCTTATTCTTTTTGACTCATTCAAGTACTTTCTAAGAGGGGTAATCTTTTCTAATTTACAGAAATGACCGTACAGATTTCTTTGCAGGAAAAAGGTAGATGATAAGTGGTGGTTATTGGAAAACCTTTAGTTTCCATAGTAGTTTTATTCTTTTTCTTCATTAGTCATTCCTAATATTAGAGAATTGCTCTTTTTACTTTGATTTTGAAGTTTCCAGCTGCTTTCATTTTCCACTGCCTTAAACCTGCCTTGAAACAAACTACTGTAAGATGCATGTTCAGTTTAAAATATAAAGTGAGTTAAAAGTAATTCTGCTTGAAATTTTTTATTACATCCTTTAGTTAAATGGTCTCTGGGTGATTCAGAATGAAGATTAGGATGAGTTTTACTTAATGCATTGATAGCCTTTGGCTTCACTTAAGCATTTCAATGTTAACTGTCAAAATTTATATGTATTTTATACAAGCACAAGTTTGTTATTTTATTCATATCCATCATTAATGAATTTTACAATATATAGTAATGCTTTGTTCTGTAATAGCAAGAGGTATAGTTGAACCTCCTTTTTCTTGCCTCTCATTAAGTGTAATCTAAATTTTCACAGGAACACAAAGAAAAGGAGAAGAAAGTATAACTGGGAAACAGTGACATTTTAATGTATCCTACTTCCAGTTTTCAAAGTAGCTGAATTTTATATACTGAATCTTAATGTGCTGATTTTTTGGCTGCATTATAACAATTAGACATGCATATTGTGATTTCAACTTTGGTTGTTTTATAAATCAGTCATGTATGATTTTTTTTTAATATTATACAACCTGGTGACTATAGTTAATAACAGTGTATACTTATAAAGGATTCTCACTGATAAAAAATAAGTATGTGAGGAAATATATATGTTATTTAGCATGATTAGTCATTCCATGATGTGTACATATTTCAAAACATTGTGTTCTACACCATAAATATATGTAACTTTTATTCGTCAATTTAAAAAATTAAAAAAAAAAAAAAGAAAAGAAAATCCCCTCTGAAGGAATTGCCTATGACTTGTAGATTTTTGGTGTTTTGAATACTTATCTAGCCTTTATTAATAATTATTTCCATGCACAGTGGTGTGTAGTCTTTCTTTTTTCAGGCGTAGAAATTTCTTTTAAAACATCTTTGTACAGAAAAAATTCAGAAATCAAAATAGTTTTGTTAGGATGTGTCGTAGTATCTTCATTTGTATTTATTTAAAATATTTTTTAAAATAAATATAAATAAAAATTTTTCAAATAGTATGATACCAAAAGTAAATTCCAAATATTCTCATTCTCTTTTAAGAAAACACATTAAATGATGAAAGTTATCAAATTTAAGCAACTGTTGAGATAAAAATTAGCATTTTTCAACATTTCTTAAGTATCCTAAAAAATGAGTTAATAAACGTATAATGCAAGCAAATCAGTGAGGTGCAATTAAGAATAAATCAACAGGGCTGGGGTTGTGGCTCAGTGGTAGAGCACTTGCCTAGCATGAGTGAGGCACTGGTTTTGATCCTCAGCACCGCATATACATAAATGAACTTAAAAAAAGGTCTTTCAACATAAGAAAATGTAAAAAAATAAATAAATCAACAGATTTGCTCAGTTTTACACTTTAATAATGTAGAATAATTTGTGTTGAACATTCTAGAAGACAGTATCAAAATTGCTTTTACACACTTGAACCTATCTTCAAATAGGACTTTCTAAAATTTAACTAGATTTTGTTTAGATAATTATTAAAACTTGTTTTAAATGTAATTGAATACTCTGGAATTCTTGATTTGGAAAAACATGCTCTTGGTTAACTGTTATGTTTTTTAATAGGGAACAGGTTTTTAATATATGTAATGAGTTATATTCTAATTGTCTTATTCTTTAATATTTTCTAAAATAACTAGGTTGAAATAAAACTATGGTTTTAGTATTTAACACAAAATGCTTAAGATACATTTTGGCACTGATAGAAATTTTAATTATCATTCATTTTTAACAATTTATTATTCATTTTTAGCATAGCAGTGATTTTTGTGTGATAGAAACTCTCGAGCCATTGTATATTTTTGTCAAGAAAAGAATACACTCTTTATAAATTATTTTAGATTTTATTTTATATATTTCTCTCTGCCCAGCATGTGTTCCCTTTGTGTTTGTTGACAGAAACAAATTAATTTTAATATCAATATAAGCAAAATATGATTAGGAAGACAAGTCTACTACAGAGGAGATCATTATGTGTTTCAAAGTTAGATACAAATCATTTGTATAGTTCATAGTACATCTCTGCTTCACTACCAAGGATAATTAATGATTCAAATGCTATAATTTT